>NW_026535322.1:1873712-2370665 GCF_026225885.1 Hylaeus anthracinus | reverse complement strand
CTCTCTCTCTCTCTCTCTCTCTCTCTCTCTCTCTCTCTCTCTCTCTCGCTTACACGCTCGTTTACATTTTTCCGATTCTCTCGATAACGCGAAATACAACGTCGGAAAAGACACTCTCGGGGTTTCCAGTCACTCTTTGGTACGCTGCGATTCGTCGGAAAATATGATTTGATTAAACGTGTGCGCCATGTCGCGTTGAACCGTTTCAGCGAGTGGAAATTTCAAGATCGCCCGTGGAAACGAATTTCGGTGGAAATTATTGTCCATTCCCCGGCGCGATGTTTGTTCGAAACATTATACGGTATTCAAAAGGGGAACGAAAGCGAACGAAAAGCTGTTAATGGAGGCTTTCGGTTCGTTTACTTTAAATTAGTTCCTCTTGTCAATGTTTAATTGAAGTCTCTTTGAAATGGATGCTCTCGAGATGCTCGATACAACTTCACGCTTGGATGTGGTTAAATAGAAAAAGAGAACGATGTTCGCGAGTTCAATTTCATTGTAATTTACTCTACGCAAACGAGATTATAATTGTCTATGTTTTCTACTCCTGTTTTTGTCACACTTCCTTTTCTAAATGGTTTCCCTTCGTTTGCGGAGCCGCGAGTGGTCGAAGATGAAACAAGAAGTGAGAAACACGAGATTTATGGAGTAATACTTTTAACGTTCCTTTGCACTCTATCGCAGCACGATTCTATCGTCCTAGAAATAAACGACGACTTCGATAGGAAATTTCCTCGGTAACTGCTACTCGGCTCGTTTTTGCATAAAAGCCGTCGGCCACTTTTCATCGCGCTTTCTGTAATCATTTCCATCGATTCACGTCAATCCCTTTAGGAATATTCATCGCGGACACGACAATAATTGAAAATCGATAAGCAAAGTCCACAAAGGACGAACTAAGACTTGACACTTGATACGTATTATCGGTGTCACCTTGTCGCCCTCAAATGACATTAAAACAACATTTATCTGTCGTCGCAGAACGAGAAAAACGTTGTTGACGAACGTTCGCTTCTGTTGACTCGAGACATTACAGGATACTTTTGCGTGGAACATGATTATTTTACTCGACCCCTCGACTGTATCTTGTTTAACGTTCCTTCTCCCTCGAATTCACGGAAGAAGAATCGTGTGACACCGCATGGTAACGAAATAAAAACATATTCCAAATTCCATAATCTCTGTAGCAATAGAAACAGCCATTTTTAGCGCCTTTGTAAAGGAACAAATGACGAAAATAAAAGTTCAAGTGTCATCGCGCCGCGATTCAGTTACGAAAGCTTTTCCTTTAGCTTTCATTCCACTCGTAAAATTTGTGTTTTATTAAAAAATCCTTTAATTATAAATGAATCCAACGTTTGCTCATCGAATTATGGTAACGCGTTATTTTAATAATACGCGTAACGAGACAAAAAAGAAGCACCAGGAAGAGCGTGAACATCAAGCGCTAATTACGTTCCGCGCGTTGTCCGGAAGCAGTATTATTGGTTAAACAATTAACGGTCTCGACACGCGTTCCATGAATCACCAGCTGCCACGCGAGCTCGTACCCTCGTTCGCATTATACGGGACATATTCCTCGATCGGCCTGCAGATGTCGAAAGTATCGAACGAACGGCAAAAAAAAAAATGTTTGGCAAACGCATTCGTCGTGGTCTCCATTCGTATGTAAATAACCCGGCCTAAAATGATGCCAGACATTCGCTGTTGGCTGGTTTCATGCCAATATCGACGCGATCGAAGAACGCGTAACGCGAGTTTGCTCTTTCCTCGTTAACCTGATCGTAATTGGGAGTCCAATTATAGTTAAGAATACTTAAATATTCGAATAGTTTGTGTGCACCGATCGAGCACCTAAACATTTCTTGAATAGTGCGATGTGTATTATAAATGAACCTCTGAAAGTTCATCTATTATTATTACTTGAATTTGTATATATCGTTTCATTGCTCTATTTTTCACTAAATGCTTAAGTATATCTATACAACATTTGACTTTTGGATTAGTCGAACAGTCACAGACCTATGCAATTGAAAACTGGTTCGTCCAAACAGCAATTATTTCGGATAAACATCGATACGAATTAAACATTGATACGGATTGAATTCCTCAAATCGAATGAAACGATAACAAACCCTCCCTTTTATTAAATTTTTCGATGGGAATTTACGTCGAATTTAAGAAGGGAGATATGAAGTATGAAGCTAATATAAAGAGGGTTCGATTTACGACGCCAGCTTGCCACAAATTTTTTTATCGATTTCGAAATCAATACGACGGAACGAAGTTTTCTTAGGAGGTATCGACGCTTTGGCGTTGCGGCTGACTAGCACGGTCCGTTACTACTGATACCGTCGCCCACTGGCCGTCTTGGTTACTGTCGGTCAATATTAACTCTTTGACTGGCAATATCCGATGTGCCGAACGAATCAATCGCCTGACGCGAGCTATTTTATCTTGAAATCGAGAGACAAGTGTCTGTGAATTCTAACCGAAATAATATGAACAGTCGATCGTCAACACTATCATTGTGCAAGATGCGATCATTTTACGAATTCGAAAACTAGAGACTACTTTGCGAAACATTTTTAGTAAAAGTCTGATACTGGCTTACGTCTAACAGTGATTTTTATTACAAAATGGGAAACATTCTATCGATATCAATTTTTGGTCCTCTTCGAAATGCAATAAGCTATGATTAAGAGTGAAATAGTGAAAATTTAGAAAGAAATCAACATACCACAGTAGTGTATATTATATTAATTACATTATAAATTGTGAGCTGGAGTAAGAAGTTAAAAAAAGATCATCTAATTTTCTACGCAAAGACTATGAAACGTATATTATTACCCTAGCAACAATGAATTTTCTTTGCGTTGTCCAAGTCATCGAGAACAAGTACTGGAAGCCCTATTTAACTTCAGTCTCCAGCGGTCTTAAGGTCCTTTTTTCTTAGATTTTTCATACCGGTGGAGCTTAACAAAACACCGCTATGATATGTGACCCGCAGTTGAAGAAGGACAGGAAAGGATGAGAGCTGAAATTAACGAAGGCACACGTGAACGGTACGATGACTTTTATTTTGAAAAACGTTTATTATAATCGAACCCAAACAGATAATAACGGTTTCGTCGATAAGAAAAATTACTGTTAAATGCAAGCCAATATCAGAGCGTTTATATCCACTACAACGATATCGATGGATTTGTGAAACACTACTCGTTATCCTGTAAATTATTTATAACCGTCGATCGTTCGCAAATACACGGAATTGCAGTCGCGTTAATTTTGATATGCTCGTTTGTCAGTTTCGTGTTATTTCGCTGATTAAGTAGACACGTGTGCAATTCAGGATGCATTTTTAATAAACGAAGGATTATTCGTTACTCTTCGAATCGTAATCAAAGTCTCCATTAATAGAAATTTGATTATAATTGTAAGTAGAACATAACGCGAGTGAAGAAATAAACATTGCCAATTGGCAAAATAATTCAGACCACAAAGGATGATATACACGTACAGAGATCTATTTAATGCAATATTCGAGTACATTGATGCATTCAGCAGAGATGGGCAAAATAGTATTCGAATAAAAAAAACGTGGCACTATGTATCCGGAGCTTGTACTCGACCAAACAGCTTTCATTTTTTCATTTAACGTGAAATATAATATTAATTCGGACCAAAAATTTGTATTCAACCCAAATGTTGCTGATCTTTTATTCGTCATCAGAAATATTCACCTACGAATTTCGCCCACCTCTGATGTTCAGCTAGCGACACGAGAAAGGTTTCAAAGCGTTCGACTGCGTTTATCACGATACGTAATACTGTCTCTTATGTACAACACTATAGATACTATTTTACAATTCTTTTACTATACATATATAAAAATATAAGCGCGTCAATATGTAAACGTGTCCACGGTCGAGTGAGAACAACATCGGCGAAAATTGGATTTCTTGAGATACTTCTACCACGTACGTATTGTCATAGAAACTATACAATTACGATTCTATGCTCTCGACAGTGACGTCAACCGATCTCGATCGATCGTGAAACTCGTTGGCTTCCTATGTGGTTAAATATCGAAGATACACGAAAGCGTAAGAGTGTCTGGAAAAGCGACTATAGTCGAAGGCTCTTTCACGCGGGAATCATGATGCATCGTCTATCAGAGTTGGGCAAATTTTATTTCGAACAACGAATAAAATTCAGTGACTTCTCCTCGTATGACGAATCGAAATTAATCGACTGTTCAAAGCCACCACCAGGAGCGACTCTCAATTTTACACCGTATTACCTTGTCTCTGTTTGAGAAAGAGAGATTTACGCTTTTGAGCAAAGAGATTGGATACAGTGCAGCATGATAGCCAAACGATATGGTAGGGATGATAATCCTTCGGTAGCCTTAAAACAGGTTACAATTTTACTCGAACAAATAACAAATACGGAAGCTGTTTAACTTTCATTCGTTATTGGAACTTTGTGTCTACACCAGAGTTTTCGTTGTAAAAACTTCTCTAACGAGAACAGATAATTCGATTGGAAAAAAAAAGTTTACTCTTGTATCTCCTTTTATATCTTCGCCTACGAGAAAACTACCGGATGAATAATAAGAAACAGAGGAGTGCACGTTGAAAATGTCTCACCTAGGTCACGAAGAAAAATTACTAGCTGTGTTTATCTCTCTACGCTCACAATTTCTACGGCAGTGGCCATCGACAACAACTGAAACGCGTGTCGCACGTTCTGTTCACGCCCTCGAGAAAAGAACATGGATCGCGTCGCGTCGCAGCATCGTTCTGGCAGGTACGAAATATATTTTCCGACGAACGTAGCGCGCCCATGGCATCGACGACTACAACGCGCTACAATTCTTGCCAAACGCAACACGACGCGTTTTACAACCAACGTTACGCCGCGTAATCGTTGTTACATTACGCGTGCACCTGGCGCCCGAATTTCACCCCTCGGCATATGGCAACGCTCGTTCTCACCCCCTTCGTTCGCCGTTTAGTTTCTCATTCGTGATGTATTTGTTCTTGTCCGTTTGTTACGGTCGTTTCAGATCGTTTGTGCGTCTTCTAGATCTTCTACAGCCTCGCTCTCACACGCGGGGATTATATAAACATAGAAACATACAAACACACATTGTTTTGTTTTTTTTTTCTTTTTTCGTTTTCGTCATCATTCCTTTTCGTCTTGTTTTTATTTAATTTTTTTTGCTTTCTTTTGTTACCACTACGTGTTCTCTATTTATATCTCGCGACGCGACGTTTAATTAGTCTTACTTCTTACTTCGCCTTAATAATAACTTTTTGCTCTTTAAACCCTTTCGTAATCAACTACATATTTTTTTTTTTTTCGAAGCACTTTATTGCAGGTTTTATTCTTTTTAACAAAGCACTTATTGCGTTACGTCTGGAGATTACGCTCTCCCTCGCTCTCGTTCGTCGTACTCGTTCTCGCGTATTTTCGTTTATTTATTTACTTTTTATTAATTCAGTTATCTTTTTACTCGCGTTTTCCTCCCTCGCCTGTCTGTGTGCGGTTCCCTGTGTGTTTTCGCGCGATCTAGCGCCCTGTGTTTTGTTTTCGTTCGTCTCGGTGCGCGAATGCAACAATTCCCGGCTCGTCTTTAATTTTAAATTCTGCGTTGCGTTCGCGGCGTATCACATTTTTGTATTTTCTCGTTTTTAATTCATTTATTTGTTTTGTTGCGTACATTTTGCCACGGGAGTCCTCGCGATCGATGCCTCCAATTCAGACGTCTTTCCGATGTAAATTAGGGTAACTGGTCCGATATAATTGGATGGTCGGAGAAAAATACAATTCCGTGGATTAATTAAAATAATAATTGAGTAAGGTGTACCGGTTTTTCCTCTTTAATCGTTGACTGGTCGGTTTGAAGAGCAAACGAATTTTAAAAAATATGGATACTGTATTGCATTATAGTTTCCAATTTAAATAACCGCCTGTACGATTGATTTCTTTTTGCAGAATATTTAGAAATCGATTACTGGAATAATGTATTGCCTGATACGAGCAATAATTAAAAATAAATACTGTGAATCAATTGTCAAACGTCTGAATTTATCCAACGCGTGGACCCCTGGTTATCATGTAGTCGTTAATTCGCATTGCGGTGTGTTTCCGTACGTGTATTTAATCAGCGTTTTCTCTGAAAGACTTAACAATTATATCCGTTATAATCACAGTCGATGTAATGGTGTACAAGGTGGCGACGCTCGTCGAAAGTATACGATTATAATCTACTCTCCCTCGATCGCTGATCGTCGAAGATGGGCAAACTTTTATTCGACCAATAGTGTATCCTTTGCTCGATATCGTCGTATCTTCATTGAAATTTTGGTTCCGTTGAGAATTTCGCCCGTCTTTGTTGATCGTTCAACGTTCGACTGTTAACGAAAGATCACAATGCGCCGTCTCGGGTGTTTCCTTACGATCAAACACGTTTAACGCGATTCGTAGTCTCCCAACCGGAAGTTCAGCTCGCGCGAACGCACAACGCAAGTGGCGGAAAGAGGAGGAAGCGTCGACAACGCGAGCCCTCGTAGAAACGAAACGGAAAAAGAACGATTCGATTACGGAAGAGCGTCTCGTCGGCTCTCCGAGCGAATAAAAATGCGCTCAATTTTCTTTTTACACGGTGGATATCATTCCGCATAACATCGCGCAAACAGAAGACGTATCGCTTATGGCGGGAAACGGGCGAAATATTAATCGAATAGATGACGAATGAAACCAACATTGCGAGGAAAAAAATTCATGGAAACCAGTTCCCTTTTTCTTTTGGACCGCGTTAAATTGAAACCGTATGCATGGACCGTGTAAACAGAGAATTGAGTATAAAATAAATTTTGTTGGCTGTTTCAGTTTATTCCAACATTTCATTTTAAACGTTATTTCGACCCTAGGATTCGAGCCACACTCGGTGCATTAATTCGGTAAAATCTGAAACTAACTCGAATCCGAGAATTCAAAACGTTCTACGTTGTACACGCTTGTGTAATAAGTCCGTTCGCGCTTTATCATGGGAATATTAAGTACTGCCAATTTTACATTGAACTTACCTTGTAACTGATACATACTCCATTCTGTTCTATGACCTTCTGTTAACATAAACATTCCTCGAAACTCCATCTTTGTTATTAAAAAATTCAGGCGTACAATTGAAATTTGATGTTGGCAAATGGTGTATCCTCCTGCTCGGACCAGTGAATCTTTTCAGACTCACTTCCCATCGTCGGTAACCAGCTGCTTTAAAAGAACAAATTGAGATACAAACACTCCACTCGTTCGACCCATCCTCGACTCGATATGTTAATCCATTGCCAGCCGATGCAAGCAACAATCTCGAAATGATGTTTCTCGAAACGGACTTGTCACACAAACTAATAAAAAAACAACCATTTCGCCCGAGTCCCGACTCCTCCCGCGAACCTTTCGTAGCCAGGCTCGGTGGATTCGATATATTCCGACAATCGAGCGTGTAATTCGAGTAGCGAGGCGTCTCCCTGCTCTCGTTTCAGTTTCGCCACGCGAGACACGGGGGGCGAGTTTGCTCGTTCCTCGACGTTCATCCCTCTACCTTCGAGGAGGAACAAGAACAAGACACTCGTTTTTGGGGGACACTCGTTCACTCGATTCGGGGACTCACCGTGCACTTTTTCCTTTCACTTGGATCGATCGCGAACGCGCGACGCTGTTAGATAACCGTGCACGTGTTTGTGTGTACGTATGTGTGTTTGTGTGTGTATGCGTGTAGTGTCAATAAGAACGTGTAAGGCGTAGCACTTGCGGGATATGAACGTGTATCTGGGCGTCGCGCGTCTCGACTAGGCTCGATTCGGAACCGGTGGTTCCTTCTCTCCCGATCGTGTCGAGCCAAACCGGAAGTCCGCGGAGCACTGTCACTCGGTGTTTACGTGTCCTTTTCGTCCGCGTCTCTCGGGTTGTCGCGCAACACCGCGCGGGCACGTAGGGCTCTGTCAGCTGATAGGCCGTGCGATTAGGCCACGCAGCCGTGGCGACAAGCGGCGACCGACGCCTCAGAGGATGAACCCTTGAAGATGGTTCGGTTTAACGAGATCTCGACGGGGCTAGGCGGAACGCTGCGGCGATAGAGACAGAAGAGGCACGCTGGCAGGGCCCTCCCCGTCGAGCGACCGTCATACGGGCGTCTCGAACGTCACCTGAAACAGTTAAAAAAAAAAAAAAAAAATTGAATTTGAAATATTGTCTTCTTTCACAAGAGAACCATATTTTAGAATGCAAATTTTTCAAGAGAATGTCCCCGAATCAAAAATAACACATTAAATCATTAAGTACTCGAGGGTAGATCCCCCCCACATGTCCAAACTTAACTACTTTATTATAAGTTTGCGTATTACCATGTCTTCTACTACATTAAATCCTACTATAGCTACTCGAAAGCATTTCCGAAGATCGAGGGAAGTTTCAATTCGTCGAGTACGAAGATTCAAACACATTTGGTATTAATCCAAATGCTAATTCAAACACTGTAACTCGGCGCTTCCAGATGATTGTCCGACCCTTCTCTCGATCTTTGGTTACGCTGCAGCGTACATAGGTATACTTCAGGCTGCGTTATGCAAATCTGATTGTAGAAGTCGTTAATATACAGACCTGTCGCGAGGTGAAACGCTTGGCTGAGACCCGTTACAGCGGAATACGCTTTAATGCTGTTTGATGATTCTGTGAACGCGGCGCATTTGTATTTTCAATTGTGCTTGATAAGCTCATAATTTCCACGCCGTTCGCTTGTCGTTATAGTAATACCTTTATAAATGCGCCCTTACTGTAACTGTAATTTAAAGTGTCACATTCTGTATACGTTTAATTTATCGTTCTGAATTTTTGATCGATTCATCGAGCACATCTGCAAATGGACGATTCTATCGACTATAAGGTGTAGGCTATTCGAGTTCCAAAATCTAAGCTTTTCGTATGTTGCACTGGGTACGGCGACTCTGTTGGTTGCTGAAAAAATTATTCCTCGCTGCGCTGACGTCGGCTGTCGGTTGAAGTGTCGTACGAAAAGGTCAAAGCTAAAAGCCAAAGGAGCCAGGTAGAATATTATCGCGATTGTTCCAGAATAGCTGGGGAAATTTGTCATTTGCAGGCGACAGGTTTCGTCGTCAACAATGATAAGTGTGGCGCAATAGGTGAAACGGTTGCCTTGTTGAGGAATGGTCCGATTTCGTCATCAGTGGAAGACTATAGCACAAAAAACATGTTCATGCTCTTTGGCTCGTATTTTCTCTCACTGTTACAAACATATATTCATGTTGAATGAGACTCGATTGTGAACCATTCTCTTTCTGACGAACTCGAACTCAAGTATTTGTTCTTCTATGTTAGAAACTTGTCCCGAGTTATTTCTCGCGAATTTGACGCAATTTTTTATCGCCCGCACGGGTGTGCTTAATATGCCTCGCAAAGTTAATAACACGTGTGCGCACGTGGCTGTGAAATATCCAAGCGTTACATGCGATCACGTCGTTCTTAACATTCGCCCTAACACGCGGTCCTTTGTCTTATCAATTGCCTCCATCGGTCACGTTTTCAGAACAAATTTGCTCGCGTATCAGTCCCACGCGTCCACGGCGTATAATCACCGATAACTTCTCGTCATTTCGCGTGGGAATTCCTATAGTTGACGTATCATCGACAAGACTTCTCACGAATGCATGTCCATCGACGCCATTGTTAAGCTCATCTCTAATCTCGCGTTTTCCCGTTTCGCAATGAACGTGCGAACGCCTCGTTACGAACACTTATCAAACAACAGGAGCGATTAAGCGTGTCCTTGCACTCGCTCGAAGTTTATCGAATTTTCTTGCCGAGTGTTGAACGAGTATTTCTGTAAGTTTCTCGCTCTGCGTGCAGCAGATCCGTCATGCGATTTTCTTGCACGCCGTTTACTTCCACCCGTCTCGGATTTATAATATAATACTCGCGACTACGTCTAAGGATTCTATTTACGGTAGACCTGAAGGTACGAGTAGCGCAGGTTCAACGCAATTACGCGAGCATTATTTCGCACGATTAAAACTTTTCCCTGTTCCGCTTTGTATCGCGCAAATGGAAAATGATGATTTAACGATGACTAGAAATTGCACTCGTTAGAACGGAGGAATTACGCCGGCCGTAAGTAGAATGTAACCGTTCGTGTCAGACGCCGTTTTGAAACCAATGCGTTCGCGTATGCACACGGCGAGCTGAATATTCGCAATGACGTGCAAAAAATGTGGTCGCACCTCTATCCGCGCTGCGTTCGAATTTAAAATACGTCTACTCGATTTTACACGCGTGTTTTCAATATTCCGAACACATCTCGCGCTCGCGAATATGCGCATACAGATATAAATTTCAGTGGCAATATTTTGCAACCGCTACCGCGCTTTTCAGGCAATGAATTACCTGACGTGTTGTAAATTCGATAGTCGCTTCAAACGCATTTTAAAACGTTTATCACACTTTCGTGAGTAGATTTAGATTACAGCATCTAAACCAGACACTCTGTTTCGATTTGGGAAAGAAGTGGAAGAAAAATAATTCGTCCAAAGAAAAAGTATCCGCGGTAAATGGCGGATTAGCGAGATTCCCTTTAGACAAAGGAAGAAAGAAAACGTGCCTAACCTCGCGGCATTTGTGTCTCGGCGGGAGCCAGTTTCCCGGACACTCGTGTCTTGGAGTGTCTGTTTCCACCCTTTTCGCGACAGCTGCTTCATCCACGAGTGGACAACAGTTGGATGCCTGCTCATTTCGTCGCTCTCCTTTTTGCGTGCGGGGTAAGAATAAAGTCACCCGGCGGCGTTGATCGAGCGAACGGACTTTAATTCGATATCGGCTCGCATCCCTAGCTCGAGCACGCGTCGTAACTGAGCTTTTCTACGGGGAAACGGTTCGTCGAGCTTTTTTTGCGGCCTACACTTGACTTGGGGAATCCCAGAACGAAGAAACAGGCGAAACCAGGGCTCCTACTGGGGGACACTTAATCATCCGCGAACAATGGGGAAGAAACGACGCGACGGAAAGTCGCAGCGGCTCGGGGAGCAATCTGTTCGAGCCCGGAAAACGGAGATAAACAAAAGCCAAAGATGCACGTGATGCACGAGCTATTGAACAACGGTGCCGTTAGCGTTCTTACGATATCAGTCGCCCGTTCAACGGAGTTGGACAGTTTTTGTTTCGCGACGAACTAATGCCTCCGTTGAGAGGTCGGAATGGAGCAACGAATATTTCTTCCCGAAAGAAAATTATTTATGAATACGGATCGTTCCCCCGGTAAGAAGTGGAAAGGTGTTTCGTTCCAGGACCCTGGTGGACTCTTTGATAAGAATGACCCCCTTAATCTATTGCCTCGGAAGCGATTTATAGTCGAAAAATAAGAGTTGGAAGACTTTTGGGGTCGCGACTGACCTTGTTTCTAAATTATTTTCAAGCTCGTAATCGAACTCGGGGTGTTTATGCGTGTGTGCTCCTCGCGGGCGAGAGTATATTTTATATGCAAATAGTCAAATCAGTCCGTATAGGTAGGATGCATGTAAATATGCAAATTAATGTAGTTGCATGCGCAGAGCATGTGCATATATGCGGAATATGTGTGAAATGGACACCGTCGTGTTGTTATTATTGTACATAGTGATTGTCATCGTTATTGTGAACGTCATCAGACATGCGTTATGCGTTTGTACACATTAAGCTTCGTCCTCGTCGTCACCAACGTATCGTGTAGTGACATCGTGTATATTCTGCTTATGTAGTACATTCAACCTAATAAAATAGTCTTTCCTATCTGCAGATTCAACATTGTTCCTGGAATACTCGCAACTAGACCGTGAATGTTCATCTAGATCCGTATTTCTACAGTGAAACTTTAATGAGAGTATCTGCTATTTTTTAAACAGTGTAAGGTGTACTTAATCGTTGATATTCTATACATTTTTTAGTACATTGTACGTATGCAACCTGAATAAAATTCAATTATTTGCGCAAAGTTCATTTCAAAGTACACGTAAAACGTCACAGTTCAGTCCGAGTCAAGCCTGCGCTAGAATTTATTCCCCGAATCTCCGAAACCTCCCCAATTCCGCGAACTTCAACCCAGACGTTCCGCAATTTCAGAAAATGAAAAATCCCCAGGTAAACACAATCGCCTCGAAGGCGATTCTACTTATCCCGTGTCCCATTGGTCCCCCGAGATCCTCGCAAGGTATTCCACTTAGGAGAAAGCCCCGATATCGGTGTAACGGGCGTACTCACCTCTCTCGTCCCCTTTTTCGAGCGTTTCCTCTCGAGCTTCGGCGTCTGAGGTAGCAGGGTGTAATCGCCGCTGGTGCCGCCGCTGCGTTGCCTCGTCAACGACTGGTGCGACAGAACGGGCGCCCTTGGCGGTGGCGAGAACTGAACACCCTGCGGCAGTAACGAATACCCGAGGTTCTGGCCAGGGGTGAACGGCGAAGTCGGTGGGAAGTGATTCGCCACCACGGGCGCCCAGTACTGATGCGAGTACCGAGAGGGTGAACTCCCTGTGGAGCAGTCAATTTCAACTCTCGTCAGCTCCACGTATCGTGCATGCAATCCGCGTAATTGCTATTCGATGCCGATCGATCGCGTCTCCCGTAACGACGTTAGATCTACCCTTCGTTTGCGCGAGACTACTAGGGATAAGTGGACTTTTAGATGAGAATTCTACGTCGACGACATTAGAAGGTAGAAGTTGAGGGAGATCGTAATACGGCGTAGGTTAGGTATGGTAGATCCTGGGGGTGTAGTCGGGGATCGTTGAGGTGAAATGGTTTGACGTTTAGGTTATATTGTAGATAGCTCGTTCAGGGGTCAAATGACGGTCTGATGACCTCTGAGAAAGCTAGCTGAAACGATGAGGAAACGTTGGAGTATTTTAAAATGCCGTAGATAAAATAACCTGGTGGTTTGGAGGGTTTCATGGTGGATACTAACCGAGAAAGGTACAAGTGAGATGGGAATAGAAATTCTAGATAAGTAAGTTTATTGGAGTGTACTTACTGTCGCTGCGCGGATTGCTGTGCCTCCTCTGTGCCTTCCACGTGGTCGAGCGTACTCTTCCGGCAGTTTCAGTGTTAACAGCGTCGACGCTAAGACTTCTCGCGACGCCTCTGTAAGGATTCGACGAGGTTGTCTCACTGGCCGCGGCGACACCAGCGAGCTGCTCGTTAAGGGCGTACAACTTGGACGTAATGTCCTTACCGATGAGGGTGTTGAGGACGACTTTAAGTAGCGGCCTATGCCTGAGTACCCTGAGCAACTTCAGCCTCGTCCAACAGATGTACGTGCTGGACTCCTCGGCTCTGATCGTCACTTGGAAGACGTCGTCGATGTTCTCGTGCATGGCCTCCCACTCGGGCGAGTCGACGAATTGATAAGCTTTGATGTGGTGCAAATACGTCCCGTCGCAAGTCACCTTCAGCCTGAGCCACGAATAACCATTCATTCAATTTTCCAAGCTCCGAAAATCTTTCGAATTTAAGGGCCTCTATTATTTATTATTCAGAGGTTTCAGAAATTCAAGTACAATTTTCATTTAGAATAGGTTGTAAATATTAAATTCAACGCGGTCCGTACAAGCCCTTCCTGTTCAGGGATATTACTACTGTGAATTAGAACAGTTTTGAAATATTAACGTAAACAAAATCTCCGAGGTGCGAACGGTGTACGTCAGCCGCGAAAAACGATTCTTTAAACTCCGGAAGCTTTGACCCGACAGCGCTTTTCAATCTGGCACCCGAAGCCAGTGTTTTGTATGGGAAATGTAAACAGAACGCGCGCGATGCTCGCGTAGACGTGAATTTCTCGCGAACTGGAAAGTGTTTTTACAGGAAAATTCAAACTCGCGCATGACGGCAGACAACTTCGCGTAATTTTGTTGATCCTCGATCATTCCGAAACGATTCGTCATTGTTTTGCTTCAATTTTGAATCATTGTATTTAGCATTAATGGCTGTAACTGTATTAAAGTCAATTTTAATAAAGAACACTAGATGGTAATTCAATTCAAACTATACTCGTATTGTTATTTCAACTCCTATCCTACGATTCTGCACGCTACTTCGTATCGAATCATCTATTCGGCTAAAGAATTTTCCAAAAGAGACTTCGCGATTATGTTTGCTAATAAAACCAAAGTGGCTACAATATTCATTTGAATTTTATATTCAAACGCGCGATCACAATTGAAGTCTCGTTTGGAAAATTCGTTACTACCCAACTACTTATCGCTATACAAAAACACAAAGACAAAGAACTACTCCGCTAGACGTCGAAGTAAGCAGGGTACGATATACAATAAAGCTAACTTCCCGTGCATGTCGAAGCGACTACCCGGTTACGCGAAGTATATACCGCCGACCGTTTCCCCAAATCGATTCCACGACTATTTCGAAACTCGAATCGCGCCGGTTTGACACTCACCTGCCACGCAAGAGTATCGACAGCCGTTCGTCGGCGGGTGTGACGCCTTCGGTGGCGTAGGTCTGACCAGAATCCAGCTTGAGTATCCTCGCCTCCTTAGCCAGCTCCTGGAAGTGCTTCTTGCTGACCTTGTACGGTTTGAAGAGTTTCAGATAGAGCTCGGCGAGCTCCGGGCTGAGCGCAGGCGGCAGAAATCGACAGGCTAGTATGAGGGAGTGAATACCGTTCAGAAGGCCGAGGGCCAGGCACCATAGCATGGCATCCAGTGCGCATATGGTGATCCCGGCCCAGAGGGCGGCCAGCATGAAGCCAGCCGTCAGAAATGTGCGAAGAGCCAAAACTGAGGCCTTGAAGGACCGCGGCACCAAGAACGCCGCCGCGAAGAACAGATTCGCCGCCTGGGGCAAAAAGGTAAACCCAAAGGTCGTCTCGTGAGAGACAAGAATCCTAATAGTGTAGTTTTCAGGGAAAACTGGTCTTTCTTCGTGTGCACAAATAAGGGCATTCGTATTTAAGTATGAGTATTTCGTGCCCTCGATTGTGGACGCCAGGTCTGAAAGGGTTAATATTGATTTGTGTGCACGGCAAGCATTCAAATTTATTCTAAGGACAGTTCCGTCGAAATGAACATTTTTCTCAGAGGAAAGATGCGACTTGCACCGATATGGCTGTCTCCGTTTCATACGCACTTGCACAGAATGAAATATTAATATCGTCGCGTTATTACACGTGCGAGCTATTCCCTACGAGAGTAGTAGAAAAATTGTAGAAAAATATGAAGAGTCAAGAGACTGAAAATATTAAAATTGAACTACGTTTTCAATGAATTTCTAGAACTCGTAGCACACTTTTTCCATCAACATGGAAAAAGATAAATGTCGAGCGGTCGGTGCAGTATTACGCGAGTTTCTCGTTATCAGGGACAGATACGAGCGGCTTCATCCTTCCGTGCCCTACTCGTTTCACGATTTTCATTAGTTATCCAATACTCCGTATGCAAGAATGGCTTTCGAAAGTAAATCCATCGCTGAAAAGGACGACTGTTCCGCCGGCTCGACGAAGCATTGTTCCCTGCGTTTGATATTCTAACCGAATTCAACGAAATTTTTAAAACGTCGAACGAAAGCCTTTGAGCTCCGGAGGCTTTCGCGAAGCTCTTTGACAACGCTAAAAAGTGAACAGGATTGTTATTAATTAACAGCACTATACCCGTCCGTCCGCTCGAGAGTCGACGTTTAATCATTTTCGGATCAGAGATTTTTAGTTGCGCCATTTCACGCGACATTTCCTCAACGGTCACACTTTCGACGATATAAACGATTTCGGTATGACTATCGACAAAAATTGTAAATCAAATATAATTCGCTAGGATAAACAAGGTTGCGTTCTATCGATTACTAATATCGCACCTAGAAACACCTAACGACTATCATAGAAATTCTAGTCCAACTCTTTTCTCTTTATCTTACTCTAGCTACTCTCACAGACCTACTCAACAACCGCGTCTCTACGTATAAAAATATCGCCAAGGTGCTCACCTGGAAGAGTTTGTGCTGGGCTGCTTCCCATTCGTCGCAGTAGCCTCCTCCCGATGACAGCACAGTGGTATTTAACCTTTCGGTTACGTTACTGGCCTCGGTGCTATTCCAGACGTCCACCCAGAATTCCGTGTAATTCAAGTCCTCCAACGAGTAGCCACCCAGGCTAGACAGGCCGCTGTAATTGAAGGTGTAGCCCTCGGTGGAGTAGGCTGTCGATGTCGGGCTGGTGAACGGGGTCGTCGTCGTGGACGACAAAAGGCTGCTCGCAGGCGAGGGAGCATCAGTCGTGTTCGCCATTTTTCGTCGCGAGCGCGTGGTACGGGCCATCACCTTCTTCCACTGGGAACAAACAAGTTGGGAGCATCGTGAGTACCTCGAGGAAACTTTTACAGGCTTTTCGAAAGGGTCGCGGAAGGGAAGGACCTTAAGCTGGTTAGGGCAACTCTCCTGATTCTCTTACGAGGGAACGTCGTTAACTGTTGAGCGCCAGTCTGGAGGAAGCTTTGCGCAAATGGTGATTGGGTCAAGCTAAGAACTATTTGGTATTTTTTATTACTGGTAGTTTTTTTTTTCTATTAAAGCTTTCAAACCTGAAGAGAGAGATTTAGGGAACGTTGACGCACGTTACTTTTGATCCCGAGTGCTATGATTTTACTGTTGGGACATCCTTAAGTGTTTGAGATTGTTCTCGTACTTTAGCTCTTCAAAGAAGAGATCGTGTTATTTATATTTCTTGTTACATATCTTGTTAATTTACACACGTGGAATGGTACCTACTCCATCCGTATCGAACGCAACTGTGAGACGAAGCAAACTCAGGCCAAAGTGGAGAAGAATCGAACGGTGGGTTAATCGGACGGAATGGTAGGAGTTATCCTCCAGTGGCCTTGGGAGACCAATTGATTCTGTCTCGACTGTTGTGAACTCATCAGTGAAGTATCCAACCTGGCTGAAATGCAGGCTTTTCGGTGGTTAGTCAAGGGATCCGTATATTGGATCGATCTCTCGGCGAGAACTTGGTAGAATAGGATTAAATGGTAAAGGCGTTGCTTTGGATCCATTACTCTGAATGCAAATAACGTTTACTCTGTGGGAAATTGCGAATTATGTGGGCTCTAGAGCCGAATCAGTTTCATCGGGTAACTTTATTTTCGCTATCCTCGAACGTACGAAATTAAGATCAATTTCTTCCTTCGTAATGGTTGTTAAGATTCCACACCGATTGCGCGAAATTTATGGGATACGAAGTCATAATACGCGATATCCTCGTATTTTTTACACACGTGGTCACACTCGGTATAATTTTCTACAAATTGCTTCGAGTAATGGACCAACCGTTATCGTAATTACTCGAAACAGATCAGAGATAAAAGCATAAAACCCGGTGTATGAGTTCTTAGTCACGAAAGGTGAACCATCTAATGGTTTTAGAACTTTCTCAGGGCGTTATTAATAGACCTTTTCTAAGTGGGTCATACAATACCTTGTTCAAGATTTGGTTTCGAACGGAGAAGATAATCTTTCTCGAGGAAAGAAACGGAAGCGATGTTTCATTTTCTGTTATATCTGTTAGTCTATTTACGCTAATGATTTACGAATGGTCAACGATAGTCACGCAGGAAGACGCCGTAGGTGATTTTATTTTCTACCCAGGATTGAGTCGCGAAACGATCGACCACGCCGATCGCATGAAAGATGCAACCGGTGCAATTCATCCGAGGCGTATCAATATTTAGGTCGGGGTCCCTGCACGCGTTCATATTTTCCATGCGACGCGAATGGAGATTTAATGCAATTTGTCTGACGTTTCAACGCGTTTCACAGCTTCCCCAACTTTGTTTTTCTCTCATTTTCCCGTCACCGCCGCTGGGAAACTATTCGTCAAGGCGTGGAGGAACTGACCCTCCAGAAAACAGGTCGATCTTTGCGGATTTTTACCGTGGAAACTTTAGATTTGTTGTGTGTACAAATTGAAAAATAAATACATTTTTACGTAGACTTAATCGCTCGTCTCAGGAACTATTAGAAAAATATCGAGGTTCTTTGGGAATGTAAATTCAGAAGTTTCCAGAGCACCACGAGCAAGTACACGCAGATTGAGAATTAATATACGACTTGGCCGGAAGAATACGACGACCATTGTACCGAGCAGACTCGCTGTGGCGACGGAGGAGTTCACGCATTTCCATTTCAATCTGGCGAAGTGACTGGCCGAAAAATAAGGCGGATTACTTACCCCGAAATGTTATGAATAGCATATTGGAAGTTTCGTGGTGAACCGCGGCAGTGGTAAATAACAGATGATGGCGGTTCGATTCAGCCCACCGAAGAATTACTTTTTATTATGGTAAAATATGCGCGACATCTTTGATATATTGCAGAGAGTGGCGACAAACAGGTGACGGTGAAGATACGAACGTGAAATATCAAACAAACATGTTCGATTCGAACATGTTTGAATTCAAACATTTCGAAGTTACGATAACGATAAATGTAACTTTATTCGCTATGTTCCCATTTCAGTTTCGAAGTAGAAATTTAGGGGGAAGTAATGCCGTTACAATTTAGCAGAATTGGACTGTTCTTGGTCCAAGAATTTCAACTGCGAGTGCCAAGATCCTGAACATCTGTTGAAACATTTTGCAATTGGTATTTTCGCCCAGCAATTAACAGACAGTCAAGATCAAGATTAATGCCACATAGTTTGTAACAGTCTCGAGTAGCAACCTATCGTCTTTTATTGTTTTCATTTAATTACATGGCCGAAACTATGTGAAATTATATGCCGGAAGCTCGTGTGTTTAATTTGAAAACGGTACGAGACATTTAACGAAACGTTGAGATACGAAACAAAGTGTTCAAATGAAATCTCGACGTAGTTCAACCCTAAATACAATAACTATTTCTTTCGTGTCTAGATGAAATAGGAATCTAGCAAAGAAACTTCGAAATCGATATGATCGCCAGTCTCCGAATAAATCCAGTTTTACGATTTCTTATTTACTCGAAACGGTCGATTTTCGTGATCCCCGCGAATAAAGAAACACGTGAAATTACATATCCTGATAGAGCAACCGCCGTATTGGAAAATTCTGCTACGAATCGGTTTCGTGCTGAAAAAGATTTGATCGACGGACAACCGCAGCTTCCGTCGCGGGTCATGGGTCTTACAACAATTGATCCAGCTTGGGAACGATCCAGCCGCGCGTTTCACGTCTCGAACGCAACGGCGAACCTGTCAATCGGGGAATGGGTCGAGATTTTTGCAGTCGAAACCTGGAATGAAACGACGAACGTTCCCGTCGCGCTTTTTCTTCCCTCATTTTTCGCCCCGTTGGCTTTCCGTCGAAGCAAATTCTTCAATACTAGTCAAATAAAGAGGACGTTACTGTTCAAACGATTTGAATATTTCCCTCGGAATGGCAAATCGTGAGGAAGCAATTTCGTTTCGATCGATTCGTTTACGTTTCTTGACTCTTCAAAGTGAAACTTTGTTATATAATTGCTGGTAGAGCAATTTAAAAGTGTGATATTCTTCACTCTACATTCCATTCTTTTTTCGAGTTTCATGCTCATAGTTTAATTGGCATTCGCGCTCGTTATAGAAAATATCAGTTCACAGGCGAAAGTAATGAAAAGCAATTTCATCTAGCGCGCCGTTTCGCGACGTTTCATTTCTACGCCGATAAAAATAGAACCCGTACATTTGTTTCCTGACCTGCAACTTCCAAGTTTCGAAGGCAGCCCTGAGTGAAAAATGTGGAAGTTGGAACTATTCCATTCGGAAGTTTCGGGCACTAAAGTGCTGCACAATTTCGCGGGATATAGCTCCCAGACATGTTTTTGTAAATACGTAAAGAACCTGGAAGTTGACGTTTCAATCGAGCCACGGAAAATTGAAGTCGTTAATCCTTCGTCACCCTAAACTCAACATTTACTGGATATTTGTAAATTCCATCAGGCATCCAAAGAAAGATATCCAAACTGGTTCACTTATCGATTAAAATTTCGTTAAAATATTCACGAGGAGATCTCATTAAGTATTTACAAAAACAACAAAGTACTACTAGAAAACCTTTGTATTTCTAGTCTAGATATCAAAATAATTTCAGTGATTGCTAGAACCGATCAACGTTGGCATCCCTTTTTACAAAATTTACATTTCAGAGTACAGATCGAACGCGCGTTGACTGTGTGTTTCAAAGAGACCTCGCTTGAATGGTTCGGGCGTTTCTTTCAAGGAAACTGCTACCACGGACTTTCCAGGTGAGCCTCCCCGCCTGTTTTTCTACAGAGAAAAGAGAGTATCTCTTTCACCGTGGAAGAGAGACCCGCGTTCAACGAAACAGCGAGCAGTCTCCCTTTAGTTTTCTATGCAGCTCGCTCGCAATTCTTTTGCAAATTCCGACGAGAGTGTCTCTTCATACGTACCTCCCAGGAAACTAACTTAGATCATTCACAGGTTGCAACCGTGGAAGGTTCCTTCCGAAGGGAACTAATGTTCTGCTGGGAGCTAGGGAGATCTGTCTCGAGGGGTACGATGAAAATTCTCTATTCTGTCAACTGCGTTCCCTTATGGTTGGCTGAGTAGTGTGTTAAGGAGAAGTAGGTTTGATAATGGTCAACAGGTGTCATTCTTTACGGGTCTGTCTCGAAATCTCGCGATTTACAAAGTAAATTCTCGAAATTATTTTACTTGAATTTTACTTAATTCACGGCAAGACAACTATAGTATCGCGAGTGTACGATATTTGCATAGCCAGAGCGATTCGTGGGAGTTAAAAGTCGAGGTACTCCCGGCGGTATATATGCGTTAGCCAGCCTAACTAAACATTTTTTGGCTACTAAATATTCCTCCCCGTCATTATTTGCATCCCAGTTTGTCAATCGGGGTCGAGGTCGATCGATTTATGGTGTCATGTAACGTGTGCTCGCAAACTTTTTACGCTCTTTGGGTTTGAAGTTAAACGCGCCTGTAACAAGTTGACGTGTTCTTGTACTATCGTGCCACGACGTCCTTTTTACAACTACATCCGCCGGTTTATGAGCGCAGACATCGAGTATCGATCCCGGGTGGGACATCGGTGGAGGCTAACGAAATTTACGAGTTGTTCCTCGAACCTATTGCCGATTTTATATTCCATTCTCCGCGTCGCAGTTACGAATGAAATTGATCGGACACTTGCTTCGGTTAGTACATCATAACGGGTCTCGAACTATGAGGTATCCCGCGATAAGCAACAAATTTTTTAGCGTTAGCGACGTAAATACTTAAGCCGATGAGGGAAATCGACGTTTACGATGCACGCGCATCAGTATCAGTCGTAAAACGAGGGATAGAGCAAACGTAATGTCGCTACGTTTTACGCGAGCTCATCCAACTTCGACTATAAATAATTAGGCGATAGTCGTAATCAAGATTATGCAGTATGGCGAAGGCGATGCGAGTGCCTCGATGAATTATGTGTTCTGCGATGCGTTCGATGGGAAGGGAACAGAGGTTCGAATACTTTGTCGAACATTTCTAAATTTTGTTTCGACTAGTCAGAATTCTTTGAACTGCTGTTATCTAACTCCCTGGTGCTACTACAACATGTGTATAAATTTGGCTAATAAAGTCTGCTTAAAAAATGTGCCACGGAATTGTACGTTCACCCGTGAGATATGAAACTTTTAACAAGTTCGAGGACGAAGTGGGAACTTCCGCAGCTCGACAATTGTCGCCAAGTTCTTGACAACTGCGATTCAGTTCGTTGAAAATCTTGAATAATTAAACTCCGTCGGAGTGTTGAATTAAGAAATGCGGAAGCAGACTTTGTCAATTAGTCCTGAAACTTCTTTGCATAATACGGCTACAAATATACCGAGTTGACTACTGTCTCGTTCGAGTTACACGATCGCGTTGTACGAGAAAAAATTGTTTAGGTACATAAGAGTGCCGGTAGTTCGACGTGCTCAAGTTTGACAAGCAATTCCCGAGCGAGTTGTCTCAACGGTTAGGGCCGAACGCATACACCCCGCATCGGTGAATTTGCATATACAGACGGTGAATTAAACTCACATGTGTCGGCCTATCGAGCAGTTAGCGATGTATCTACCGGATGCAGTGTGTTCGGGAACATTTAATGAGTCACTCGCCAGTAGTTTGCAAGCGGTTTGCATTCGAGTGGAAATAAACGTTACTCGAGAATTACTTGGGTGCCGCCTCGGTCACCCAGTTTGCTTACATTCCCCGATAATTATTATTGCATTTCGTTGTAACCGATCAATATTAATACCGTCACGCTAAGATTCTTGACATATTTCCTGCCATTTCGATGCACGGATTGCCTGTCACTTAATATTAACTGCTGGAAAATCCAGGCGACATTTTCCACACCAAAAACTTCAAGCAAGGATCTTTGAGAATATGGAGGAACGTAGAAACGCTCATTCCTTAATAATTCTTAAATTTCCTTTTCTAATAGCAAACTCGAAGTGTACGATGTTTCGAAACTAAAATTATTTAAGCAATTTAAAGATTCGAATATTCTAGTTATTCTGATAAAATATCTGTCTTTCTAATTTTGACTCTGATTCGAGGGTCGTCAGGCACCGTGCACGTCTTTCGCTGCAACAGTTGATGGGTAAGCGCAACGGGGGTAATAACACGTGAACGTGTAACGAATGGCGTAGCGGGCACACGTTCCATGCAACAGCCCAATTAATTTCGTTCGCGTCTTGTTGAGCAATGCCGAAGGATTACATTACCTCGCCGCGGAACGAGAGCTAGTTCGGTTGGGTTAATTCTCGAAGAAACCGTGCGAGTTACATACGATCCGTTACGTCAGCCCAGGGAGCAGCTACTACTAACTCATCAGCTGGTGGTCATTCGCGTGACTATCAAATGTTACGGGCCAGGGGAATACAATTCGCGAGTGTTTTATGAGGCCACGTCGCCGCGAACACTGGTTCAACGAAACCGAAACGCACGCAAAAATTAAATTTACCCGAGCGACGGAAGAGAATTGATGATACTTTTCAATTCGTGACGCGAATTAAATTCAGATCGTAATAATTAATGGATGTTCGAGGTCTAGAATATTCGAGTCTTTGCACTGGAAGTATTCCTCGCACGGGTTGGAAACTTTAACCGATCAACATTCGAAAGGGTTGATAACTTCGGAGACAATGAAAATTTTAAACGTAAGAAGTAGATTCGAAAGTACGCATCGTGAATATAAAGTACACGTTGGAATTACCGTAATCTACACTTTATATGTGTACACGTTTATAGTACATATATAAAGTACACAAATCGTGCAAGAATTTTCGGACACCAATTTTGTAACGAATTAATACGAAATGGGAAGCACGAGATGAAATATCTTAAGTGGTGGATTTTTGGCAACCCTCTCCTATTATACATGGCCCAGACTCTGTACTCCTTCCTACCGATATCCGTACCCTATTTCTGACATCAGATATTCGACGTCGAAGAAGACACTTTTGGCCAGCTTTTTGGGTATTCGTACCACAGAATTTTGTTATCGAGTCTAGCTTCGATGCAAACAGAGTTCACAGGTTCGAGCAGCCAACGAATTTCACGGATCTTGCATGTCGTAGCCCAGCGACCACGTAATATCTTCCATTCTAAATCGGACGGAAACGACTGGGTTGCATTATCTTCTCCCCGATATGAATTTTACAGTCACAGCAATTTATTGACCGTGCTTGGCGGGAAGTAACGAACGTTTATTCAGTTCCCCGTTCGATTACTCGATTCGCGGAGTTTCTGATTCGATGCGTGACGATTTGTGATTTATACGGACTGGTCGATTAAACGTACATCTCCAGTTTCTGATGTCGCTGCAGTTTCTTGCTCCCTCGTAATTGTTACTTATCGTATTGGCAATTTGGTGGCGTCTTCAATTTTAAAACGATAATTTCAAATATCCTCTTTATTGCACTGTCTGGATCTCTTAAGCATCGAGACTAGAGAACTGTGTTTAATTAATGTAGAATGGTAATTTCCACTTAAACTGGAATCGTTGGATTAAAGTTTAGACGTTCCGGACTGGTCGTAATTTTAACAAACAGCTGGTAATAGTGCAGAGTGTTTTATTGGCTGAATTTAGGAAGGCGTTACAGACACTTGTTGCCAGAAATTTCTCCGTGACCCAAATGCGCCTTAATAGATATTGAAATCTACTTGCCACGTGCAACTAACTTCGTTTTGCAGAAGAACTCCGGTGATCAGCGTTATTATACCAGAGCAGAATATCAGGCTATTTCTAAAGTATATCATTATCGCGAGTTCTACTTCCCGTAATAGCATTAACAGAGCCCAGAAGAAACATTTTTCATCGGAACTTTCATCTACGAAAAAGTATTCGTACAACTTTCGCTAGAGCAATAATTCATCAGTCGCGTATTAATTTCAACTCGCACGGAAACGCAGAGGTAGAAAATACTTGCACTTTCATCGAATGGAACGATGATAGCTCAGTCTCGCAGAATAACGTCTAAAAGGGCGTCATACCTCGTGAATTGGATTAGAATTTCAGCTCCCATAATTAACTTCTGGAAATGCAATATTCCGAAGAAGCTCGCTCAAGTTGCGCTCGGTGATCAAAGGCAGCATAAGAAGATTAAAACTCGATAAAAGTCAGTTTTGTGCGTACCCTTAACAGCAATATCTTTTTTCAACCAATTTGCCGTCGGCACTGAGAGCGGTATTTCCGAATGGGAGAGTGCCACGTTAAATAAAGGAGTAATTGAGATAAAATTGCTAAAGTACGTAGTACGAGAAAGAAAATTTCAGCAGATTTCTAAGGACAAGATGTTTTCTTGGCAGAGTGATCGACTAATTTACGTTGCGATCGATTTGAACAGACGGTGTCAAACTTTAAAAAAGAGAAGGAAAACATTGTTCTTCAAAAAATTGTTCTTCAAAAAATTGATACGTTTTACATCGAGTGAAGAGAAATATGGTCTTCGTGAATCTCTGTTTTAGCTCGCAGCAATAGTCATCGAGGGAACCGACGGCTTTCCCTTCAGAGTTTTGTAGTGCACCGGAATCCAGGGTGAGCCGAGCGCTATCGATCGAAGGGTGAAAGCATCGTAAGAGTACCCTAAATCCTTGTGGTTCCAGAACATACGTACACATAGCTCTATGTATTCGCCGCTGTTTAAGCCAGCTGTTCTGCTTCGAGGTACTACATAGCTTTCGTCTTCGGTGTTCCACCTAGACATCCGTCCCGTGTGCACCAGGCCGGATTTACATATTTCATCAATTTTCATTTGGATTTCGCAGTAAATGTCTCCCCGAGAAAAGAGCATCGAGTAAACGCCAATCTCGGACAGATTATTCAATTTCGACGGGGAGAAAGAACGACGAGAAAGAAGTACTCGAGGAAATAGAGTATTCCCAAAAGGAGCGTCAAAAAATTGGTCAATAAAACGTAAGCGTTCATTTGATACGATAGCCACCGTGTCACCTAGTAGCAGAACAAAATTCTGATGCCCCTCTCGGAAAATTCTTTACCTTTACTCTCTTTGGAAATAACGAGAAGTGTTTTCCCTTTCTCCTAGTTATAGCGGACAACAGCGCGTTGGGATCAGCGGCGTTTCGAAACGGTGCGGTGGTTTATTTAACGAACACTATCCGCTCCTCTGTTGCTCGTTATTTCCAAACAAAATTTACACGACACAGATTTACCCACGAGATCGCGTCGTTATTCTCAAAATCCACTTTTTGAGAAATCTTAAATTTATATGTCAAAGCGATTCGGTATAGTCATAACTTTTTATATTTCATCGGATTTCTCAACATTTTGTTTCATGGATTTCATCGATATGTGATTTTGTGCAATAAACGGGTCATTTGCCGAAGGCTGCGGCGTTTCTATTCAGACTTTCCTCGTGACTTAGCGGTCCTGTAAGACGCTCGAACTGTTGGCAATCCGCTAAAAGTCTCGGGGGCAAACGGAAAATGCAAAATATCCGAACGTTAAAAATACGAGAAAGCCCGGGGGCGGTATCGATCCTCGAAGGAGCCTTGATTCCATCTATCCGTGATTCATCGCCTCGGAGCCCGATGCAATAGCAGAACTTTATTATCTTCGAGGTCGTGTAAAGGCTGCGTGACTCCGAGCCCCGCTTCCAAGCGTTTTAGTGGCCGAGTTTACGGGTCGGTAGATCTCGCCGGATATTTTCTGGCCGGTAGAAAATCTGCCCCTCGAAATAGCGGTGCCGGCCTACAATCAGCCACGTCATCGGACCACCTACCAGCCAGAACCAACCAATCTTATCGCCGTGGAACCAGAACCGTACGCCAACCGTATCTTATTGAGACGAACAGTCGGTGGTAACAACCATCGTTTGGCCGATTCGCGATCTTGTTCAGAGGCAACGATGATACTCGAGGACGCAGGGGGTAGAAAAAAGTGAAGTAGAAAAATGCGTTACTCCATAAATCCTACACTGATCTAATTAATATCCTATACAGTTTTCATCGAACATCCCGATCAGTGTTCGCTAAGCTTCTCATTAGTTTTTCAATTATTTTTCGAACAAAATGAATGACCCACTCCTCCCCTCTGCTCCTGTAACAGTGCAGGCTTATCAGCGATGGCATCGTACCACCTTCTAGCCAGAAGCACCGATCTTATCGGATCGAAAGCAGAACCGTGCGCCAAACTTGTCTTATTGAGACGAACAGTCGGTTGTAACAACCGATTCGTGATCTCGTTCGGAAACAACGACACGGATACGCGAGTCCATTCGCGATTGATTGATTCGTTAATAACGGACCTGCCGCGGAAATGCTGATCGAGAACGCGAGATAGCCGGCCTGGTGATTTCTAAATCAGCCAGGTCACGGACCATTGCCATCTACGTCATCTCGTCCCCGCGATTCAAAGGGCTAGATCGTTACGGCGCCCGAAGAAGAGTTTGAAAAGCTTGCGTTTTCTTTACGTATCTAATTAATTTACTCAGGAGTGATCATTAGGAGCACACGACGAACCAGGTAGAGCTTATCAACACTTTCAAGTCGATTGAAACGCAAACCGTTTTCTATCCCGAAGCAAAGATAAATGGGTTTACACCACTTTCGTAATGAATGGCTCGATTATTGATTACGACACAGATTTCAAGCGTCTCGAACGCGTGTCTGGCAATGATCCAGGGGAAATTCATTTAGAAGGCTAATGAGATTACCGAAAACTGTATGTTTACCAGTCGAAGATTCCATTCCATTCGAATTACGAAGTCGCCGACGTACGGATGAATTATATTCGTTAAACAGAAACGGATTTTCGCGTTCGTGTCACGGTATTTAAAATAGTTTACATTTACGAAGAATGTATTTGTGAACCGTTTTCCTTTTTGTAACGAGGGGTAACGCTAATGAGGTTCAATTATACGGATCATGATTTCACATTTTGCTGGCAGTCCCGCTCGCGCAAGAAATGTTGTGTAAAAGGGTTCACCCAGTCCTCCGTGACATTCGCAGTTTCGGGTCAACGAACATCTCGTTAAAGTGTCGTTTCTTTCCCCAATCTAATTTTATCGACGTCTCCCGACCCAGTGCCTCGCTGATAACAAATTTTCGTAACAAGCGATCGTATATTGCGAATAATAAAAACGAAAAGCGTGGAAACGAATGTAGAAAGTCATCTCGACTACTGCTAAGCTAATATTTGATTTTATCTGCTTTTTGCGATCGTCTTTCCTCGAGGTTGGAGTCGCTGCGATCCAAATGTTTTATTCGCGGCACAATGTGTCTCTCTGTTACGTCACGCGTATTTTCACTATAAACCGAAACTGCCTAGAAAAGTAGAAAACGTATCGCGGCAGAAATGTAAAAAGTGCAATAAAAGAGGGACACTGCTAGAAAAAGCTCGAACAATTCAAGAGTTCGGCAACGCATTTGAAATTTATTCCATAAATATTTGTACGAGCGTTGCCGCTATGTATTGGAATTCCAGCGTTGCTTGTCACCCATGGAGACATAAAATGCAGCCAGTGTTTCGTTTCGTGTAACAAAGGGAGGAAAATACAGCGCGATACGCGTGGCGGGCCACGTGTCACTGTTAAATAAATAATACCAGGAAACGTGGGAGGTTGGTCAATAAAAGGTACTAAAACTCCACGGTCTAACCTTCGACGAGGTTTTGACCAGGTCTGCGAACGTGAACTGGAATAGATAGTACAATGATAAAATATTATTTTTCTCTAATGAGAATTAAACTCTACGCATTAATTTTTTATGTAAAATGCTCTTGTTTGAGTCACAGAAGAACCTAAGTAGCCTGGGGATCTATTCGGGCAATTAGTGGCGATGTTTACGTTGGACAGCTCCGATCGCAAAATCCGTCAGGATCAGTGCCCCGACGAATTTCCGTTCCGAGGGTGCAATCTCATCAATGCAAAATCGGATTAGCCGCGACTCGTACGGAAATACTCAGAATCGAACGGTAATATCGAATTATTCGAGGAGGTGTCCGCCGCAAGATGAGTTCGTCCCACGGTCGCGATCACTGTCGCGTCCGTTATGCCACGATAGAATTTATTTTCGGTCTCTTTGGCTCATGCGCTTTGCGGAATAAATAAGGAGGGAGTCTCGTTAGCGATTCTATAGAATAAAATGTATCTTCCGAATGTGACGAACAGAAAGGAAATTATCGATCGTAAAACATTAGATCGAATCTGTGCAGGGTATTAGAACATACTCGAGAAGTAACCGATTATAATGAAACGTACGAGTTTGGAAAGTAGGAGGGAAGCTCGATAAAATTTTCATCTCACAAGCAAGTATTCATCTTGCGGTAGGAGTAGGTCACCAGTTTTCTATAGGAACGGAATATTTTGCCAAGAACGTCGTTAAAAGACTATAGCGAGCGTAACTATAACGATTCTTTTATTCATGACCGTTTCGTCCATCGCGAGAAGAGATTCCTGTACAGGCTGACCGAGGTCTGTTCTCCGACGCGGAGGTATGACGAAGCTAATGTCATGGATGAAAACTTTGCACGTGTTTGTATATATTAGCAATCTATGAAAGCATAGAGATTCCATTATTACTCGAAACTTGAACGGTGCTTGAGAAACGAGTAGAAAATCGTAAACCTTTTATTGCAAGTAGCACGAAGCTCTTTTTCTCTTCGCTACATATAAACATAAAGTCTAGGAAATAATTTTTTTAAGCTACCATCGCATTTAGTTTCAGACCCTTTTCAAAGCTTTTCGTTACTCCGCTTGCTGCTTTTATGATTAGGTAATCAAGGCGCGGCGGAATTAAAACCTGAAATGAGAATAACACGTGAACGCCGTTGGAAAGTTTCAATTTTTATCGCGCTTCTTTTGAAACATCTCTTCCTCTGCCCGGGGCGACCTCAATTTTGGAGCTGTTCTTTGCGTCAAATAAGTCCAAAGTGGGACAATTTATCGTCACCTATTCCTCAAACCGGCTCGCAGGACGCGTACTCAAAGGAGCGGGGATATTACAACGGCGAGAGCGGAAATTTATAATGATCCTGCAAGCTACGGGTACTACAAAAATAATATGCATTTCAAATTGAAACGAACTATGCATATAAAATAGTAACAGTTACGTGATATCGCTCTAAGCCTTCCTTTAAAGACGTTTCGATCATTTATTTATGATCTTTACCAGCGTGTCTCGATTTACTGTAACGAAATACAGAAACTCAATCTCTCGAGAAATGTTTCGACATTGCTCGAATACGAGACAGACCTTTCTTTTTAGCTTTCCTAGACGATACATAGTCGTATCGTATACATAGTACGTTATTTTTATCATCGTCAGCTGGGTCGAAAGCACGTCGACTCGATGTAAACCGGACACGTTGCGAGAATCGCGAAAAAGCTTGGCATCAGATAGATCATCGGATGCTCGCTGGAATTGTTGTTCGCCATGAATCAAATGTTTATCGTCCTAGACGCCCCGCGTCCGCTGAGCTAGGCTGTTGATTTCGTTGCGTCATTTTCCTCTTTCCTCGGACGATCGATCAATCGGGGTATTAAATTCAAATGAATAGCCAGAGCTCCGTAACGATTCCAATAAATGCGTGCCAAAAAAAGCAGCTGGCATTTTTACGAGCGACCATCCATCCTCTAACACTTCTTTCACGTCGTATCGTGCAAATCACTGTGATTTGCATGACCACTGCTTGTACACAAGCGTTGATTTAAATCCACATAATAAATTTAATTTGTAAATGGAACTCGCGTCTAAAGAAGCGAAATACTTCTATCATCTATCCTTCGTGTTGATAAGCGACTAATACGTGTATGCTTCACGTTTATTAAAATATCTTGACGTCTTCACTCGATGTAAGTTCTTACTTGAATTTCCGAGATGTCTCCATCGAAGATCGATCGTACATCGTCAGCGTCTGATACCATGTTCGGCCTTCATCGTTGACGTCAACTCACTCGTATCCATCAAGCTACTTTATTATACCAAAAATCATGCTTTGCATACCCAACGAAAATTTGTACACGTATATTGGATGGCACGTAACCGTCTGGAAAGCTCTCAAATTTGTTTACTTCGGTAACATGTGCGGTTTCTTCCAGAATCTGTGTCGCACGACGCCGCATGTATGCCCCTTGTCTGACCAAATTCTACTTCAGAGCGCAAGTAGTACAAATCGCTTTGCTACACCTTTTGAATGCATCCTCGTCTTCCACAAATGCAGCATTAAATTCAATGTTAATTGCTGACTCGTGTGCAGTTGAAACTCTCTGTTATCGAAGTAATTGCGACCGATAGAATGCGTCGTACGCTTTCCCCGTTCCCAGGAGCTTAGAAGCTCCTCATATTTTATCGCTCAACTCTGCTGAATCGCAGGAGGCATCTCCTTTTCCGACTCGACGCCCGTTAAAACGGCCATCCTCTTCGGATCGTAGATCACGCGCGAGAATTATACTCGGTGGGGGACGTGGACCGAAAAAAAGCTGAGGGTGGGGAAAAATATACGAGGACCCGTAGCGACGAGGTACCTCCAGGCTGACCACTACGCCAAGGTATTCGGCGAAGTTAACCGAGGCGTGGAAAATAGGCGAGACGTTGGACCAAACCTTTTGCCCCCTACGTAGGGGACGTTTGGCATCTGACCAAGCGTACGACTGTCAACGGGTGTGCCAACGGAACGTATCTAAATTATAGTTACGTCACGACGAACGCAGGGAATCCTGCCTGGCCAGTGCCAAGAGATTACAGGACCAGGCCAGCCAGTGTATGCGCGATACACGAAAACATGAACTTAAACGAGAGGCCTGGGGTAAAAGTGAATGCGATTTTTCGGGACACCGTGTGCCAATTTACGTGCACGTGGCCTGATTCGTGGAAATCTCGCGATCGAGTGCAAGAGACACTTTCAACGTCTTGGTTTGTTTGGATCTCTGAGCTCGATTTCAGAAACAACACGAATCGTTGCACGGACGTGTGTGCTTGATTTGTTATTATTCTTCGTTACGTTCCGACTTTACTTTTGGGACTCCTTCGGGGTATTGACAGAGGAACAAAAAGAATAGAATAACTTATAGTACAAACAACAGTTGGAAAATAAAGCAGAGTGAAAGTTTGAAAAGATTGCAATGAAAGAGCTTGAATTCTCCAAGAACGACGATCCAAGCATTTTGTCCGTGCGGGACTGTTATAATTAATCCCCGAACGGCGACCAGCTCGCGGTGAAATACGAATTTTCGCGAGAATGTTTGGCGCTGATTCTTACCAACAGCGCGGAAGAATAAATGAGGCCCTCGAGAATCCCTATCGCGGGAATAGCAATTTCTCAACCGAAACCTTAAGCTACGATTCAGAGCTCCTCCTTTTCTGGCTCTTGTCCTTTCAGAGTAGTACTCTATACAACAGAATTCAACGTGGACATACAACGTAACATACCAAAATCTTCTTCGATTTCAAAGTAATAAAATTGGTATCCTAATAGTTTTTTTTCAAATTGTGGGTAATTTTACATTCGTGGTTACATCATTTTTTATAATAGAATATTCAGGAATCTAGTATGCGTGATTAGAAGTCAAGAAAAAAATCTTCTATGTACCTGCCATTCGATTTTCTGCTTCCAAGTTGACACTCAATGTCATGCGCTCTATCATGTCTGACCATTGCCTGACACATTCTAGTTGCCAACGTAACTATCTGTCTTTACCATAAAGTCAACCCTACAAATGATCTCCGATCTAAATGTTAAATATTACATAATGACAATATCTACTCTCCCTCTCCAAACCTCTCCCTTCCACCAAGCTGGAAAGTCTTACGACAAACTTCTGAAGGCTCCGACGTATTTTTAGACCATCGAGCGATCTAATCGCTGTCGAAATTACACGTAAATTTTATACGTCAGATTAGGTCACTGCGAAATTAGGGAATAACCTTGAGAACAAACGCGTTAGCGGCGATACGTATCGGCAAATTGCGGGGTGCACTTCGCGACGGAACGACTTCGGGCCTGTTCGTCGTTCTCTGTAATTTGTCAAAATTAATTCGCATGAGCGTTTCTCGCGACACAGCCTCGATAGGAATGCGCGTGACAAATCGTGCGTGATACCGCCTATTAGGCGTCGCCGTGGCAAGTAGCTTTCGACCACGATACGAAGTTTATTACCGTCACGGACTTTATTTGGATTTGTCACGTACTTCACGCATTACGACGTTATTTATTATTCCGTTCGTTGCTGGAGACTGGCAAATGCGTTCTGAAACTCAGGCGCGTCTTGTTCGACCTACGAAGACAGTCTAGTAATTAGTATTCGAAGTATATCGAGCAGTTTTAAACGACATGTCTACAAATATTCGTAGACATTTACTTTTTTACGTGAGATGCAACTGACGACATGAAATTTAATTTTGAAAGGTTCATTTGCAAACTCAGGAGTTTCGTTTCGATGAAACTTTAATAACTCTAATCAGAGAGTCTTCTTTGTATTGGTGTACCGTAACGAAGACCATTTTATCAGTGGCTGAGCAAATCTCGTCTTACGAACGGCAGTGCTCGTCTTTAATATCCGAGCAAAGCGTCAGCAGCATTCTCGGAGGTATGCGATAGCTTATGTGCAATCGTGAGGGGTCATCCTCGGAAGATTAGGTGTCAAATGCATCTGTTCTGTGAAATTATTCCATGAAAAGTTCGCTCCACCCACACAGACAATACTACGGGACGAAGTCGGTTATTTCCTACTGCTCGAAAGCGAACATCGCCAGCTGTCAGAAGCCGGTTTTGACGAAACTTTGCACAAATGTTTAATGAACCACTCGAGAACTATGCCGTGCTTCCTGCTAAGGAAAACATCCTTTACATCGAAGCCACTTGTTTTATTCGACACCACATCATTCTCAAAGCTGTCGAAAAAACTATCAACAGGAAAATATTATTTCTTTCGATTTACAAATAGATAGAACGAGTGACTCCGATGTAAGGGATGGTTTCTTCTTCTAAGTCGAAAAATGGGTGCACCAGAGGGTTTTTAGTACCAGGGAAGTTTCATCGACTAACGGTTCGCGATGTTCCGTTATCAGTAAACTTCCGTTCATCTCGGGACAACTTCGTTCAAGTTTCAATCGCAATGTCCAACTTTCGACTCCGCGAGTTAAGTTTCGGTTTCCTGGCAACTGCGACAAGTAGCCTCGTCTACACGTCACTAGCCTCGCGAGTTTCATTATGCAAGTTATGCCATTAAAGCGACGATTGTGTAACAATAGTAAACCGCTCCAAAAGCACCCATTTTACACGTAGAGGCCTGTCGTGGGCTGGCTTTACGTATCCAATGATTTATTAAGGACATTTGAACGAATAAAGAAATTGAATGGATGTTTCATAGCATAGTTTTAAGTTTCTATTTCTTCTTCAAATAATTTCATTTATCTGTCCATTGATCGATATCTTCCAATTACTCGTGAATGATACTATCATCGCTGCTTCTCATTTCATCGGGTTCGAATACTCGTTTGTTCAATTTATCCTCCATTTTTCAAGTTCACTGGCTATTCGGATCCACGGATACCGAAAGGGAGGATTATCGGAACTTCTGAGCGCTGTTCGAAAAGTTCAATTCTCGCCTCATAAGCGCGCCGAGACTTTCATGGGCACGAGCTTTGGTCCGTGATCGAAAGGAAATGAAATAAAGGGAGTAAAGCGCCGGGAACAATCGGCAGCTTTGCAAAAGTAAAGAGAAGACGAGCGCGCGGAGAAGAATGAACCGAACGGGTACCTTCCTTCTTGCAGAAACGGGAGGAGCCTAGGGATCTCTATTTGCTACCTTTTCGTGTCGTCTGCCAAAAACTATTCTTCCTTCCTGAAAGTATTCCTCTTATTGAAATTATTGAGAAATCCCTGAATCTTCGATAAATGAGCCATCGGATCCGACGAAATTACGAAAAAACTTAGGGCGTGCCATGGGAGATGGAATTGGTAATCGATACTTTGCCTTTGGCATTAGCTATTAATTGAGAAATAAGAAGAAATTCGACTGGAAAATATTACATAACAAAAGTTAAAAAGAAAAATCAGGCTTCTCGTTGTCCTCTCGCGAGACACCAATGTCGCAGAGGAATATTTTAAACTTCTCCAAAGTAACAAATATCTCCGGCGCAGTTTTAGAAAGTTTAAACAGTGAAAAGTTTCAAAGCACGTTGTCGAAACAGTTTCAAAACTCACGCCGACCGACAGTTCCTCTTCCGGTAGGCGGAACAATGTAACATTTTTCGCATAAAATTAAAACTCCTCCTATTAACATAAAATTTCAGTGCTAGATTCACACCCGCATCCTCTCCAACTCCCCATTTAACATTTCCCTGACAACGGCATCCTACTAAAATCACGATTGCAACAATTTCTCTATTTAATGAGAACCATCTATCTCCGCACAGAGAAAACGAAGTTCGCGTCGCAATCAACCTTACGCGGCCATGTTCGTTTAGCGCCAACTAACCTGTATAAACGTTTTCACGTAATCGTCATCGTAACTAGCGCCGGTGACGTGTGTTTGCAACAACGCGACCACAGTTTCCGGTTATTCCCGTCGATTCGGAGCACATGAACTTGTCAGTAGAAAACGTGGGCCGTCCAATTAGAACAATTTAAATGGAGGAATCCTTTTTTTTTTTCTCTTCAAATTCGACAGTGTAAATAGTAGCACCGATTGTCGAGTGGGATTCCGTGGCTGACTGCCACGGAACTGGCAGTCAACGTATCGAACAAAGTCCTAGAATTTCTACATAGAAACTTTTTATATTACATGCCAAACGTTTGGCCAAAGGAAAGTAACTGTGTCCAATTAAAACCACACGTATGCAGCGTTCGAAGCGTCTTCCAGCGTCTCGACTTCCTGACGTGAAAGCACGCCGTTGTTTTTTAGTTGTGCCGCAAATCTGCATTTCCCAGTGATCGTTAGCGAGCACCACGGCCTAAATGCATACGATAAGACACACCGTACGAATGCAACGCGAGGGAGACAATTAGGTCTGCGGTTGGTACGAGCATGTCGTGGACCCCGACACAATCGTGTTCGACGTCCACGCTTACTGAGCACCACTTTAACACTAACGCCTTTATGGTCGCTTACCGTTGGAACGACGACGACGACGACGGAACTCGGCCCATGACACTCTGGGCGTCCACAATGGAACACGAGGAGACCGAAGAACTGCCTCGCAAAAATGTTTCGGTTACCCATTGTGTCAGGACACAGAATCACTGATAAGCCTGGCTTACATTACGCTGATATGCATTTAACGTGGCCGCAATTGAGGCGACAGCTTCGAGGAGGAAGTACATTTCTGAAAGGAATGTAATCTTCGATTTTTTAAATGTTCTACTTTTTGTAAGAAGAATGGAAGTCTGGGTATTATCGGAGTACACGACCTCCATAGTTAATATATTCCAAGACTTTAATTAACAAAGTTTTAATGCTGCAAACATAGTTCGAAGATCGCTAGCTCTGGATGTATTATTATAAGTAACAAGTGTTGGAAGTGAATAATTCGACGGTTAAACAACATTAAATAACTGGACTTTATTTCGTTTCTGTTATTAAATTAATCGACCTCTGACCTAACCCAATTATTTTTTTCGCAATGCAGACGTAAGTAAACCTTAATCGAATCCCCAATGTTTTCGTAACGACGTTTCACGAGGTTTTAAACACCGATGCAAGAAAAAGTTCCTGATCATCCCGAGGCCTCTGATAGGACAGTAAATAGACTTTCACTTTACCACGACGTACGGTACACCAAAAGGTTGGAAAACGAAACGTGAGCAGGTCTAACTCGGGATAAAGTGTGACGGTGTCTGCAACACTTGCAAACAAGAAGTTTAGTGGCTCTTTGATTGGCCAAGCTATTAAAGTGTCGTCTCTGTGTTCCTCTGTGTCGGTTTATCACCCCTCGCGCATGTTTCTTTCTTATTACATCTTCTGCCTGGGATAGTGTAAAATAAACGAGCTTCCTTTGAGGGGATTTTTGAGGGAGTGCCAAGCGACCATGAGCGATGGACTCTCAAACACGAAATAATTCGAAAAAGTGTGTACACTCGATTTATTTAGGCTCGATGTTTGAAATTTGACTTAACCTGTATCTTGGAATTCGATGAATTTTAACTATAATGATTAGTCTTTCTATAAATTTAATCTACAATTGTAAATGCAGATATTGATACGACACATTAATTAAACAAAATTAACACGTAAGCCGCAAGGTGCTCGCAGCGGATATTCGATAAAGTTTCTGGAAAATAAAAGGGCGCTCGTGCTTCTAGTGTCACGGCAATTTAACGCTGAATGCTCGTTTTCCACTTTCGTCTTTACCACAGGTCTGAGTGTGACGGAGGAATTTTTTAATGACGTGTGAAGTGCCGCCCAATTGCTTTTTAACTCTCATATAGAAGGGTTGCGCACAGACGGCTACAAATGTATTCGAGACTGGGCATGTTTACCACGAAATATCCGATATTCCTTAATTGCGAGAAACCTGTTCAACTCTAAGAAGTGCACCTTTGAAACTAATGCAAAAATAAAAACTAAAATTGTAGTCGAGAGAACCACTTGCTTCTAGGAAAGGAACTTGTAGAAACGAAGAAATAGAAGCGAAGAATTCAATGGCTAATCCCCTTCGGAAAAATCCTTTATAAAGAGATCAGGTAATGCACATCTATCTTATAATATTAAACGCACCATATTAAATAGAATGCATTACTTTACCTCAAATTCGCGAGTATGGGCTAATTGAAATTTTCGCGTTCGTCGTTTTTGGGGGTGAGCAAAAAAAAAAAAAAAAAAAATTCGACGCTCGAATCACTTCGACGTTGGCCCAATTGCGAAGAGTCACACGGACGGGGTGCACTCGCGCAAGGGTAGCCGTAATGTCGAAGTCTCACGTAAATCACCACACCCTGTTATGACGTCACATGATTTACCCTGACCCGAGCGTAGGGCGAGCCCGTAAAGCAGGCGAAAAGGTAACGAACAAACGGTGTCGGCTTTACCGAGGCATCGAGTCACGAAAGAACAGCTGCTCTTAATTAGCATACGGGCGTCGTTCTAGCCGATACTTCGGCCACCTTGAAAACATCCAGAGCCGATCAATCCGATGGGAGAAGGCTACGCTTCAAATATCGCGATTGGATAATGGTAGAATAGAACTCTGGTCTCGCTTTACTAGCAGGTTTAGGGGTGGATTTACCGAGTGGGAACAGTGGAAATGTAATTATGCAACGCGTCTGACCTTGCTTTGGAGTTACAAGCGTCCTTCAGTTTTCATAACTTTGATTAGAAGCTAACGTAACGTGACTGAATGCAGTATGAAGAATGAAGAGAATAAAATGCAAGATGGAATATTTTCAGTAGTAAGCATTACCACTGGGCTGGCATTAATACCTCGAATATTGTAGGAATATTGTTTCGTCTAAACGAAAAATAAGGCACGGGGATTCGAAGCCACGATACTCGGATCCACAGTCGACCGCTTTACCTACGCGACCAATCCCGTACTCTATGTTTCGTGTTCTTATTTGACTCCTTATTGTTGGGTATGGGAAGCGCGGATACTACAATATTATACCGTGTTTGTAGAAAATGTATTAGTAAATATTAATGTTAGCTAAGGAGGAACGAGATCAAACGATTTATCACGTAATATTAAGAGCATTACGTTCACTGGTATTTGTTATGTTTATGTGAGCTGCTCGCTAGACCGTCGACTTCCTCGCGGAGCGCTTCTTGGGTGCATAAATGCACGAGCACTATACCTCGATTTTCAATGCGCATTCAGATAGATTCTGTCGATGAACGTAAGGCGCGTTCTGTTCACTCCACGAGGGAACAAAGAGGGTTTATCATCGTGGACAAGCTTTCAACAGATATCTCGAAGACACGTTCGCCAGATGGGTTTTGCTTATCTCTCACAGATGGAGCAATGCGACCGACGCTGCAAAATCGAAGAAAATTAATTCTCCGCTTTCAAATTAATTTTTGTTCGAATCGAAGTTACCAAATAAATGTAAAAATATATAATTAATTTCCATGGTAGTATTGCTCGTTATATCTCTCAAAAATATCACGTCGAAATCGGGGTTACATCCGAGCGACCGGTACGGAGAATTTCGTTTCAAGTATGGAGAAATTAAAATAAAATTTCCGCGACGATTGATTTCAACGTTCGAATCGAATCAATTCGCCTCTGGATTGAATCAATTTCCGTTTACAGTGCGCAAGATTGGGAATTCGTGTAACTGTCGCAAACGACCGAAACGCATCGGGTACAATCGATTCAGATAGCATGAAACAGCAATTACCAAATTACCTTTGCGCGCAATAAGCAGCCTGCTATGAACAGTGGCGTCGCTAGGGTTACTGTCGCCCCGCGAGGTAATTAATGAGAGTCACCTCTATGAATTTCTCTCGTTGGACTATACAGGATCCTTGGTAATGTTTTTTGCGCTAATGATGCTCGTAAATCGCGATCCCCGTGCACCACTGAACGCAGTGGCAGTGGAAATGACGCAAATAACAAAGTTAAAAGTCGCACGTTAAATTTACAATATCGTGGATGGAGTGTTGCGTCTGCATTTACATTGTTTCGCGAGTTTGAAATGAAAATTTGGTAAAAATATGATAAATACTTGTACAAAGGATACGTACCGATGTAGCATGGTAAATGTTATAGATAGTCATTTCAGTGTCGCTTTTTCTGATAATATCACCGAACGCGTTTTCCATCCTCCGCAGGTGTCTAGCGACGCCACTGGCTTTACACCCTATGTCATTCCGCCCACGATGCAAACGTAGTATTTGTGTAAGCGGGTGTTGCACAACGCCAATTCTTCTTACGCTTCTATTTCGTCGTACTTTGTATTCAGTACGCAATGAAGAAAAAGTGCTATACCCTGCTTTCATTACGTCAGAAAACGATCGATTTGGGAAAACCGATGGACAGAGATGTGGCAAGTCCAAATTAGAAAGGTCACGTGCCCCTGGACGTTGATAAAATCCTCGAAATAAAAAGATCGGCAGTGGATTTTTGAAAAATAGTACAATTTAACGAATTACCAAGGAATTGTAATCGACACTAAACTATTTGAATAACTTATAAATGAAATATCGATACCTATTGATAGCAAAGTGTTCGTGCAAAGTCTCCGTACTTCACGGTTGCCTCGGGCTCTAAAATACCTAGACGCGATCGTGGCAATTCTGTAAGAGTCGCGGGATGAATAATTTCGGCACTCTTGTGCTCGAAATCAGGCTGTCTCTGGCGGCTTGTAAGTAACCATTTTGGCCAAGGGATTCGAGGGATCGAACGACGGTATGTCGGCGTGGTCCTCACGTACTACGACCGCCTAATCCAATTCTAAAGCTGTCCAACAATCTCCCTGTATCTACTGTAAACGAATGGAGAGCGGCAGTTCGTGTCGAGGGAAATGGCGGTCTTAAGCGGATTCGATCCAGTAAAGAGTAAAGCTTCGTTCTTACGACTCGATTCATCGTCGCGCTGAATCAGCATAATTCTCCAATCGAACGTTAATCGCAAGATAATATGAACCCGTAAACTCAACGTAACTTCTGAATATAAATATCACGAAGATACGATCGTGGAATACAGAAGAAATATGTATAAAGGAAAAATTGTGAAAAAATAGTAAGTGAAATTAATTTTAATTAATTTCGTTATTAAGACAGACCTGTAAAGCCACGCGAGTGCTCGCTTTTCTGTAATAAAATTAATTAAGAGTGACAATATACTAATGGCGTCTGCGAAGAACTAACAACGTCACTGTAACTTGTATTGTTATAACTCGAACAAGTCACGGAATATAAAGTGTCCAAGTACTGTTTCTCGAACGGTTTGCGTAAAGATTACATTTCGATTATGTATCATTTAAATGTCCAAAGGGAACGAACGATACGCAGAAGTAACAATTCGCACGCAAAACGTTTGTCTTCGAAGAAGCGAATGGCTGCCATAAAGAAGAACAAAGGGTCTGCCCGAGCCACGCACAGGGTTATCTCCCCCAAAGTCCGTTAGGGGTTGAAGACACCTATTCCAAGGTGGACTTTCAGATAAGAGGATATACTGACGACATTGTCTCTAAATTGCGTTTCCACGACACAGTGAACGCTTTATACACTTTCGTCAATAAAAGGTTGCGACTGTTTCAAGTAATTCCATTACGATTTATCCCTCTTTCGGTTTAACCTAATTATTTCCACGCCTACGTCCATTCGTCTAAATCTAAGTTACACCGTGCGTCCAACTCTATGTTACGTAAATGCAGCTGAGCGTAACCCAAGTTAATTATACATTCAACAGAAATGTTTGCAGAATCGCACAACGTTTGAAAGCAATTGCGTGTGCCGTGGAAAATTTACATCGACCCACCGCAACAACAGATCCCCATACACGGGAATTCCAATAATTTCGGCGGCCGCAAACTTCTTGTTTACGGCGTACACTTCCTTGGCAATATTTCAACGCTGAACTCTAATCAATGTTTTCCGATGTATCGGAAAGATTGGACGAAAGTTTCTAATTTTCCGCGTGAAATCCGCCGAGTGCACCCCCGCCCCCTTTCTAACAGTTTTCGAAGTTCCTTCGATTAACGGCGATAACTTTGAAATAAAACCCGACCCCCCGACTATCCGCGCCGTCTAGAAACCGTTGAGCCAGCTAGTAACTCAGTTAACTTAGATAACGTACACAAAAGTATATTAATCTTTCCAGAGTTGGCGTGTCGTGCGTTAAGGATCGGTCGTTTCGATCCAATTAGGATAAAATTATATTATCGCGCGGTTGTATTCGTTTAGAACGAAATCAGAATTTAAGAGGTTTGGTAACCATAGTTCCTCAGAGATTTTATCGTAAATCCCTCAAGTAAGACTAGGTTGACGTCCTTCGAACTGAAATAAGTTTCATAGATCATTAACCCATTTACATCGGTCGAACGAGCAATCTCGTTTGCACCCAGACAATATTTTACTTCTTATAGTTAATGTCAATCTACATCCTACCGATAAAACCGTGTTGCACGTGTAAAACCTTAACTGTTAATGTATTTCCCTCCCCCTCTGTTCTTAATCATTAAATTCAAATTCAAACTGTGGAAATATTCATAAAAATAGATGAACGTAATCTTTCTTAAAATTCACAATTTTGAACTCTGTTAAATATTTTCCCCGACGCAAGGACAATTGCGTCGTGACGTTATATTAGTACTCGAAACGGTGCATTCTGTCACTTCGGGATAAAAATTATCGCTGTCAAGCGATTGGAAACGATGATTGCATTAATCAACACCGCGTCGTTTATTCAGGACGCCGCGTTCATTACATTCACACGTGGAGAAGGACTCGGGTCACAATTTGATTGTAGTCTAACTTTTAATTGACAGATGGCAATTCACTGGAATGCTTATCCACGTACGCGTGTGCCCAATGTCTGTCACTTACCGCGACTGACGTTAATCGTCGTCTCAATCCATCGGTAAACATCGCAGCGTTGGCAGTTTCGCGTTTCGCGGTTTGATTATTTTCGCACGTCCGATTCTTCTGGGTCAACACACATTCTTTTTTCCATTTCTCTGGCTTAAAACAATACGATTTATCGAGAAAGGTTGTTAATGAATCGCATGAGCAAAACTTCAGAAATTAATCTCGGTTCGTGAAGCATTTAGAAACAATGACTTTACATTTAAATTATACATTTTGATTATAACTTTGCATTCCATCGATTTCGATTCAATTTCTACCCGAGGTGATTAGAAAACAAATGTTCGCATCGAGTAAAAGCAAGTCTGACACAAAAGTTTTGTAACTGCGAGGCGTTGTACCCATCAACGTTGCGCGTACTTTAAATTCAAGAAAAACGAACGAAAAAAGAACAAGCGTGCTTAGCGATGAATCGCATTACAAGTTTTAAAGAGCTTCCACGAGTACTCGTTCGTAACGAGTGCGCTGAATAGAGCTGGGAATAATTGAATCCAGTCACACTCAACGCCACGTGCAATTGGGTTGCACTCCCTTCCGGAGTTCTCGTGCTCATTCGATGAACATATTCGCGGTGGAATTACAGCGAAAAACAGCGCTAAGATCTCCAAGGATCTTGTCGTCGCTATACTACACTACACTTTCGCTATCGCGAGTTTAAAACCATCGATGGCCTACTCCCATCAATTCTGTGGCATCTATATCGTGTTATGGATCGTTTGTGTCACGTTCTATGCGTCCTGAGTCCGTCTATGGCACGTCCCATGTGTCCTGGGTTGTCTATGCCACGTCCCACGTGTCCCGGGACACCTGTGTCGAATGCCACAATCCAGGCGTCGTCCATATTGTCTGCTACAAGTCTATAGTTGACTATATCATGCCTCGGGACTCCTGGGTCGCTTGCATCGGGTTTCATAATGGAATTGTTCCATAATTCCGGCTCGAGGCATTAAGCCTGCTTAGCGTTGCATAGGGGCGTTTAAAGTAGGGACGTATAGCACAGTGGGGCAACATAAGAATGTGTCCTCGGAGACTCTGACGTGTACTCGCGAGCTTAAGCCGACTGGGAGACTTCTCTGAGCTTGCAAATCATATATTTTATTCACGTTGTTTTTCAAACAGCGAGGAACGAACGTTTTCGTTGTACATTAGCTTTATATTTTCATCCAGAGTTCTTTGCACGGGCAACTTCTTTTTGTCCGAAAGCATTTTCATGTAAGGGGAGATCAACGTGCGTTTTTATTAACGCACACTGAAGAGACAGTAAACGCTAAATGTAAATTTACTCTGATAAAAAGTCCTTCTGTTTTCGATAAAACTTCGCCGCGCTGTTTGCTCTCGGACTATAAGAGCTGAAGAGATCTGCCTTGACCCAAAACAATACCGATGTCGCTGCTTCTCGATTGCTATCGCGCTCCGAAACGCAAGAGTTGCCAGAAAAGTTACGATTCACTTAGCGAACGGAAACGAATTCAAGCTAAGCGGCGGATCAGAAATCCTTAAGTAACGAAACGTTCGTTTCACCATTTCGTCTTCGATGAGAAACGGATTTCAGAATTGAACCGGAACTTTGCTTAACGTCCTTTAGAGATTCCCTCTCCGAAGTTTCCCCGTATTCAAACTTTGGCATATTCAATCACTTAGCTGATAATATTTTGAATACGCGCACTTCGCTATGATCGCCTCTTATCTATCTTCATGTTTGTCTATAGTATTATAGCTGCGCGAATATTACTCTCGATTCAGATCCTCGATTAAGCTACGAAAGCTCGAACATTCAACTCGTCACCCAGGTATTTCGTGAAATCGAAGCACCGGCAATCGAAGAACGTCTCACAACACAAGCAAGGATGCAACTGGTTAAGAGATTTTCCTTTGACATTTCGGGTAATTGGAAAACCGATTTCCTCTTAAACGGGAACGAATCGCGGATTCCTAGGATAGCAGGTGGAAAATTCCAAGCATTCACTGAGGCTGTTACTGTCTCGGTGGTAGCTTGTAAGCTAGCGAGCTAGTAAGCTACCACTGCGCTAGCGAGGCCGGATGATGGCTGTTTACGACGTTGCCCGTCAAAGTTCATGGCGCGGTGTACAGATAGCTGTTTGGGCTCCGTTCTTGTGAACCAACATTCGAGTTCGTGATGCAGCAAATATTTATGGAGTCTCGAAAAGGGATTCAAGCGCGAGGTCGATAAAACTCTTCGTAGATAAAAATTTGATTATTAGCGATGCAACTTCTCTCATCGAACAGAGGCGTACCAACATGTCGGAAGTTGTGGCACGCGAGAGACCGATCGCTTACAAATTCTTTTCACGTGGGTGGAAAAGTCGCGTGGAACTGTTTACGTGCTGTTGTCTCACGCACGAGACACTCGACAGGCTCGACGTGCCCTCGTCGAGGGCAACAAGTGTTCCTCGCTTTGTGAAGTCGTAGCTCGCATGAACGAAGATTTCACCTTTTAACGGGCGCCCTCTTTCTACCACGATCGATCCCGCCCGCTCCTGGAGAACGATTGATGCTACAAGTCCACGCCGAACGGTTTATGCTAGCTCATAAAGAAGTTTTCCCGCCCGAGTGCCCGTTCTACAATTGTCTGTCGGCGCTTTTCTTGCTTTTCCTCCGGCGAGAAGACACTCGCGCGATATCGACACGACATTCAACAAGTTTTCGTCGTGTGGGCGCGTGGACGACGACGAATCTACTCCGAGGCTCTTCCATTAGCTTTGTACTATCATTTTTTTAAGAGAAATCTAAGAACGTAATAAGGCCGCATAAAGAGAAACCTTCTTGTAGAAATAGTTTGCGAGTATCATCCCAGCTATCATCGCATTCGAAGTTACGAATTCTCAAACACCCTCGACGTTGTTACCACGATATTCGCGCCTAATGACGCGGAAGCGAGGAGTTGGAGATGGCACACAATAAAGGAAATAAGCATGCAGCTGAATCGAAGATCAATTGAGCGCGATTCAATATTCAAGGGATCCAACGGTACTCCTACGACGCGACGCGAGAATTGGAGCGTCGTCCCGTGAAAGGAGGAAACTTTTCGCGATAAAAATTTTTGTTGCGCAAATACAGCCGTCTTCTCTAACGCTTTCAGCGAAATAACGAGACGATATTCGTAGCTGTGCGGCGGAAGATATAAGGGAGCAGTCTTTGAAGAAGATATAAATTGCCGCGAATCCGTGACGGTGGACGGAACCGACTCGACGTTTCTAGAAATTGCGACACCAAGGAAAGTTATCGTTGCTCCGGCGATTCGTCTCCTGAACGTGAAACTCACCGTGCTCGAGATCCGAATATAGCGCGAAATACGATTTATTAGGGAACGGGAACAATTCGTTTCAACTTTTTAATCTCACGCATTGGTCCTTCGCGTTGTGGAACAACTTGGAGTGAAATGAAAACTGAAATATTGGTTCGAAACTCTGTACAACGCGCACTAGATCGTGGCCAAACCCAAGTTGACGTAATTTCGGTTATGATCGAGTGTTCCAATTATTATTAATTGTAGGATCGAAGGCGAACGAAGGCAATCAATTTTCTATCGACAGAATTATACATTAAAATGCATCGATCAAAAAATTAATTGCCCTTCCATGATTAAAGCCACGCAGGCAAATTTAATGCGATTTGCCTTGGTTGTCGAAATTTAATACGGATGTATAATTTAGGTTATTATTTTGATAACGAAAAATAATATTAAATTTGTTGTTTTAAAAAGAACATACGCTTTCTTCTTTTGCAATAATTCGTAACTCAAAAGACTATAAACTTATTCCTCGTGTAATTGCAATCAATTTGAACTACGAGACGTTTTAGGAAACTAGCAATTTTCCATCGAGACCACGCGACAATACAATAATTTTTCGCGTCAAGTGCATTAACACTTAGCAACATTACCTAACGCGTGTAACCAAATTATCGAAGTTCGCTTCGCACACGCGACGTAATCAATTTATTTCCCACCTGAAACTTCTGAACTATGCGAGAGCGAGTGGCAAACCAATTTTCAGCCATCTATGACATGTTTTAGAATATGCTGATGAGATCGTTTATCGTTTAGGGTTAATTTGCTTCGTATCGTGTCAGTTGTCGATTGTCAAATTCACGAGGTACTCGAAACGTTCGCTTTACTAAAACAAGAAGAAAAAACATTCAACGAATTGCTCTTTACTATAGCAGCAATTTCGCGAAGGGAGGAAAACACGGTTGCCTCCGTTCGCCATACTAGTTGCACAGGATGCGGGAAATACTGCTATCCTAGGAAATTGCAATCGCATGCTTCTTGTGTTTACCTACGCCTCGAGATTTACTGTAAGTAGAATTCACAACTCGATCCAGCGCGCCTATATTCGTCGTTTGATCAACGTTCCTCCGCTCTCTCGCGATAGGATTTCCATCGTATTTATCGTTAGAATCTCGTCCATTTCCTCCCTATGCCCTCTAATCTTATCAAGTGTCGTCGCGTTTTTTCTAGTGCCTACTGGGCTCGGGTACAATATTCAATCTGTTGCTTCATCGACACGTCAGAAATGATCTCCGAGCGTTAAGCATTGTTTAAGTCGACACGACCATGGGAACCAGGGGTTTGGAAACTCATGTCACCTGTGCACACTGTTACCCTTGTGTGTGTGGGTGCGTGTAGCCTCGTGTCTGTGCGACACGAGAATGGCGCGAGCGCCGTACGACCAGGGCTATCGACCCTTTCTACTTGCAGCCAGGAGCCACGCGGTCTACTTCGTTCCGGTTTCCTTCGCCACGGCGAATTTACCCATGAATATATCCGAACGATTCAGGATCACCGTATTACATCACAGAGCTACCCTAATGACAGAATTTATTCCCTGACTGCTGCATTCATTCCAACGTTCAAAGGCTCCACCCCCGCGAACCCCATTCGACGGTTAGAATAGTCGGAGTCTCGCTACCCTCTTGTCTTCCAAGACTCGAATCAGTGTTCGGCTTCGTTATCCAAATTGGAGGACGTTACGAAAATTTCTCTCTGAACGGTGGAATTTTCATGAAGAGCAAACCAATTGATATGTGCACGTCAGAGCTGTCGAATATTTTAGATTTCGATCTCAAATCGTCGAGAATAATTTGAAGACCTGAGCATCTAATCAAGTACAATAGTTTGGAATTGAGATGGAAGAAGAAAATTGAATCTGCACTATGAAACCAGCAATGAAAATTCTTCTCTACCATCACTGTCGTTGGGATTTAACCAAACTTTTTAATCACTAAAGTGCTAATCACTAACCTGTACATCTGTTTCCTGAAAATCAACGAGAGTTTGACGATAAATAGGAAGAAAGAGTACTTTACCTCTGTTCAAATGAATAGTAACAAGTACAGTTGTGTCGCAGCGCGCGAAAAGCTCCGATATAATCGCGAAACGAAGAGATACCAACTTTATTCTCGCAAACACGATATCGTGATGCGATCGGTGAATATTTACTCTTACATAGCCACTTGTGGATTCACCGTTGATCGCGTGAATGATTCACGCAGGACATATCGCAAAATATCTGGTTAGATCGTGAATCGATGTCAGTCGTAATTGATACAGGGTGCATATGTTTAAATAAATTTGCGTTGGTTACAGGATCCTGACGACATTATTATTGCTATTGATTCAAATACGATTGCTCTCGCACGATATGCAACTGTGCGATATTGGGAAAACCTTTCATGATGCAGATCTACTTTTACTAGATAATCAGATACAGCTGTATCGTTACATTAATATAAGACAGGTATTAATACCGATTGTAGAAGTTTCTACAAGCATAATTACTCGTCGCTAAGAAGGAACAGGATATTCATGCTCCATTTTACAAACTTTTCTTTTTCCGAATCATCGAATTCCAGAACTCTCGACCTTTTTGCGATTCATTTGTTCGCGAACCTCCGCCTCCACCTCGTCGAGATTAAGTTGAGCTAAAAGTCGCAGAAAAAGCATCCCAGTCGACGAAGTTTTAATCACTAATTATCTTTTAATGGCCACCGATGGCAGAAAGGGAATCTTGGACTCGGTTTTTATGTAACTCAGCGTGTGCCATCTTTGAAGATCAAATTAAGCCGAGAAGAAAATGTTTTCCAAGGATAACGGTTTCATTACAACTCACGTAAAATTGATCATAAGGTAATTCTCGAAATGAAAAATGCCACGCCTCCACGATGTCACAAAGTGAAATAAATAGAAGACACAAAGTAAATCGTCGCTTTTTTAACGCGATCAAATGTACGAATACGAAATAATATTCAGAGTCTACACAGCAGAACTAAATGATAGCAAAAGTGTAAAAATAGAGGGATTTAACGTTTCGCGTCAGTCAGCAGTGACTTCCTGCTGCCAGCGCCGATAAATATTACCGTATCTCTCGAGGAACAATTCGAGGTAATTCATACTAATTGAACTATCCAATTAAATGGCACCTCTCAGACTTCAACTCGACGAACTTACACCAATTTAGTGAAAATTTCATTCGCATCGCGAAACAGAGGGAATTGCCCAAGGAAATCGGAAATGACGGCGCTTTCCGCTGAATTTGCAGAAATGTTTTCCAATTACTCGCGCGCGATGTACAACCCTACGTCAATGGCATCGTTAACCGCAATTTTCAGCGCCCGTTGGCGTTCCCGCGGCAAAAATTCGAGCTCTCGTTAATGCGTGGACGTACGTATGTGTCCGAAACGCGGAATTAGGCCCTATTACGTTGACGAGGCCGCGCGGACTTGAGGAATTTGTCAAACCTGATGGCGGGAGGACTCGCGAACCCTCGCGGAAATATGTCAAAGCGTGACGGTCCACCTGTTCCTAATGTCGGCGGAAATCAGTCGAGAATGAAACGGGCATCCGAACGATGACGCAAACTGATGCTGCGCATGTCGGAGACAAACTGCTCGTTAGGGTAACCGAGGGCCCACCGTTATATATCTACGCGTCCTTCTCACCTGGAACGCCGGAACTTGATCCCACCAATCGATTTTCTAGCGCTACGCTGTTATCGCAGATTTAATGTGATACGACAGGTTGCTTGGTCGCGAGCTCGTTTTACATAAAAAACGAACGCGACGGGACAAAGGTGAACCTCGACCTCGAAGATATATCGCGTTTCCAAGTATGGGTCGATTTTACACCTGACGCTGACAGCAGGAATTGTTCGGAATCTAGTTGGAATCGTTGAGAGGTAATTCGATTATATTTTGCTCTCGAATGTAGGCACAGGTTTAGGATCCGTAGGTTAAAGCGTGGTTGACAATTTTTAAAAAGCTGAATTCTTCTTCCCTTTTGGTTAATTAGCCTCCTGTACTATGTCCATAAGCTCTCCTACTTAATTAATTAAAAAATTTCCAAACCCAATTCGCAGCATAGTCGAAAACCCATAATCTAAAGCCCCATCGGATATCAAAGAAAAAGCATCGTATAGGACACGATGTTCCGCGAGTAAAGGAAAATCGGCTTACGTCACGTTTTAGCCCAGAGACGGAAAAAATGTCCTGGTTGTACTTTTCAGAACGGCAGTCCCAGGTCGCGGCCTGGGAGGATGAAAAGGCGAGATTCTGCTATTCAACGTTCTTTCCGCTCGATCCAACGGCCCCGCGGAGCGTGGCAAGTGCGGAACGAAGATAAACTCGCTGGCGATTGAAATCCCGACCGATGGCGGCCTCGCTTTAGCGAGCAAATATTTCAAAGTTAATTAAACGATCCTGTATCTGGCCGAGAACTTTATAATCGGGAACGCCTGCAGTATTTCAGCGCAAGATCAATGGTCGACCGTGGATTAAACCGTGAGTTGCCGTTCGAACTTCCACGAAATAAAGGAAACGGGACAGTTTTGGAAATTTTGTGAAAGAAAATTCCGAAGTAATTTTGTCGACCCTTCGTGGTAGTTTAATTCTACCTTATACTGCGGCACGTTGTGCGTCTTCATTATCACGAGCTCATTGTTTTAGGATTACAAAAAATTACAGAGAAAAGGGGTCACTCGGAAAGCCACTGTGCTTTATTTTCAGCTGTCGAGCGAGAAATCGTCGCGGAAAAAGCGTAGCGTCAGTCGCGTCGGAATGTTCACCTTTAAACCATAAAAATTCCAAATGTTTCCATATAGCCACGATGAAACGGATAACGTCACGAGTGATATGAAACAGAGATCAGTCGTGTATTACGATAACGTTCCAATACAACAGAAAACCAGAAAAGCAGACTTACATGCTTAAATATTAGAGTTAGAGAACAAAAAATATTTCCCATCGAGATGATCATCGTATGATCGTTGAAATGTGCATTGAACTGCCGATTTTCCCGCAACGCTTGACCAAATTAACCAAAATGGGGCACTGTTTGCCGTCCCGCGTTTCCAATATAGAAAGGGGACTCGAATTTACACGCGAAAGAGACTAGATCGCTGCACGAGAACTCGTTCGACTCGATTCCATTTCATTCCAATCCATTTTCCTCCCGTTTCATCGGTGCGCAATGGCAATACTGACCCACACACGTCGCGTTGCAATTATTCAAGCACCATTGGACACCGCCGTATGCACGCTCGCGCCCAGAACGCCTGCTATTCGCCGGCGTTTCAACACTTGACAGAGCCTGCCTGCGCGAATTAGCCTCGTTTGTCGCGAAAGCCTTAATTGCTCATTAATTCGTCCCGGGATTGATTAAATTTTGATCGGAACCAACGTCTCAGCGAGAGTAATTGATCGCCGAGAAGTGTTCCTCCTTAAGAGAGTACTCCGGTAGCTACGAAACAACTGCGGCGTTTTTAGAAATTTTGTAAGATGACTGCTAAAGGATTCTCGAAATAGAACTTTAGGGTTTAAACTGATCTTCTAGACCGATCTAGTAACAACTTCGATATCATTCGTGTATCGTTAAAAAAGAAAATTCTAAGGTCCCTTTTAGAAAGCCCTTTATTCATTCATTCTGTGCCAGTACGCGGTTCCCTTTTAAGTATCGACTTTATTACGCTGGCGCGCACATTGGAATGGTTTAACACTTGACACCTTTTCTTTAAATACTCCCGTATTTCTTTCTGCCTTTCGCATTTTCTGTTTCAAATACCCAGTTCACAGACCCCGTTATAAAGTCTGTGCTTTCGTCCAGTTCCCTGACAAAGGAGAGGTTAACGAGAAACAGAGGCGTAGTTGTAAAAGTAATTGCTGACTGTGTGAGGTGGCTACGCGAGTTCTTGACGAATACCGTGTGTAAGCGCTGTGGAATAACAAAGGGTTTTGAGAAAAACGTCCGATTGATTGCCAGGGACACGGAAGAGCGCGATTCCGGGTTTAAAATGACGCTAGGCGACGACGAAACACGTGTATGGTTGACTGTTTCGCGTTAAACGAAGGTTTTATTATTTATGCTGTATTTTCAATTCACTAAACACGTTCGCGACCCCTGACGCGAATTCGCGTCACTTTGAATTTTATTCCAGCTTTAGAATTTTATTATTTTCGTCAGTAGTCGGCATTAGAAACTTAAAGTACCTATCGGTCGCGAATGTGTTAATTTCACCTGTCTGACTTCAAATAAACTAAGGAATCGTTAGAATCCAATAAATCCGCTAAGTAGACCTCCGTTCCCTAAATTAAAAATTAGATCGAGAATAGACTCGACTTATCCTCGATTAGAATGTTGGTTAACGGAAACTTGGTTGTTTGATAAACGAAACTCATCACGATCGTATCCCTTCGTTGAACTTCGTTTGAATTATAAACCTACGAGGCACGCAGGCTAGTCGTCGAAGTTGCCCTCTTGTTTAATCTCATTAGAAGCCCTTTTGTTCTAAGAATAAGTTTGACGAACTTCATCGCGCGCTGCGCATCGTGGAGGCCCTCTTTCCCGAGTCAAGTTAAATCAAATCTGTGTAACGGCGATCCTATTACAAGAATTTGCGATTTTGCAAACAGCGCTCGAGACCTTTGATTCCACCCCTAGGGAAACTTAGTAGATCGAAACTCAAGAAATCCTATCTTGCTGTATAATTACGTGGTATTCGATCAAAATCTCACGTAGGAAACATAACCGTGCAATTTAGTAGATTGAACCAGTAGAGCCACAAAATATATTTTATACAAGTATATTTAATATTTGAAAGTAAACTGTATCATTTAGTACTTCTCCACCTGTTTAACTACGGTTTTTTAATACTGTCCACCTCGTTAAAACGATTTTCATGGAATGTGAGTATTACACGGCGGTGCCATGTTACATGCAAGTACTCTTATTTCCAGTGTTAATCTAACAAACTGAAATTACCTTTTTTAATTAACTTCACTCGCGTTACATACTGCTTTTCCTGTACTTATTTCTTACATATAGAAATAGCGAAGTAAAGTTAAATAATTCCCATCGAGTACGACACGGTACAACGTCGAGTCCGCCAAGACTGTTTTATTTCTCATTGTCTAGGAAACTTTAGTATTTTATCTTTCCCAGCACGTTTGTTTTCGTAACCATTTATTTGCCAATGCCATTTCACAGCAAGGCGCGTTGCTTTCCAAAAGGCACAATCTGCGAGGCGGAAACGCACGCGGTTTACATGGCACACTTTGGAATAAGGACTTTATTGAAAGTTGAATGTGTCGTCCCTGAATGTGCACGTACCTATATAAAGATGCGACGCGGCCGTTTTACGGGGATACAAACTAAGCTGCTTACTTAAATTCGGAACTGGAACCGTCCGAATATTTGAATATCGGAAATGGCACCTGCGCTCTACTAGAAAGTGGCTCCATTCTCGCGAAATCCGTGTTCGAGGACGCGTTGTTCCGCCTTGGGAATTAGAATTGCATGGCTACGTTCGCGGCATTAACAGTTCCATTGAAATAAATATCATGGCGCCTGCTAGAGAGCGACTTTCTGCTCGATATCAAAAATTCGCATATCGTCGTTACTAATTCGATATTTTTACTCAAATATTAATCTAGCGATACTTGGCGCCGCTGGACCGTATTCTATGGACCCGCTTGAAAAGTAAATTTATAGATTTACAAGAAACGTTAACCTTTTCAGACCTGGGCGTCCACAATTTTGGGGACACAAAATTACAAAATTACCGACACTGTCGTTAGTATGTGAAAAAAAAAAATAATTCAGGTCTGAAAGGCTTAAGAAATGGAATCCCAAAGCCTCTTAATCCTTCGTCTCCAGTTTGGCCCCCACGCGTCACAAAGCGTCAGGTGTTTGTTGCTCAGCCCTTCTGGGGTAAAAGTTTGCCGATCCGTGGTCTAGACGAAAGATACTGTCGCAGCTTCCCGAGTGTTTACGCAGAAAGGGTTACGAAACCCGGAAAATTCCCATTACACGGATTACGATCTGCCGTCGCGGCGATAAAAATAAACCGTCGCCCTTGCTACCTATAATCTCGTTCGAAGCAAGGGTCGCTGACGAAAGCAAACATTACTTCCGCGCAAACGATGTTAACCGAGCAAACGAAACGTTGTGTGCCCCGTAATGGCGATGCAACGATTAACAAATATCGTTCGATTGCTCCGACCTACAGGACCTCCCTTCAGGTGTGTCCACTTGCCCGTGTCCGATCTCCGGGGCGGAACGTTGTTGATCGCGATCCGATCGATCTACGCCAATCATCCAAGGAAAAGAAAACACGACCGAGAAAAGGAATAAAAAAAAAAGGAAAATAGGCGTCACTCGCGAGACTCGACCTGGCGCGTCTTTTTACATGTCGTCACGAACGCGCAACAGGTAAATGGTGATACACTAAGATCGCATGCCGCAATTAATTTTTTAATGCCCCCGCTCGGTGTGCTCGTGACCTCGACTTTTCTGGAACTCGAGGGGAACACGAACCAGACGCCGCGGGTCGCTCGTTTGGGCCAGCAAACGCGATGGAAATGGAGGAAATCGAGTTTAGAAAGATTGGTGAGATGCGTTAGGACATCTTTGGATTATAAGAACTACTGTATGCGGGTATAAATAGTGATACGCTGTGATCGCACGACGTAATAAATACTTTTAATTCTAGAGATCTCTGTTTGGTACTCGTGACCTCGATTTTCTAGGAACTCCCGGTTAACATTCCTGAATCGTAAGAAATAGTAAACAAGACTCTACGGAAGAGGGGAATAACGACCGTTGTGCGATCGAAGGTTATGCCTGAGATTCGAAGATCTTTGGATATACATAGTAAACAGCCAATTGCATGGGTATCCCTTATTGACACCCGTGAAAAATTCGTGAAAAATCCAGGGTATGTATAAGGTAGGAAGTCTGTCGCGAGGAGGTTGAATAAATTCGGCGTCGGTAGAAATTGAGTGACGCTGCTCAAAGGAAAGGGGGACGCGCCCTTTCTGGGTGTCGGAAGTGACTGACACTCGTTTTCGGACAAATCGAGGGGTGGTGGTCTTTTTATCGAGCACACCGGACAGGAACGACGATCGAATAGCGATCGTGTGCTACTTTGTGTAATCGATTTAACCGTATATTTCGATCGTGAACAGTCGAAAGAAAAATAATTCTCGTTGCTAGAAAAACAGGTGACAAAGATTTCCTTCGTATTCTCTAACAGGGAAGAAAGTAAAGCTAACATATCGAATGAAACATTTCTACGCCGCGACTGATTTGTGATAATACTGTCCCATTCGAAGAATCATTTTCTTCCATTACAATTCCAATAAGAAGTATACTTTATAAATGTTTAAGATTTATAAAGTCTATAAAACTATCGATAAATTTTAGTCCAAGGACGGTATTATACAATAAGGATATTATTATAAAGCTGGACTTTTGAATAAATTGTCGCGTCTTACCTTATGGTGGATAAGCGATATGTTGTTTGGAGTGCGGAATAATACACCTCAGTCTTCTGTGCGTATTCGTCAAGAGCGGGGCGCAGCACAAAGGTGTTGATCTTCTTCTCAATTCGGCAACGTAGAAGGTCATCACTTCGTGCAACACCATTGCAATTGACTTGCTTCACTAGCCAACTCTTCACCGAACGATTTATACAGAGTCACGGACGTCCGATCGAGCCTCGTAATCGATTGTTAAGCGTGCGAACACTCGCGAAACTCGCGATGGTTCGTCAATGTGCAAAGTCACTGCACTTTGCGACTCCTTTTGCAACTCGAACAGGCCACAGATTCGTCTGAAACATCACACGTTCGACAATGAACCTCGTCTCCTAGCGAAACAAAAGTCGATATCCGATTCTAATCGCTCGCTACATCCTCCTACAAGATTTTTCTTTAATTTCGTGGATACAAAATTAATAGACGATTCTCCGAGTTTTAATTTCTCGGACGGAACGAGCGATGTAAACTTTGGGAAGGTTTTCTTTCATCGAACTGCCCCGATTGCGCCAGAATTCATTCTGATTCCTACGACCCTTAGTTTCTACATCATCCCTCGGATTGAGTTCTGAAGATCTCCCAATTGGATCCGTGGAAACTTCCAAGTCCTTTCCGCGGAAGCGTATCGATTCCTATTGAACGAAAACCTGGCTCTCGCGAAACAGCAAAGTGAACGTGCTTGGTAAAAATAAAGAAGGTAAATAGTTTAATATGCTTATCAAATTATTCAACAGCTACGGCAGTACGCTAATTTCCTTCACTTTTATTAATGAAGATAAAACATCTACGATGGAGGAGAATGAAATCTCGTTATTCTCTGGTGCTCGTCAAAATTTGTCTACACAATCAGAAGTAATGTTTGTCTTTCTAAGTCTACAAGAATGATTAGGTTAACGAAGAAGGGCTGGCAAGAAAAGCAACAGAAAATAACCACGAAAATTTGATGTGACACTAACTCGTACAAATTCGACAAAAAATACACATATCTCTGTAATTCCGTCAATAAAACTAACAGAGCGAAAGAACTCTCGATAACTTGAAGAAAAAGAAACGCGTCTCTCATGTTGAATCATCAGAGAACTCTCGAATTCGTCGGAACTCGTTAGAGCTCGTCGGAGCCCAGTTTTCCACGACCCCATGTGTCTTTCTAGCCTACAGATTCGCTAACAAGAGAAAAGAATTAACTAGGAGAAAAGTGCATAACGAGAAAGGATGCCAAAAAAAAAAAAAAAAAAAAAAAAAACTACCAGAATCACGAAATTCGGAGTAACATCACGCTGAACAGATTCAAAAACGATTTCACCCGTCTAGAAAAATACGCAAGTACGATTCCTCACTTTCGTCGATAAAACCAAACACTCGTCGAATAAATAAAACACACGAAGCTTATAAACCCTTTGAAAAAGTCCGGAACCCGTTCGAGCTCGTCGTAGCGCAGTTCTCCGCCAACGAATTTCGCCCAACTAACATGTGTCTACCCCGAGGCGTACAAGAACGATCGAGTCCTCTATCAAGGAGACCAGAAAGCGTTGGAACCCAAAATAAATACGAAACACGAACGCAAACGTACTCGCTTCTTACGCTCGTTACCACTTGTTATCAGTCGTATGCGTGACGCATCAATCACGTTCGAGCGTCGCTCGAGGTCTCGATTCAACGTCTTGCACGCGCATGTATATACACATGCACACGTTCGACGACGGGATCAACAAACAACACACGTTTCGGAGCAGCACGGTTTCGCGCGGCGACGACGACGACGGCGACAACGGCGACGACGAGGACGAGGACGAGGACGAGGACAACGGCAGCGCAGCAGGACGAGAATCATGACTCGTCTCTTCCGTCCATACCGTCGTGCCTCGGGTACGTCTGGGATCCTCTCAGCGTCGCGACCTCGAGGTTTGTTCGTCGGGATTGATGGGAACGAGGGTGACTGCGGTAGCGACGACGGTAGCGGCACCAGGTGAAACGCTGCTCTCGAGGCGTGCGTTGAGCGTGAAGCACTGTTTACATGCGAGGAGGGGCGCCATGGTCACTGCCGCCACTTGGTCCTCGTCACCGATTCACCACCGTGATCCTGGCTCCGTTGTCCCTCGTCCTGGCGGCGCCAACGCGTGCCGCGTCCTCAGCTCGGGCACCGTCGATGTCATCGCGACGAATCGCGTGCGATCCGTTCATTCATCTCCGCGACATTGCTCTTCCGTCGATCACACGCATACACCCATCCCTCCGTTGCCACACCGCGTCCGTGTCGCACTTCCGTCTCCGTTCCCCTAACGTTCAGCTTCCTTATCCATCCAACTTGCGCGCAACGTTAGCGTGTCTAGCTTATCCCTGTCTCTGTTCAGCTAACCCTCTCTGTCACTCTCTCCCTCTCACGCGGCTGACCGAAGCGACACGAGTGCTGCTCCCGAGTAGTGCGACGCGTGCCAAAGCTCTCATTAGACTAAGCTCCGATAGAACTAGCGCCACGCCCTCCACGTAGGTGGCAGCACATGCTATCATCTCGCGGACTCCCACGAAACTCGTTTCATTCCCCACCAAAAACCCCTCCACCCCACCAGACGGTCGGTCTTCATCCAGTGGCTCATCCCTTTACCACTTTACCCTTGCCCTCTTGTATGCTGTGCTCTTTCTCGCTCTTGTCTCTGCTCCGTTTATATTTACTTACGTGCCGAGCACTACGATTTTTTCCTATCCCCGTGCCCACCTGCCCTCTTGCCCTCTCTGCAACTTTTTCCACCCCACAGCGGGGAAGAGAGTTTCGCTGCGTCGGGAACTCTCGTTTCGGGAGCTGGTGCTTTTACTTTTTCTGGCCGTTGTTCGGTGTCACAGACGGGATGTTCCGGTGTCGGATGAAATTTCACCCCCGTGGTTGCATTTCTCGATGATTCGAGGTGTATCCGCAGCGGTGAATTTGGAATCGAAGGGGCGGAGAGAAGTAGTCGGGACAATTTGGAACACGAATTATATAGAGATTAATGTAAAATATACACCGCGGATCATAACTGTAGCACAGTGTGCTTTCATTAATTATCCAGATTAATCACTGTATTTCGTAGAATCATTCTCATAGGGAATACAAATTTCATTCATTTGTTGCTCAAACGAATTCTATATCCGAACGTAAATACTCCAGGAACCGAGAAAGTTTGTTCGTTTTATACCTGTGGCGGTTTTATGCATGATAATGCATTTTTCATCATTTTCAAACTTTAAGTTACTCCGTCAGGCGTCTCGTAAATATTTATTACCTGAGTCAATCGAGAGTCATCCTCGATTAGGTATCCGTTTGGTACCGGTGTCCGCACTAATTTATAAAGTCATACATGTACCGCAAAAGATTGTAAACAGGCTCAAGATTCTTAGAAATTTTCTTCGAAAGTCAAACGTTTAGAAATATTCGAAAATTGTCTTCTCGAGAATCGAGAACAGGAATTGGTTAAAAAATCTCGAGAATCCCCGAGACGGGATTCTAGAGCACAGCTACTAACAGGAAACTCCTGGAAAAATAACTCTGTACAAAAAAAATTCCTGACGAAAAAAGTATTAACATTAAAGTTGTTTCGAAGGGATACTTATACTTGTCTATACGATTTTCATAAATGTGTTGGGAATCTTCCGTTATTTTTCAACACTTTCATGTTTCATATCTCCTCGTTCCTGTTTACTTATACACGTTCGCCCTATTTCCGTCCCTAGTTCTCACCCTTCGTTCGATCCAGCACCCCTTTGATACGTTCGCTACACCTACAACTATTATTTTCCCAATGGATTCCTGGCGTCACGTGTTCTTTTTTCATTTCTTTGTAACGTGTTTTTTGTTACCTTTCTCGGAGGTTTCATCGCGATCCATTCTTTCGGCGTTGGCTTTACTGTTATTATTATTAAAAGCACTTTAATCGCGATGGCTTGATTCTAATAAATAAAAGATAGTAATTCGCGAAACAGGAGTAATTCGTATGGGTATCACGTTGCGTTTCAGTGGGAGGGTACGTGGGTGCTGGGTACGTGCAACATCGAAGTTGTCTCAGAAGGAGAAATATTGTACGTTCTCAATACTTCGCAGGAAAACGAGAACCCATGTTAAAACTGTAAAGACGATCAATTTATGATTGCCTCGCGATACAATGCTAGGGGAATACCATTAAAAGCGTCTCAAAAGTAAACGATTCTATGCGTAAAACTGAATAAAAAAAAAATGGAATAAACCTTTCCAATACATATCACCGTTTTCGAGAAAATTGATGTAAAAATTGTTTGGGGCACGCGAGTGTTTTCTTCGAATTTATTTCGAAGGCCATTCATATTTACCAAGTTTGTTCCCAATATTTCGAGGTGATAGTTTATTAGGACTGTTTCATATAATTAACTCCGTCGATTTTATTTATAAATGAGACACAGACGTGCAGAGGGACGCGTGAAGTTCAGACTTCCCATTCAAGCGCGCGCGCGTAGCACACGTACTTCACAAATCGATTTTCTCGAAAACCGAGCCTCCTATAAAAAAATCTTTACTCTGCGTTTTCGACTTATTTTTTATGACAGCGATAACGGTAGTTTCCTGAATGTACAGAAATACAACGTTCTCCTTGCGAGTGTGTATCGATGTTTGTCACTGTACAAGCTTCTATTAACGTTCCTCAATTATTTGGAGCCTTTTATATAAAGAGATCGATAGCAAAAGGTCCGACGAATCACAGATTTTCTCTCAACGTTAGGAAAATCGAAGGCACAATGATTGGGTCGTTTCGACGAACTTGCTGGCAATTAGACTTGCAGATGGCCTGGCCAGAGTATTTCACCGTCAGATCAATCTTCTTTCAGTGCACACTGCCGAGCCGTTTTCGTCTATCCGTGCAATTTCGTGGCTCTCTGGTCGAGTTAGGCTAGATAATACTCCCACGGACGGGATTAAACGAGAAGATAATACTTCAAATGTTAATTGCCACTCTATATTTGGTTTTGCCAATCCATCGGATTGCCTCGATCTATACGCAGATCATGTACAGCGATTTAGCTGTGTGTGAATTCAAGTTGCTTCGGCTTAATCGCTATGAGATAATTGTTCGTATGCGTTGCCCTTAATAATCGTACGAAATCTTCTGAATTAGAAAGTTAAATGGAAATTAAACTAGATGTCCTAGTTTATGTTTCTTATGGGAAAATGGAAATCTTGTTAAAAATAGAACTCTGTTGCTCGAGAGAACAAGCTATTTAAATTATTTATATAGAGCTTTATGCTACATCGACTGATGTTAGAGCTTGATACAAAAGCTGTTTTATTACATAATGTTACAAGAGGAAATGTTGAGCCAGAATAAGTACGATCAGAATAATGTACTATTTCAGTTTCGTCCTCTGCTTCTCCTCTGTCACTTCTATCGAGCAGACTTGTAGGATATTGAACCCTCTGACCAAATAAGCTCGAAAAGCATAAGTTGAGAATCGCTATTTATATCTCTGCGGGTTTTACAATTGCAAGTTTCATGAGGCGATCACATATCGAAACGTTACACTCGTATTTGAACCTTTGAATTTATACATTGCAGTTAAATCTTAATAATTATCTCTGTAACATTATATAGACCAAGACATCTTGAATATATGAATTTTCATTTAACGTTAAGCTGCCTGTCTTCTCGGCAGGTGTCAGAAGGCTCTGGTTGATGTACTGTAAATTTATACAGCCCTCAAAATAATTACAGGCTTGCCTGATCAAATGGGCTCACCTGGGACGAAGGCATCCAATATATTAGGCTCTACGAGACTCTACTACATCTACTATGAATCTATATTCTATGTCCGAAATAATTAAAATATTACGTCGTTGTTTTGACATCTCAGCTCAAAATTAGTATTAATCGACCAATAAACGAAGCAACCAAGCAACGAAGTGAGTTAATAGAACGATTGCGTAAATGGCTAGGGTTGTTTGACATGTAGTTGTTCAATGAAAGCTACACACCGTGATGTGGGTCGACGACTTGTATGCCTAATCGTCGTGGCTCGTAGAACAATGGCCGATGGTCGTTGTCGCAACAGTTTGCCTTGTCGACAGTGAAAACAAATGACCTAATTGGTTCTCTAAAGGTTGACCCGTACGATAAAACGACAGCAGGGATATGCTGCGCATGGTTACGCATCGCGGCATTTCGTTAAGATCAAAGGATTCCGATGGATAGGGTTGTTTCCAGAAATTTGCGCTCCGCCATCACCCGCCCGTCGATTTCGTATCGAATTATCATTTGAAGTATTTTGTATCTATACGTACATAATCAAATGTCCATCGTTAATATTTAGTAACACTTCTGAAAAGATTTTTTTTTTTCCAGAGAATAATTTTATATTTTCGGAATTCATATTTCGAGTTGTATTCCACGGGAACACTTCTTTGCACCGCTACAAAAATATTTAATAATAAATTATTCCAAAACACATATTTCGTTTACTATAATACAATTATTTCTTGTACCTTATCATGCAGGGCCTTCTCAGGAAAAATGATCCTGCGAATACTTGAAAATATTAACATTATCGTAATACTTGGTGTAACGGCTGATACGAATTCCAACATTATTTTCAGTAAAACATGAAACGTGACAGACAGTGGAATGATGATCAGCAAATAATAAAGTGACCAAACTTTCGTGTAAACTCGTTCTCGTCCATCGTATCGTTTATTAACAAGGAAACAGTAATTAAAATCTGTACAAAACACGTATTTAAATGCTACAAACTACCTCGAACCTGTTCGAGCTTTCATATTGCCATTAGTGACGTTGTAGTGCAAAGTTAACAATGCATTTGCACCAGACCCTGCTGTTATTAAGCTGGATTCGCATTGTTCGTCCATAGACCACCGGTTAAAAAATTCTTCGTAGTTTATTTAGTCGAATGATATCACGATCAATGAAATAAACGCTTGAAATTATTCACAACCTTTGAGAAGTGTACCTATGGCCTGACGCGTAACGCGAATCCAGCTTTAAACGTATTCTAAGATAAAGTATATTAATAATTATTACAAACACACGGTCAACTTTCTAGAGTAATCACTGTTTCAAAGAAAGATCCAGCAAGCAACACTTATCGAAATTCTTGGCGTGCGAATCTGTAAGAAGCTTTCAAAATCTTAGCGAACATGTATGTCTACGTGTAAAATATATAATACGTTAAAATATACGAGGAACATCTCGAAAGTAGAGGAAAAAATGCTTTCAGACGAATCTTTTTGAACAGTGCACCTGAGTTTTCGATACGTTCCGTTCTTCGTGCGATTCTTGGACTCGTTGCTCGTTCCAAGTCCTATGGAAGCTATGGTTGACCCATGGCTGACTGATCCTACTGAATAAATCTGCTTAAGTTTGGCTACCGATCGTTTCGTTTTTTCCCTAGGTAGATGTACACACTCAGAATGAAATATTTCCGTTTACAATGCTACTGTGCATCGATCTCTTCGAAAATAAAATCATACTTAACTTCTACTTCAAGATTTCAAGAGATTTCCATTTACTTATTCCTCACTCTTAAAAAAATTGTATACTTGCTACGTGTAGACTGCCTTCAAACAAGATATGTTCACTATAAGCCTCGCAATCTGTACGTAGCACATGGTAATTATATTTATTAATTGACAGAGCAAAAGCAAACTCACTCGATGTCACTATATCACCAGTATGAATATAAAATAAATGCAAATCTAGTAGCAGGTACAAATGGCAGGTATAAATAATTTTCCGTGCTAAGCATCGATGCTTCTTTCCTTTGTTCCTCGAGGAGAAGGTACGATTTATACTAATAATCATGCTGCATCGTATGACGCGCCTGATGCAATTATTTTCGAGGCATCAATCATTTCATTTGAATCATTATTAACCAGGTTGCATCTACTCAAAGATTTCAATTACACCTACTCCAGCACCCAAGAGACTAGTATAAAAATCTCCAATCCGAAAGGAAATTATGTAACATTACATATATACGACGCGTGCTATAAATAACAATCGTCGTAGGCTTAGCACACTTTTCAGGAAAGCATTCTATCTGTACAATTCTACATTCATCCAACAACGTGTGCGCCAAATTCAGCATATGGCTATGAGCAAAATAAATAATCAATATGATGGATAATAAAATGTTCCTTGCAAACCCTAATAAAAACAAAACAGGTACGATAATGTCAAAAATGGACCAGAGAAATTCTTTTCCATTTGATCTGAAATAAACTTGAAAAAATAATAAATCCTCGAGACATCTTGATTCGAAAGGTGTCTAAAAATAAAAATCAAAGTTACTTAATGGTTGACATAATAAAAATTACGGGTTGGTCTTTACAACCAGTGAACTTACACCATTCCATCCCCCAACTAATGATCAGCTCTAAGGGTAGAGCAGACAAAAATTGTCTCGAATTATTTATAAAATCACTTTTTTCTAGCACTGTAATCAGCACACAAGTGTCACCGTGGCAAGAGTAATTCTTCTCATCGTTTAGAAGCGCAGAGCTGTGATCGTCCACGAGTGCACAGATACGATCATCAGTCTTTCTTATTTTTTCGAGTCCTGATAAAAAAATGCAGTCTTGTTCAATATGCAAAGGCATATTGTAAACGCCGGCACTAGTCGCTGTCACCCTCGGAGGAGGTGCCAGGCGTCAGGGAGGCCTCCTGCTAGTCTTGATCCACGATCTCGCAGCTGTGGTACTTGCTGGATGAGTCCAACCAGCTCTCAACGCCGCTAGAAGCCAAATCGTCGCAGGAGGGCATCTCCGGCAGGGGTTCCATGTTTGGTGCTCCCTTCTTCGTGAGATTGTTCACTGGACGATCTTTCATGTTGGTGGTCACTGAAACGAGATCGATTTGACAAGATTAATTTAATTTCTGCAGATTTTTGCAGATTTCGTATATTACCATTGTCAGAGGATAATGAGGACTCTTTTCTACGGATCAGTGCCTGCCTGGATGCTCGTGGACTTCTGTATTCACCGCTTATACTTAACCCTGCACTGATGGTAGGAAGCCTGATATCCAGATGTGATCCTTTGTCTGTAACAATCTGACGAGACGTCGAAATGAAAGCAAAATGTTCATTTAAAACGTGGATTGTATTAGACACGAAAATAATGTGTTGTACAGTGACTGGCAAGTCTTTCAAAAAAAACCTTGAATATGATTGACGATTTTGGCTACCTTATTGTTCATAGCATACAATTTGGTGGCTATGTCCCTCGCGACCAGTGTTGTTAAAACTGTAGCGAGATACGCTTCTTTGACTAAAAGGTATTCCAACGCTGATCTCTGCCAGTATAAATATCTGCACGAACTGGCCGCAACGATTGATACCTAAACGAACATAAAATATAGACGTCAAATGCAAATTGGTACTCTGAACACGGTACTCGGTACAAATGTCTAGAAACATTTCGAAAAAACTTTGAAACACTTATAGGAATACTACAATTACAAAAGCAAGGCCTGCGGATATCGATAATGATACCTTTGTTGAAGCAATAAAATTTATATTCTCAGTAATGTTTTGTAGATGCAAATGAAAGCCTTGAAGCATACCAACGACACTAAGAAGGCGTGGAACGGAAAATTCGTATACGAAAATTAGATAACGACCTGGTAATTTAGATAAATCTCGGAATTCACCTGAAATTTGTCGTCGACGGACGCCCTAGAACTTTCGAATTCTGGCGAGTCCAAAAACTCGCAAGGCAGTATGGGATGCAAGAAATTCGAATCGCTTAGGACGTTCACTTTCCCGTTGAGCAGCAAGCCTAATCTGTCGGTTGGTGTCAGGTTCTGCATGGCGTAGGCCTCGCCAGCGTGCAGTGACATTATTGATGCAAATTCCGGAGATACCAACCTCTTGAACTGCAATCGAGATACCTGTTTCGACGACAGACACAGTTAACAACACTGTCGGCTTCTTATCGTGCAATAAACTCGATAATACACACAGTACATCATTTCCAAGTCGTGAATAATTAGAAATTCAGTAGAGAGTCTCTAAAATAAACTTTACTTTAAACGGGTAGAAAAGAGTATGATATGCTTCCTCCAATTCAGGATCGAATCGAACGGGTCTCATTTGATAGACGATGTAAACCAGCTGTCCGATGTTTAACACCAGGAAACTGAAGTTCCAGAAGAATATGTCCGGCGCACATATCACGTGCCATGCCCAACCAGACAGCAACATAAACCCTCGAAGAAAAATATTATCGTAATTATACAAAAACAATAAGAACTTGTCCAAAGAATTATTTCTCGCACTATTAGTTACTTAAGACACAATTGTTAAACAACTTTGGAGATCGTGTGAACTTCTGGACCAACCCAATCCATACAAGTACACTCGTCTTTCATTGACTTACCAATTATCAGGACAGAGTGCATAAACAGTATCCCTTTTCTCGAGGATGGTGCCGAGTAGGACAACATGAAACAGAAGTTCGCCAACTGGAACAGTATATGCTGCGGCTGCTGCCATAAGCACAGTGCCGTGTTGCCTACGGATGAATTTCGTCAAAATTAAGTCCAATCTACGGCGATTGATAAAATAACGAGTAGAATTTATGAAAAACGAACGAAATAGTACTGGTTGTTGCTTACCTATGGCAGAGATATTGTACGAAGGAAGGGGATCGTGTCCTAGACCAGGGCTCATGTTGATTAAAACGCTGTCGATGGCTGGCGCGAAAGGGGATGAATGGAACGGTGTTCTGGAAGCTACGCGTCCATGCTCACTGGTTTGTTTTGGTCGGAATTGTCAGTGATCACGTCCCTGTGCAGAGGCGCGGCGTGTGCCAAACTTCGGGGCGCTTGCGCCAGTCTTCAGGATCGATTCCCTTCCGCGTTGGTGATGCAGAGTTGCCAAGCGGTTGCAAGCACGGCGGCAGCTTCGAAAATGGCTAAAAGCATGTCTGTGGTTAACTTTTTCGTTCATCTTCCTTGAGACGATGAGATATTTGAGGATTTGCACGTGTTTTCGTGGTTGCTACCAACTAAAGCCTCGGGGTGTACGCTGTATCCCTTGGGGTGAAGTACTCAGACGTTTCGCCAGCATTGGAGCTGGCTTCTTCGTGGGTGACATTGATATTCTGCTACATTTCATTAGCAAAGGTAAGATTCTCGCGATCTGTCGCCGTCGCTGGGATATGGACCAATGTCAAGATACAGAAATGCTTAAAACGTCTATCGAATATATTGTTGATACAATGTCGAAGAAAGCTGGTGAAATGTTGGTGACTTCCTTGACTGTGAGTTGAATTTCATTGATAAGATCTATCAATTTTCTTCGAAATTAAATTTAAAAATAAATTTTTCGAGAGTTCAGTTATTAATGTATTCTACATGGTAACAGTGATGACATTGGTGTAAGCAATGCACAATCTCGTATGAATGTTAAGTTTCGCGAAGATTCAACCATTCATTTCCATACAAATGATTGCGCTATTATACGTTACATGAGCAAACTTGCTATTAAGAGATCTATATTTTTTTAACGACGATAGGTATGCGATAAACCGTACATGTCTCTTGGAAAGATACATTAATTTGCAATTCTGGACACCTGCAAACTGTTTATGAAGTCATTGTATAATACGTAAAATAATGGTTGCGGTTTAGGGGAATCACAGGATTGGGAATAATTAATATTACGAATTCTTAAAGTACATTAAATAAAATTTATCTAAAATAAATATTAAAATTATTATAAATATCTACTTACTTTGTAATAATAATGTCAATATCCTATCACATAGGCGTCAAAATAAATCTATTATACATAATATTCTAAATCTTGTTGCATCATGTTACTGATATAGTCAATACTTGCTCGAACAAACACGTCACAATAAAATTAATTAACTACATTCTCATACATCTAGATCTTACAGCTACCTTACTCCCTCTACCTTGTTTCATGAGCTTCCTAAGCTCATGATGCTGGGTTCTTCCAAACAGGACGTTGGCATCTATCCTGGCACAAGGCACTTGCCTGGGTGTCCTCTTCTTCTGAGATAACATCCTCGCCACGTCCACATTTGGTAGTTCAGCAGCACCTCTACCTAGAAAAGCTTTTCGCATTCTTTTCTTGTTTCGTCGCTTGTGGCGTCTCACAGACTGTCTTAGGCTCTTGTCAGAGCTGCAGACGTCCAGCCACTTGCGCGAAACTTGAGCAGCACACAAGAGAGACTCAGTATCTAACTTGCGAAGGATCAGTTGGGATACCTCCAGAGGCAGTTCAGAGATGAAGTCTACCTTGGCAGGTGCCAACAGTCCAATGACGCGAAGGAAAGACCTGAAGAACTCCATGTCGTCGCTGTTGTCGCAGGGACTCGAATGAGCAGCTCCTGAAAAATTAGGGGTATATATACCCCTCAACCCCCACTCCTACCCGTCACGGTTGACCACCCGTTCCGGTCCATTGATTCGGCCAATCACGATCGAGAACGGATGTTACGCATCAACGGTTCGGCCAATCAAATTTTAGAGCGCATATTCTTATGGTATCGAAATGTTTAACTCCTTGAGCGTTGACTTTTTATTATTTTCTAATAGATATAGGAGCGGTAAATATTTGATCTGTGCTTGGCTATAGTATTGTAGAGTATCACAAATACTAAAGGATGGCATGCAAACCTGAAATAACAATATAATACTTCGTAGGACTTTATGGAATACCTAAATACAGGTTGGAAATTATGACAAGCAAAACGTATTATCTGAGTTCGTGGCTTATCTGAGTGTAACTCCGCGTACACAGTGTTTGCTAAACATTTTGGCTTAACATTTAAATTACCATTACTTTTATCATCGGCAATGAGATAGGAATGTTCCAATGCCGCTGTTCGTTGTTTGATTAATGCTAGAAAACAATGTATTTCCTGGAAATTTACAACGACGTGTTCTTGCAGCGGTAAATACGTAATTCGCGTATAATCCCTGCATTTGGGGGAAGTATAATCCCTGCATTTATCGTTCAATCGAACATGCTGATCCGATAGAGGATGCTTCTAAGAAAGATGCTTTATATCTTAACACCTAGAAATTTGTATAGTACGCTCATGTGTCGTTCTCCAGCGATATTTCCACAATTCAAATCAAATATTCTCATAAATATTCATTACTCGACCTCAATTATTCAAATACTGATATTAATGTGTTTCCACAGTCTATCGTTTACATATCTTCATTACAGTCATAAACTGGAAGTTAAACGATAAATAAACAAATACAGACATATTGAAGACCCTAATGACTGTCCTATACGTATAATTTTGTATGTACTGTTTCCAATCCAGTTGTACTTTCGAGAAATATCCGTCTTCATTACCTTGTTACGATATTTTTGTTTACTCGTGACAAATTACGTCAATTAGCGCTATATAAGCACACGATGTGAAAGCATTGTCGACCATTCGATAAACTATTGATGGTCGTGTTACCCGAGAACACGACTTGTTAGGACCATCGATAATTTCGTCGCTATCCACGATGAAAGTACTTCTTTGTCTACTTGTTGGTGCAATATGCATCACGGGTGGTTATCTCTGCGAGGTAAAGACGAGCGTAGGGACTCTGAGCGGTGTACAACAGGTATCCAGTGATGGTCAAGTCTACTGGGCCTTCAATGGTATACCTTACGCACAACCACCGGTTGGCATTCTAAGGTTAGTGCCACTTTCACTTTATATTTATCTCGTTATTAAATATAATAATTGCGATTGCTTCTAAAAACTAAAAGATTTATGAATTTAGGAATATGTATTCGTTTCTCCTGAAATGACAAACTCTGCATATTATAGATTCAAAAGTCCAGTTGCCAAAGTACCATGGCTAGGTACTCTCAAGGCGGATAAAGATCGTAGCGAGTGCATACAGTACAAGAACGGTGTAATGGGTTCGGAGGATTGCCTTTACCTCAACGTTTTCACCCCACAGGTGTGGATGCATATTCTTTACCCATAAATGTTCATAATCAGAAACTTGCTAGCATCTGGATCCTGAAAGCATTAGTCATAAAAGTCGATAAAAGTTATCCACCAAAAGAGTGATCATTAATAGAGTGCTAGAATACGTGGATAGCTATTGTTGTAGGTACACTAAAAGTATTGAATTTTTTTTAGTTTTCAAGTTGTTTTGGAGATCATTGTTTTGCAAAAACCAATATACCCCTTTATGAAATTATTGAGACAGCTCTAATGCTATCGGCATATTATCGATGTTTCTCCCTTCAGGTGAAACGTGATGCTAGGCTGCCCGTCATGGTCTACATACACGGTGACACCTACTCGCTCGGTAATGCCAGCAAAACAACAACTGGGGCTGGATTCTTGCTCGACAAGCAAATCGTGCTAGTCACATTCAATTATCGGTTGGGAATCTTCGGGTTCCTCAGCACCGGAGACCTAGAGGCACCTGGCAATTACGGGTTAAAGGACCAAGTAATGGCCCTGAAGTGGGTAAAACAGAACATTCGTGAATTTGGCGGAAATCCAGAAGATGTTACAATATTTGGCGAAAGCTCTGGGGGAGAATGCGCTCACTTGCACACTTTTTCGCAAGGCTCCAGCAGTACGTATACAATTGTTATTCATTTAGTCCTATTTATTGTTTGAACCGCTATTCGGAATCACTCAAACAAAACTATTCGATCGTAATATCATCGATACTTTGATAAACATAATATAGTTTAAGTTAGTTTAATCCTACAACAATTTTATGTCAGTTCATTTGAGACACAAAATACTTCAATATCGATTGTTTATTTTAGAATTATTCAAACGAGCCATAGCTCAAAGTGGCGTCGCTCTTTGTCCGCGCTCGTTCACCGTCGATCCATCCTACTATGAGATGCCGAAAAAAGTAGCAGCAAAATTCAATTGTCAGACTACCAACTCTCTGCTGATGATCAATTGTCTACGTACTATAGACGCTGAAAAGTTGGTAGACACGAATTCCGTGTGGGACGAATTGTCTATTCTAACGCAGAATTTATGGAGGCCGACGAAGGAACCAGTGGGCCTCGACGCTTTCTTGACTGACTCCCCATGGAACTTGATTAGGAAGAATAAAATTAACGACTGTCCACTTGTGATTGGAAATGTGAAGGACGAGGGGACATTCTTTACTCGGTGTAAGTAATAGATATTTATTTTATAGCGGTAGAAAAGGTATATCTTGTGAAGGGAGTTTAACAATTCTGAATTTTCTAAAGCATCGCTATTTATCATTTCTTTCGCGTGCTTTTATATATTCTCTTTTACTGCGTCTAATACTATTAAACTGCAACAGCATTGCCATAAGTAATCTATTACCTAAATCTGCAGGGGTTCAACAGGATAACAAATTGTACGATAAAATTGTCAATGATCCAGTGAAATTTATAATACATTTGTTGCGTTCTTATGAGCCATTGCGAGAGGAATATTACAATACGACTGACAATACTTACAATATAACTGACATAGCTGTGAAGATAAAAGAGAAATACATGGGTGTCACATTATCCAAAGACAAAGATACTGTAAGTATAATAATCGAAACTCGTTCTATTCAAATATTATTCGTCCTAAGAATTGGTTCCTCTTGCTCTTTTTAGATCATCTACCAGCTCACGCAACTCACGTCAGACTATTTCTACACTTATCCGACACTACAGCTGCTGGAGAAACTGAAATCGATTAAAAAAGAATTGCTCTTCACTTACATCTTCGATTACCACGGAAAAATCACAAAATCGCTTAGATATAGCGGTGAATTAGCAAAGACTGGAGTCGCTCACGAAGACGATCTGTTTTACCTGTTCCCGGAGACCTCGAAGGAAATTGGACCACAGTACAATATTGAGCGCAGCGAGAATGATTACAAAATGGTTGACATAATGATCGACCTGTGGACCAGCTTTGCTAACAGCAGGTATGAAAGTAACCCGGTCACCTACTCGGCTAGAATAATGAATTTTTCGAGAGCTGTGTGAGTAAGTAACCAATGTAATTTTTAGTACACCCGTCTCGTCTCACCTGGACGATCCGAAAATTTGGAAGCCGTACAAGCAAGGTGGACACCTCAAGATTGGAAATATTTCTGAAGTAAAAGTATCGCTCCAGAAGGGCTTCCGTCGCGACAAGATGCAGTTTTGGTCTGAACACGTGCCAAGATATCCCTTAACATCGTGTCACGGAGATGACTAAAATCTCGAGGATGCATAGCAATCAAGGACAATTGCTGTTTTATCTATTACCACTGGCAACTGAATGAGATGAAAGATATACATATTTTTACTACAATTCAAATCGTTTGTGATCCTGCATTATATTATATTAATATAATTGTATTTTATTAATAAACTATGCATTTTAAGTCCTATGTCTTATTTAAAAGTAAACTACGAAGAGAATATCAATCTCAGTAGATCCTTCACTAAAAAAAAATTAAATATACTACAGCATATGTTAAATGAATATTATAACTATTGCAAGGTTTCTATTAATTGAGTGCCCTAATACTCAAACGTCAAAATAGTATATTTAAAATCTAAATATTATGTCCCCAACATATAGTCCATACTAAATACATTATACTAAATATATTACTAACTTAAATTAAATTATTTCTAACGTAAACTAGATAGCTTGGTCGGACAAACACGTCACAATAAAATTAATTAACTACATTCTCATACATCTAGATCTTACAGCTACCTTACTCCCTCTACCTTGTTTTATGAGCTTCCTAAGCTCATGATGCTGGGTTCTTCCAAACAGGACGTTGGCATCTATCCTAGCACGAGGCACTTGCTTGGGTGTCCTCTTCTTCTGGGATAACATCCTCGCCACGTCCACATTTGGTAGTTCAGCAGCACCTCTACCTAGAAAAGCTTTTCGCATTCTTTTCTTGTTTCGTCGCTTGTGGCGCCTCACAGACTGTCTTAGGCTCTTGTCAGAGCTGCAGACGTCCAGCCACTTGCGCGAAACTTGAGCAGCACACAAGAGAGACTCAGTATCTAACTTGCGAAGGATCAGTTGGGATACCTCCAGAGGTAGTTCAGAGATGAAGTCTACCTTGGCAGGTGCCAACAGTCCAATGACGCGAAGGAAAGACCTGAAGAACTCCATGTCGTCGCTGTTGTCGCAGGGACTCGAATGAGCAGCTCCTGAAAAATTAGGGATACATATACCCCTCAACCCCCACTCCTACCCGTCACGGTTGACCACCCGTTCCGGTCCATTGATTCGGCCAATCACGATCTAGAACGGATGTTACGCATCAACGGTTCGACCAATCGCGTTATATGACTGGTAACGTTCTCCTCTTTTGCACTGTACAAGGGTTATTATTTTCTGAAAAAGGAATGTTTGCAACCTTCGTTACAATTTGTAGTTTATGACTTTTTGAAATCTCTACTCCTACCACAATATCAATAAATCCTTTTAAATTGTCTCTTAGGTGATTTTTAATTTAAAAACAGTATAATAATACGTATTAGGCGAGTCATGAATTTTTATTGACACCTAGTGGTACGATGTTGAATACAGAAATTTATGTAAATTAAATCGAATATGTCCTTGAATAGAAAGTTAATCTGTGGACTTTACTTAACCGATTTTTAACAGAAGTCATCTCTATTCTTAGTACTGATCTATTCATCACCATTTCCGATATGGCTATGTGAAAACTGGGGTTCCGTCATCGACGATCCCTCATTTCCTCGAGCTATTTGACATCGACTGTGCCGTTAAGCGATACTCCTTTAACCGACTCAAAGTCTTCGATAGCCTTTCGTTTTGTCGCGTGAGCACTTCGATTTTCTCACGATTCGCAATCAATTGCCGCGTCATGTCCGCAACTGGATCATCCTCCGGCTTCACTATCGTCTCTTTGTGACATTCTTTGCTGGAAATATCATCGGGAGTGCTTTTGACTCTCTCCTTGTCTTCCCGAGTCGGGTTCGCCAAACGTAACGATGCAATTTCTTGCTGCAGTCGCTCGATTTCTTTTTTGTTTACCTCCTTCACCTGAAAGCAAATAGCGAAAGGACGTAATATACAGTCAGTCACATAAGTATGAGTAATCACCACAATTTTATATTTGTAACGAAATATTTATTTGAAAACATCGAACCTGTCATTTAATAGAGACAATTTTTATTTATGGGACAGACTGTATGTAATACAGCTTGCGATTATAAAAATTAAATACACATGACTTCGCGAGATACCTGCATACAATGACAAATAATAATCAATATATAATTAGGTACGCATATTTGCAATGCATTGCATATTTATTATTTTACTTTACCTCTTAAAGTATTCGTCGTTAATTTACATTAATATCAACACGTATTAATTATCATTTTTCGTTAATGGGACGAGCGAACCTTTGCTATCGTGTTATGTTTATATAGCAGAGAAAATATGTAATATTAATTAGTTTAATTACCGCTACACTTCTGCATGAACACAACGTGGCACGATAAGGTACTTCCTGCTACGCTCTCCCCTACGAAGATTTCATTACGCGTTTAAGAATCGATAAAGGTTACAAGAACGAACAGGATGCACACCAGCGCCCTGCGGATCCTGAAAGCCCAGCCATCGACCTTGCGGAGAATGACATCAACGACGCTGTTCGGACTTCGACAACGCCGCCATTCTTCTCAAGTGGTTGTAGGGTCTACGGAAAAGCAACCTCGCGAGAGCTAACTCTCACGGGAACTGCCAAATTGGGAACGATGGAGATCGATCATGCAGCATCGGTTGTCCCGCGGGAGGACAACACGGAATATTCCTGGGTTAACAGTGAATATAACTGTCCGTGAGAGAAGTTTGACCCCTTCCTTGATGCTCGCAGAAAAGGGGAGCTTCGATACACAAAATTTCGATAACTTCGATTTAGCAAATAAATTAGATGAGAGGTGTTTCATTTCTAGATGATGTTAGGTAAGCAGGAGGAATGTTCGTCCAATGAAAACTTGGTCGTGTGCCATGGGGCACACGGACATTTCGTTAACAATTTATCGGATTATGAACAATCTTAAGAAACTGGATGGGAAACAGTGCTGGGAGCGGTTGAAAGGAGCTCAAGCTGAGAGCTTTTGTCAACGAGGCAATAAACTTTCGAGTATCCGAGACCACAGGGTAAATAAGGAACTTTCTAAAGGTAAGCAACCTCCTATAGCGGCTAACATTGGGCTAAGTCGATTTATGGTACTCTGTGTGTACGGTTGTGTGAGAATTCGCAACTATCGAGGTTTTAGTTTCCAATGTGCCCATGAGCACGGACAATTTAATAATTAACTGATCGCAAACAACCCAATAATGGATAATCGAGTGATTTCCAAAGCGGATTAGCTTCACTCTTTTGTGGAATTCCTACTGATACGTTTCGAGCCATAACGTGCGTTATAATTGGCGATGATTCGGAATCTCGAATAACCCCATCGACTCGCATAAGTTAATTTAATCGTGTAGCGAGTCAATTCACGGCCGACGGAATCACCTAAATGGAGAGGCGATAGCTTGAACAGCGGGCAATTTCTATCGTCTCCGCATCGTTAACACGCTGTTCGTAGCAACCAGTGAATAGGTTTAATTAATCACCGGCCAGGTGCCGCAAATAGGCGAAACGAATGCGTCGATAGATCTTGGAATAAATTAAGTCACCCGCACAGCCAGTTACTTAGTCGGAACGAATCCGTTGAAACGGATAAAATTCCTTCTATTTTCTTCGCCTTATTTATGCGCTCGGAGTGTGAAAATAATTTTCACGGTCGTATCCCTCGAGAGGAATCGTTCATTAAGAAAGTAAACGGAAGAGACTTTGTAAAAAATTAATGGTGTAACGATAAGAGCGTCATTTTGTTGTAGAGAAAATTTATCATACATGCTGATAGAAATTAGAAATTTACGTGTATAGAGTATGTAAACCTAATTTATATTGTTCCTCTTAAGGCGAGGAATCAGTTGCCAATTAGTCGGTCATCGATAGCGTTAAATAAATAAACGGAGGCAAGCAAGGATAATTATATCAAAACAAGGGAAGCTCAGGGATGCACGCTCCTACTCTGTCTATCTTGGCACGATCTTGTGTGCACGACTACGCTACCATAACATAAGAAGCGATGCATGAATATCAACGTAATTTATACAGGAGTAGCACTAAGCATTAAATAATAATCTTGAAGTTTATCGATGAGTACTGCTTCACTCTTTGTACTCCTGTGTCGAGTTACACTCGACATCATTTTTATACACAGGAACTAAAAATTAATTTTCATATGTATTTAGTTTTTTAGTATCAACATAAGCAATAATAGGAAGTGTTTAAAGTTAGTGCCAAACGAGAAACTGTGTTTTGAAGTACATTTTAGATAGAACACAAAATAATAGGGAGATACGAGATACGGTGAAACATTTCACACGGTCGCAAGCTCGACTCACCGAATCGGCTTCCTTCCTTGATTCGTTCATAAGTGCTTGGAAACGTCGTTCTGTCTCAAGGTGTGCATTACGGCTGTCGACGACTTCCTTTCGGAGTCTGATCACGGTCTTCTCGAGCTCCAATTTGCTCTCGACCAACGCTCCCGTGTGACTTTGCAAAATGTTATTTCCGATGGCTGCAACGAATGTTCGAAAATAAGACTATTCCGCACCGGATTCACTTGTCCTTGTCAAATTTCGCTAGAAATCTCGCATGCTGAGAGACCGATGTATGTTTCGAGTCACTCCGTGCATACGTTTCAATAAAGAGTATTTCATTTAAGAAGAACGAAAGCTCACGCGTTCACGCTATTTCTTTTTTAACTTACTTAGATCCGATATCTGCCTGCGAGCATCCTTAAGAGTTTCGTCCAAATTCTCATTTTCTTCCTCCAGGATTACGGCCCTTTGCCTCGCCTTCTCAAGCTCCTCCTTCGCTGTGAACCAACTCTCGATCAAATTTGAAATATTTAATATTAGATGATCCCAAAAGTTCCTGTCCCTCAGATTACCTATTTACATACACACCGCCACACAAAATAATTGATGATGAGATATACTTCAAACCATGCATCCCTTCGATTCAAATACTCAGCGAAACTCAACCACTCAATTGGAGCGCCGTAACATAAAATTGCCTCTGTTATCGGAGCAACGCGATGCTCGAAAAAGAATATCTCTTCGATTCTCTATCCGTTACCAAAACGATCATAAATCGCAGCCCATCGATTACAAGCTACACCTGCCGAACGCGACCCGGCGCTTTAAAAAAAAATCTCTCAGTCGAATTTCCCCGCACGTTGTTTGACCGCGATCATTCCCATATGTACGCTCCGCTCGAGCCACCGTTACGTATCTATTCACGTAACCTGAAACTTCCTACCTAATTCCGTGCAACCGTGAGTATCCGACCAAGTCCCAGGGCTATTTGGGAATTCGATCGATAAAGAAAGTTCCGGCACGGAACCTTACGTTGCGATTCAGGCTATTAAAACCGAAGAACAGGAAGAAGAAAAGAAGAAGACGATGGCGGGGAAGGGAAGACTAGAGCGAAGATTGATGAAGTGAGACAGAAGAAGCGGCAAGAAGAATCGAGATGCCTCCCCGATGGTGATGGACAGCTCTTAAGAGGGTCTTCCACTCTGGACGTTCAACGGAATCGATTCTTCCATGTTTACACGTTATTGAAGTTTTCGGCGCTGAGCAGGTCTTTCTAGACTATTAGGTTGAAACGTTTGGACGAACGAAAGTTAATTTAATTTCCACGTGATGGCGCACATTGTTTAATTAATTAACTTTGATATCGCTAGAGAGTTGTCTTCGCGAACGTCTTTTCATTCCGACGCAAAATTCGCCCTACTTTTTACAACACGTGGACTTTGATACTTCGATAAGAGGTACTTTTCGAAACACTTAAACTGCACTCGTTTTCTATGTCTTTTACAGACTTCGCGGAGTTGAAAGCCGCTCCGAGCAATTTACGCTCGTCTTGTGGCGAAAGCTTCTTTGGACGTTCTCCACGCTTCTTTTCACCATAATTTCGACGCGGGGTAAGAAAGTCCGCAATAGCGCTCTTCGAGAGTCCAAGTTTCTCTATTCTTTTTTGTATCGTGTGTGAACCCTTCGCCTTCAACGCGAAACGTCTCGATCGTGACGTTTTCTTTCATAGAAAGTTGTTTCTCGCGAGGCATTCCTCTAGGAAACTGTCGAAAACTGTCGCTAATTACTAACGAAACAAAAGTACGAACGAGGGAGCGAAAGGAACCTTTGCTAGAAATGTAATGGTAATGGGATATTAAGAAGAGAAACCTGCCATTTTCCAGCACGTCCTCCAGCCCAGAGTTTTTAGCTTGTAGAACGTCCGCCCGTTTCTCCTGCCGCGACAAGTTTGCCCGCAGATCTCGAACAGTCTCCTCGTGATCACGTCTATTGGCTTCCGCACAACGATTACTCTCCCGCATTCTCACGAGCGCTGTTTCTACGTCCGTTCCTATAGCTTTCGTCAATCTGCCCATCACAGACCATTGGGTTCTCGCGTAAATATCGATCCTGCATTCGTCTCTGCAGGGAAAACACTTCTCTTCTTTGACAAGGAAAACGGCAACGTGTAAACTTCGCTACCCTCTTTTTATTTATACGTGACGTTCATCCGGTCACTTAATTTCGACATCGAAGGTTACTTTAAACTAAAATTGTTAAAAAACTAGAGGTTGCGTGTCGCGGCGAAATCTCGAAATTTCATCTCGCGCAACAAGTTTCTTCTCTCGGCGAGACCGATGTAATTTTCCCCCGATTTACTTTTCAGTTCGCGAAATGGGCGAACGACTCGACGTGGCACCGTTAAGTGGTTCCCCTTGTATTATACATGAATCGTACCTTTCCTTGACGGCGACGGATATTAATTTGTTCTCGACGAAGACGCGCTCGATCGCTTTTATCGCTTCGAGGACAGCCTCGCCAGCCAGCGTGCAACTCCCGCAATAGTTCACGTCGCCGCCCGCTTGACAACTTCGGGATATTCTGGGCGCGAAGCAGTCCCGCACCTCCTCGTCCTCCCTATTCTTCACCTGTTGACGTGCTGCTATTTTTCGGGAGCTTCCTCGAGAGTCGGTATGGAAATTTTTACGACCTCGCCGACGTACGCGCGATCCTCGAATCGCTCGCGCGTTTCTCTTTGTCTCTCGCAACCCTCGGCCCGTTTCCCACCATTTCCCTTCCACTTTTCACGTCATCGATTTTTCATCCCTTCTGTTCCACCCTCCACCTAATTCAACTTGCATTTCTCCGCAGAGCATCCCCCATCCGCTATATTTCTTTTATAATGTGCAGCCTTTCGCGCCTTCGAGTAGCAGCTTTTATCGCGGATTCGAGTGATCATTAGAGACATATACTATATTTATGAATGACTCATTCAACCGCGAGATCGCGGTTGGCGATATTACGTTATATGAGACGTCGTCGGTATGCTGAATAGTTTACGTTACACCGCGAAATGGGATCCGTATTACATATATATCGTGTAATGCGCAGCGTCGAACGTTTCAGGCTAGATATTTCAGAAAATTAATCAACACAGAGGGCGCGCAGTTTATGGATTCTGTTATCTATGAATGAGCTCTGATGATTCCTCTCGTGCGCAAGTAGTTCGGTAGACGTCGAGCGAGACGTTACGAACATCTTGCTATATTACGCGAATTAACGTAGGAGAAAAGAATGAAGGATTCCTGGTGAAGCATTATGTCTCCGAGAAAATGTCTTAGATGGAATAGTTTGAGACTCGATTTTCTCGAACGGCATCCAAGCGCTTTATAATTAGCGTAACTTTGTTCCACAGTCGTGTCAACTTCCCCGTATGAAGCCAAGTTTACCAAAGTTGGTTTAAACTTCTTTCACAGGATTAATCTTTTCATTAATAGTTTTCCCTCGCTTTAAACTGTTCTCTGTTTTAATAAATTTATTGCGTCGAGAATTAATTACCCAAGAAAGCTCGCGTCCAAATGATATATTAACTACATTTTATGAAACAAATAGCGCGCTATAATTTGTGAAATAGACACATGACGTAAACCGAAACTTACACGAACGAGATGGAAGCTACCGAAACGAAATATGCGGAAACTCGCGTTGCGCAAAGGGTTAACGTGCGCTTTGACTCACCATGTGACGGGAAATCGATTCTGGTATAGTCTTCAGGCGGTCCCAAACAAGCCGCAACAAACTAGCCAGTGAAATCTGACTTGGTCGTTTGACGTACGTCACTTCTTTGAAAAAATCATCCACGAAGGGATACTTGTCCATGAATTCCACCATTAGGCGTAGAACGAAGTGCATCCTGCAATGGAAGCTACTTAGAATATTATTTTAACGTGTTTGGAATTTTATTTCGATTTTATTTGAATTCAATTTTCTTCGTATCACTGATTTGTGCAATTATTGATATATAATTTATATGCGAAGTGGAAAGTATGCAAATTAAACAGGGATCGTGTTAATTTCATCTAACTCCGAAAGTGCACCATAAATCTCGTCGAGTTTTCCTGATATAAACTTGACTTTCCTGTTGGAGTTAACAATTCTTGTGGAAACTTACTCTGAATCTTCATGCGAAGTTTGAAACCTTCGAGGTTATCGTGTTTCTCACGAACGATTGTGATATTAATATCGCGAACTTCAGTAAACGTTACAGTTAAAATAACGTCGCCAATTCTATCGAATTAAATACACGTATAAAATATCGTATTGGACATTGAGCCGTTCTTCGCGAACTGGATGAAACATTTTTTGAACTTGTTACACTGGAATCCCCCTTAAGAAGATCCTAAACCCTAAATAATCCTCCATGAAACCTACTATCCCTTAACCTTCACCGTCGAAACGAAAGTAACGAGCCGACCAATTGGAAACAGCCCCGCGGAAGCAACGAAGTGCATCGAAGGTTCCTGGATAGGTTTTCCCCAAAAAGGTCTGGACGTCTCCTTTGGGGATGGTACGTGCTCACCCAACGCACGTCTAATTGAATCGCGTCTGCAACCTTCATCGAGTTGGTGACATCTCAATAGAGCCTTCTCCGATGGTTCGCGTATTGGACGATCTACGAGAAAAATGCTTTCTCCTCGCACTTCTGGCAAATTTATGCAAACATGTGGCGGGACGACGAAAGGGCTAAACAACCTGTCGTAAGCCAGCTCCAGGAGAAGAATATAGAATTCCCCCGCGGTTCCATTGTGCTCCTTCACAACTTCCATAGCATTTATGTCCTTCGCGGTCTTCGTGGGGAATTTCCATGACAGGTGCTCGATATCGCCCAACCAAGAATATATCTCGTTCGCGACCCACGCACACTCCCTGATATCCGCGATGATTGACGTTGCCAGGAGTTTGTTCAGTTTTGGCATGTTTCCACGCAGGTTAGAACCGTGGATGATTGCGCACGACTGGTATCGCGAAGTTGCAACTGGGATCGATTAGTGTCTCTACGATCGAGATTCTCATTTATTATCAGTATATTCTCTGTGTACAGTCTCTTACATTCACGTGTATATCTATTGGGACTTGCTGGGCCTCCTATAGCTAGGGTAACTCGGGATCGCTAAGCCCGTACTGTAGCTACAATTAAATATAACTACAGCCCCTGAGCGTTACTCCTAGTTCCACGTTATCTATTTCATCTACGCGTGGACTAGAACATATACGAACATTTTCAATAGTTGCAAACGTTTATGCACCGAACTGTGCCAATACTTTTGTCACTGTACACCTATAATCTGCTTTAGGTAACAGCAACGTTTCCCACTATTTATTGGAATTAAAACTTTGACAGTATCAAGTGATCCAAACTCGAAACGTTGGACTCGCGGTTAACTGCGATTCAATGAACAGCATAAAATTTCTCGTGGTGGAACACGATATTCGCGAAATGCATATATTCTGTGCGAGAACTTTGCCGATTTCTCTCTATGGATTCGCGGTTGCACGATGCACCAGGGAATATTCGTGTAAATATTCGCTATATGCTATACTTATTCTAGGAGTTTGTTCTTGCGTTGATAAAACTTTCAAAATTGCTTCTGTTAGTGCACTCTCTGTCTTTCTGTTAGTCTTATCAGTGGATACGTCTCGCCATTCTCCATTCTTTTTTGGTCCGGTAACCCTCCGAGGTACTATTGCATTTTATTGCTTAAAAGTAGGTATGATTTTCTACTGTTATAGAACTTTCAGATAGCTGTTATCAATAATGTTAATCTTGATTTTATGTTTCAGAAGACAGTTCCCTAACGTCCACTTCAATGGTCTTCAATTGCGTCTTTTCAATTCATTCCTCAACTCTAATAATAGCTCCTCTGGGCACGAAGATGTAAAAGTCTTTCGCTTCCACCCAAGTCACGTTAATTGTTATTATTAATCATCGATTCAAAGTTCCCATTTTTCGTTTCGCTCTGACTCGCGATTATACCAACAATTATTACGCTTTCATGAGTTTGCAAAGCAGATTCCTCAAACTACCTCGTAATTTATTCGTCGAAAGGGAGCGGAATTCAATACGTTCCTTTCCCCTTCTTATCGATATCGTAAATCAGTTCGAATCCGTAATTTCCATCGGAAACGTGTAAGTATAATTGTTCCTTCGAGTCGGAGTTGTGCCAGACCATTTAACTGGTCGAACTTTGCCGGTGAATAATCTACAGAGTTCTTGAAGCCGTTTCCGGTTCTTTGATGAAGTCGCGAGCACGTTAATCTAACCGCATTTTCCAGATATAATCTTTATCAGCCTCGACGAGAACTCCACGGGTTGTCGCGTCCCTTCTTTGCCGATATTCCAGCGCGCAATCGCTCGCCAGATGTGGAAACTATCGTTTTGATTTTAAAACTTTAATTGAGTTCCCCACGGCGATGCCATTCGGGACGGCTCAGGGTCCAATTCGATTTTAATACAGGCGAAACTCGTACGAAATGGGAGCCTTTGTTTCAAACATTTCACATAAAACGCTAAACGTGTATGTTTTAAAATAAAATTGGGAAAATTAAAATAAAATTTATTCGGAATCACTGTTTTCTAAAATCAACGTGCTAAGGAAAATTTAATTACAGCGAGTCCCATAAGTATTCGACAAGTAATCTTTGAGAATGCCCTTGTATCCATCTGGAACTAAGAAAGGGTCACCGTGTTGGGTCCCACGATAAATGATTTTAACCTTTCCCTAACACCAAAAAAAAAAAGAAAAAATGTCTAATCTCCCTCTTACTATAGCAACCCAATCCTCTCTGCGATCTGTCATTCCACGAATATTTGGTTGCGGCTGTCGCGAGTTTATCACTCCCAGCCACCCCCGTCGTTCGTGGGAAACTTCGAAATGAGTAGATTACAGAGTTTGCGAAACCATTTGCAGCTCCAGGCCGAGGTGGCGTGCCCGTGAGCATCCTTGCACCGTCGCCGATCTGCATCGAATTCAGCCAAGTATTATTGCTATTATTCGACGCCCTCTTCGTTTGTTGCACACGGACACGATTAGGGGTGGCACTTTCCGCGGTGTAGGTATGGCATTCGATACGGTTCAGTTCGGCCCGCAGCGCGGTTACGACTCCCACGTATCGCGATTTCCAGCTGTCTTCGGAAGTGGCAGAACGTGTTTCGCTAACTATCAAAATGAAGCTTGATACGTGATCCTGGATCGGACTCTACTGCATTTCACGTAGACAGTCGCGTTAGGAGCCTAGTTTGAAGTAACCGTGCTTCGCGCTGTGCTTGCTGGCTAGTTGCTGATTGCTACTCGGGATACATACCATCGCGAGAAATTGCATAATCCTTATTGCAAATTGATTGACTGTGAGCCATTGGTATTGTTTTGGAGTCGATAATCGATAATGATGCGTACGATTGGTACGTGATTTTAGAGTTACGTGCAGTTATGGAGAATTGATGCACTTTTCTTTAATGTATTCTTATTTGAGATTACGAGGGATACATTTCACCACTCTCTTACTTAAAGTGATTTTACACAAGTCGAATGGCAACAATTTGAAATTTTTGCGTTCTGCTCACTGCAGCCTGTAGCGATATGCACGCATTACAAAGTGCAACAGCGAAGGACGTGATTAACTTAACGAGCAAACGTATTATAGGAGAACCTAAATACCAGTAAATTATATCGGGCGCGGTTCCATTATGAGCCGACGTTACTCGCAGCCCTCGTTCCCGAACGGTGCATAATTCATTCGGCCCCCAATATTCGGTGCGCACTCGTACATCTCCCGTGGTTTTCCACTAATGTACTTTAGGCTGTGCCGGGCGTCGTGTGTAGATAACGATCTGCAAAGTTCCCGGGACTGTGTAGGTAGACCAAGTTGCATGTACACCTGCTAGGCTAGGTGTCTTAAATGATGCACTTTCATTTCTACTAATATCAAGGCAATACTCGTAATTTTGTTTACAATCAAAATTGAGAACGAATGTTATTAATTTCTAGTGCAACTGAAAATTAATGAAACTACTTGTACGTACGTTTCGTTCGTTGGATCACGCAAGGCTCGTCTTGGTTGAACGGTGCTTCTGCGAAAATTTTGTTAGGAGGTGAAGGAATAAATTTGGCAACGATACACATTTCTGAAATCCCTTTTTTATGAAACAATAATATACAGATATCTATAGTAAATTCCATTTTGTAATAATTCGTATTCACGTTATTTACAGAAATATATGTATATATTTATTCATTTATGTATATATCGGTGAGCTCTCGTTATCTATTTCGGAGTTTGGTCTCGCGGATTACAATCCACTCGTGACGCTAAAATCTTAACCCCATAGCTGTGTGCCTTTGGTGCTGAAAACTTCTCACACTTACATATTTATGATTATGTTTATACAATTACAAACATAATTACAGACACCAAATTGCCTTCATTCGGTGCGCTCCGTAAAAAATAAGTCACCGTATGGAGTTTCACTAAAGCAGAGGCGAGCAAAATTTTCATTTGAACACACACCAAAGTTGAACTCTTTATCTATCACCCTTTGATCAAAACGTTGCGAATAAACGACGTTCGAACAAAATTTTGCCCACGACTGCGCCACACGATGCGATTACGCAGTTAACGAGTTAACTTTAAGTTCGGTTTCGCTGTGAACGAATACTACTGCAAAGAGCTACGAGGAATGACCCTAAATGATTTTGATGGTAATAATACCGCGAGTCACTTCTTCGCGTGGCAATGAAATCTTGATCGATAGCGAAACAAACTTTTTAAAAATTCCGTTTACCGACTCTGAATTCCATTTAGGTCCATTCTCTTCGGCTTTCCAGTATATGTAGGCTTGTACGATGACGATTATCAATTCTCGTATCTACACTCTCTTTTATACACACACATACACTACACGCTTTCGTCGTGACTCCATGATTTCGGTGTTTCTTAATTTACTCGATAATCTACGCGTGCAAATTACGCATGTTCTCTATGACGGTCTCTAGCAACGAAAGGCGTCGAAAAGGAAAAGGATAGTCCTACAGTCCCGTTTCTCGTCTGCTCAGAACCTATACCTAGGTGAAACGAGAAAGATATTTCCCACTTAAACTCTTCGGAGTACCCTAATTGATAAGAATCGGCCTTCGCTCGGAGTCGGTGCAAAACTTCAGATTCCTCGCGTGTTCGCGACAATGCTTTTTACTTTCTCGCGTGTCTACTTCATCATCGATTGGGTACGTTATTGTCCCCTCTAATCATCATTCTGATTTAGGTCGATCGATAAGTGTGAAATATTTCCTTAGAAAGCTGTCGCGGTGTATACCTAGGCTGAGTGTTGGACAGCGACAGGGACTGCGAAACAAATGAATTTCAGCTTGCATTTGTATTCAGTTTCTTGCAAGAAGTAATTCCTCGTCCTTTCTTGATTTGAAAAAGCTTCGTGCAAAAGAATATAATAAATTGGTATTCGAATGAGTTGCAGTGGGAAAGGAAGACATTAATCAAGAGAAAGTGGGACGTTGATAAGCAGACGTTCTAGAATTAATTTCATGCAACCTGCGTCTTCTTCTGTTCATTTTCTCCATTGACTCATCCATCCAAACTTCAAACGTGAACGTGTCTTCTAAGCATATCCGATTGTGTGCATTTTCTGTACAAGTATAGATTATCCTAGATATTACGTTTCGATGCACTTTGCCCCATTTCTCTAGATGGTCTGTTACAATAAAAATTTGTTCGTCGTTTGTACAATCTTCCGAAGAAGACATTTCAGCGCATTTAGCGACCAATGAAAATGAATTAAGAAACGGAATCTCAGAGTTGTGCAAATGCATTTTGTATACAAATTGAATATTTTTATTCTTGATCATGAACTACATTAACTTTCCAACGTTGTTTTCTTCTTTCTCTTCTATGCCAAACTGTTCAAGAAAAATGTTTAAATTACTTTCATTTATGTAACGAAGTCTTACAAAGTTTGATTGAATTTTAATAGGGAACTAAAGAGCCTGGCTATGCTTCATTTCTTCATGCTATTATACACGTATGAATCACTTATATTTTAGTTCAATTTATTTCTTCAAAGTCATCGATATATTTTAAAATTAATGGTGTCGGTGTTCGATATTGACCCGAGATCTTCTGTCACTAAAGGATTCTATTTCGTTGAGCAGCAAATCGTTAAGTTCATTACACGTGCAATTAGAATATTTCTCCAGATACGAGAGGCGCGTATCGAAATAAAATTGTACCATTCTCGGTTGCTAAAGTAATTTAGCTATGTCTGTAACAAAAGTTTACTCATGGAAAGCAGAAAATTAATTTTTGTTACAATGAAAATCGAACATTTCAATTAGTTATCGACAGAGCTGAATCGACTTTAGCTGCCCCATTCTCTTCTTCTGTTTTGATTCGATAACGTCACGGTTTCGACGTGTAATCCAGAATTTCTAGACAAAGAAATTCTATCGAACGCAACGAGAAACCATTCCACCAACGAATTAAATGTTTTATTCCATCTATAACCTATCGTGGAATTATTTTGCCGTTCTTATTGCATCGATAGTAAGTATCGATGTTTAATTATTGCTAGTTGCATTCACCATTTCTTTTCGTACGTCAAACCTTTATTAAACGTTGCGCAATTTCAACGGAGGAAACGATAAATAAATAATAAGTTGTAATGTTTATTATCGGAACAATCGAAAGCAATTTAATTTAAATTCATTTGTTAACAATTGCTCAAAATAAACGGGTAACGTTTCAAAAGTACGATAACAAAGTTCTCGCATACGTACATTTTATCAACGACCCGTTTTCAATTAACACCCACGCGATCCTCCATTCTTTACCGCTGACTAAATAAATATTTTTCCACTCCAATAATATTTCAAACGTTAAATTTTGCACGTTTCGAAAGGTGTATTATTCGTATCAAATTCGTTAAACTCAATCGTCGAATTTCATTAGTGATAGAAAAATAACGAAGTAACCTTCCTTCATTCAGAATTCCTACCAAAGATAAAAATTTGTGATCATTGAATATTGAAAATAACGTATGGATAATTTATTTCTATCCTCATCGCTCGTATTATACGCGCGATGTACTCGCGTACAACGCTCAGAGCCTTTGTACACTGTTTATCGCCGGAAATTAAAGCTGCCATCTAATCAATAGGGCATCCGTGGGAACGAAGGGGTGCGTTTAACTTCTTTCCCCTCCGGGCGAAAATCCGAATGAATCGAAGACAGAAAGATCGATCCGACATCGACTGCCCTCGGGACACCGGAAGTTAATTAACCTTCTGGTGTCACACGTCTCTGCAACTTTACTTCATCGACTTTCGAACCACCCCGTTGAAGGAACAATATCGCAATCGCTCCCTCATTAATGGCTCTTCGAATACCATTTTACATCCATTCCGAAAAATTCATTTAATAATGTCAAAACTATGATTTAACTTAGTTAATTTTGTTCATAGTCCTCTCCGATACATTTCGTTTTTTAATCCTGTCTGAGTGCTTATTAAAATAAATTTTCAGCACAAATCGTCCCTTGTTGGTGGAAGGATTAACAGTTTTATCGCGTCTTGCATCGACCACGCGCACGAACGCAAATCGAAGGCGTTTCTCTGTGTTCAATTCCAGTCGAAGTTTCCGCTGTGAAACCAATTTTCGAGTTAACACGGTTCTCCATCGAAGAGAATGCGGGCATGGCGTAAAGCTTGAGGGTCATAGGTGCCAACAAGGGCTTAGTTCTATCTTGCACGCTCCAATTCAATCGCGAGACCCCGCACGCTGGATATCCCCTCTCGCTATCTTGAAAATCTCCGAACAGCAGTCACCGTTCCAGCTTTTCTTATTTCTATAAATTTATCAGCGCGGATTAAACACCGCATTAGGCCAGGAAAGCCGATTTCGGCACGATCCCTATTTACCAGGAATCGGTCCCAATCGTCGAAATCCACCTGCCATTGTTATCGGGGACAATATATGGCGACGCGTCACGAAGAAAGAGGGTTCAGAGCGCCAGTTCTCAACTCGCAACCCCTTTCGAAGGAGCCGAATTTATTTCTCGACGTATCGGTTTCATTTGGCCCGCGAAGATAAATATTTTCGTTCCTTGTCACTGGCTTGGGATAAGAGTCACTCGACAAATACGGATTCTCGGCAATGGCAATTGTCCAGACAAGTGTTTATGGATATTATATATACTTGTCGTTAGGTCTTTTTCGATGAATCGATGGAACGTTATACATTTTTATGTTAATTTCGCTGATTGAAAGGTCTTCGATTTTATTAAAATAAGAAACGTCCACCGATCGGTGACCACCGCGTAAGAACATGCCTCGCTATAAAACGGCTCGTAACAAGGAAACAAGGCGATCCTTGCGAGACACCTGCATCGGCTACACGCGCGCTGTGAAACGCAAGGATATTCGTTGTTTTTTTCCAAAGACCATAACCGGTTCGAACGGTTTCCCACGGATGCGAGCACTTTTATCGCTTGTGTGCACGGAGATCCAGCGACAAATTGTACGGGATCTGCGTGAATTTATCGAACGATCTCCTCGTTCGAATATTTCTCGTCGACTCAAACGTGCTGGATGATTGGTTTCGAAAGGCAGAAAGGGCGTGGAACTTCAACGTAATGAAGTACATCGTGTAGCGCGAATTTGCTATTCATATTTTAAACGTTCGAATATTAGGTTCCGTATTTGACTTGATTAGATAACAAGTATACTGTAAAGTACGTGCATTAAAAATTAAGAAAGGTAATACCGGCGATGAAAGTTGCTGAAAACGTAAGGTTACATATTGAAAACATTTAGATGATTTTTTGAAAGATGAAGTGCTTTACGTTAATTTTGACACAACTGCGTATTTGAGAAGCTCGCAAAATTTAAGAACGCGAAGTTCGTTTGACTGCAGACGCGCGGGTTTATGGAGTGAAACTGTCTTCCAAAGTTTCACCTCTCGGATGATATCTTGGAAACTAACACAGGGAAACGGGAGTACTTCTGACGGTAATGTTTTACTACTTCTTGCGCCAACGCGGTGCATAAAATGATAAAGTGTTCGACAAGAAAGTTGAAATATCGTTTTCACTGTTTCTACTGAAACGATTAATAAAGTAACCGTCGAAATAGGAAAATAAGTCGTTTGCGTTCCGAGAATCTTTCCGTATTGACGTAATATTTTGATTTTCTACGACGGAAAATTTCCCTACGGAAAGAAACGTATAACTCGATAATTTTCAAATTAAATTACTTGCTTCCGCAACGTAACTCGTGTTTACAAAACCGGAAATCGGAAAGCAAGCAGAGGGTAAACTATTGGCTCCCGAGAAACGTCCCCCGACTATCAATAGAAGCATCCAAACGAAGAGTACACACGTTTCGCGTTAGTAAAGGATACACAGCCACGTCCTCGGAGTTTTCACAAGCTTTAGTCGGAAAGTGTACCCGTGTCATTGTAAATAGACAATCACCGTAGGAATCCTCCTTGGCTCGAACGGTTTATCCTCGTCGACGACCCTTGACCGAGCGAGAGGAATGTAATACGTTGATGCAACGTAAGACATTTCTCTAACCCGAGAAAGCCGTCTCCCTCCCGGATAACGAACGATACGGGGTCGAGTGGCAAAGGAAGCTCCACGGATAGGTCCTCTCTTCTAATTCCCTCGCCACAGCTCGGATACAGATGAGTATCCACTAGTGGATTCCGAACCAGTCGAATCCCGAGCTCATTCGAATTGGAGATAGAGATTGAAATATGGTTAGTGTGTTTATCTAGTCTGGAATTTTCGAGAAAGAAAAACTTGCAACTCGAAAACTTAAAATTTAGAGTTAGTACATTTATCAAACTGTCGATGACAATAAAACGTCACCTGTCAATAATAGTAAAGTATCGGCAAACAAGGGATTAAGGGATGGCTACATCGGTTTTCATCGCAAGAAGCGTGGCATGCAGAGACGGCTCTTAAGGTAGTGCCAAAGAAATCAATATGAACGGATAGAGAGGAGTCCGAGCGTTTCTTCCTTTTAAGTTTAGGAGGAAACTGAAGTGGGTCGTTCTTCAAACTCGACTGTTAAGTTACCAGGGGGTCGTTTTTCCGTCCAACCTTTCCTCTCATCTTTGCTGGATCATTTTTAAAACTTCGCAGGTAAGCTTGTTCGAGCTCGAACGACTGTCCATTGTTGAAACATCGCTGTTCGTTGGTTTAACGAGGTGACGGTGATAAATAAAATTTTTTAATTCGATTTCCAAAGAACATTACCGAAACCGAAAGACTGAAATATCGTTCCCTGGCATAGAAGACATCTTTTTTTGCAACTATTTCAAATTATTGTTTTTAAAAGTCAAAACACAACCATTGAATTCGATGTATAGTTTGGGAGTTCGGTTTCGGCAATTAACAGTTCGAATAGAAGTAATAATAATGTTCGATCAAATTCCGCATTCGCAATAACGGTGTTAATAATGATCAAACTGCTTCTCGAAGTAATTATAATTTCCATGCAACATTAACGACGAGCACAGCGTTCGATAATGTCGATAACAACAACTGCGATAGCAAAGGGACTCATCTATCCGCAATTGTAACTTCGAATAGTCTCGTTCTCCTAATTTCGTATATAATACGCCCGAGACATGTTCGTTCCAAGTTTATACTGCGATTCCCATGTTGCTATTTGAAAATGAATCGGGTATATCGAGGATACTGGCCACATAGTTCACCGTAATCTTTTTTTTTTTTTTTTTTTTGGCAGTTCCAAGGAAAGAGATCGGTATTGAAATCGATCTCCCAAGGCGAATTACCATAAATTTGAATCAAGTGGAATTTTCACTTATAATTCAGTGTTTAAAGTTCGTTTGAAAGTTTCGAACATCCCATTTAAATGTTAATGGAACGATCACGATCGTTTCGTTATTGTTTGCATTCGATTCTATTTAGAGCGTGACGTTTCTATTCCGACAACTTCAAACATGCGTTCCGTGGACAAAGGGCGAGCTTTTCTCGTTGAAAATGACGATCGATACGGCTACTTACATGCAAGCGAGTCCTGCGTCGGCTGTGGCGATCGATCCGCGTAAAAATTTTGCAAATTTTTTCCTAAACTTAACTTTAATCGACGGTTTTTGCCTCGCCGAAGAAAAACCGTGGCCTAAGAGTCTTTAAGGGGCTAGATTTTCGAAAGTATCTAACATTCACGAGCTTTTTTACCGTGCTTTCATCCAAAGCGGTTCCTTGAGCGTTTACTTTGCTTCGAAAATTTGCTCGAAAGCCAGGGCAACCCGATCGATCGCGTTAAAGTGGACCGACACACCGCGACCAACGATTCTTAAATTCTCTGAGATCGGTATTATCGACGAGTTTACCCAGGATTGGCTGGACGAAACGCCAGATCTTTATTTTTATATTGGAGGCATGGTTATGATCCACGATTTTTTTTACAAGAGATTCGTAGGCATAATCGTGTTTCCAATATAAAATTCTTTTCTAATTAATACTCCCCTCGACGTTCGATTCGTTCATACGCGTACATCTAATAGTCTTCAGAGTTTCAATTGACTGAATCGTCACGGAACACGTGATTTAAATAGCCCTTTGGAAACTGAAGCGAAGAACGTGAAATGGCACCCCCTTCCCCCCTCCTCCACTAAACAACAATCACTTCCACTGGATTTCGTTTCGCGAGCAAGTTCCGCGACACTTTGTTTCGACGTCGTCAGATATCTGTTTCGTCGCGCTAAACGCTCCTTTAATTGAACCGCCGAGTTCATCGGAACTCCGCCGAGGGTTCAGCCGTGAAGTATTCTCGTCGCGTAGCACTTGTAAACCTCATTTAGATCCTTGGAGGGCTTTGGAAGTCGCCAAAGTTCATCGAGCAGCCTTGGGATAGTCATTATCGTCGTAAATTGTCCCCCGACTGCCCCGAATCTCCCTACCCTCGTCGTACAGTTCTAAATTCTTCGCGAAATTAGGCAAGAATTGCCATTAACTCTTCTTCGAAGCGAGTAGAACTCGATAGCGAGGAGCAAAGGGTCTGTGTCGAGTGAATGTCGCTTCGTCGACTTCGCATGAAGTAGTGCTCGACTATATACGAAAAATGGAGATCGGAGGAGGTGTCAGAATTTGCCACTTTTTCGAGTCGTGAAACATAAACAGTGCTGGCTATAATTCTTTCGCGTACACCCGAGCACTCCCACGAACCACCGAACTCGCGTAATACCGAGTTCCCGCGAAAGGCTCGACAGCCTCGAGTAGGCTGCCGCAGAATTGATCGTTTCGTGATTTGGAGCGTCTCTCGGATAATCCGTTGACCTCCGAAGCTGATTAACCGCGACCCCATCGAGGTGCGTACGTTGCTTCGTCCCTGAAAGAAGCAGCGACCTGGGATTAACTCCTCTCTCCGGAAGTGATATGGCAGCGGAGGAGGATAAGCGACAGCGGGACCCTGGCGGGTGTCAGTCGCGCTCAACGATACCCTGGATTTTCCGAAACAGCTTCTGCGCGAGGTAGGCGGTCTTCTGGTTCGAGACTCAACGTTTCGAATCGTTGATAAATTATTCCTAACCCCCGCGTAGGGATATTCACGGTGAATATAGTCTTTAATCCTCCACCCTCCTTCCACTCCTCCTTCTTTAGATCCCAATTACTTCCGCGTTACTATCACTCCGTGATTACCAATCTTTCACTCCGGTGCCTCTGCCATCGGGAATTAATAGACCCTCCAGTTTTCCACCCGCGCGGAGATCGTTGGATCACGTGAAAGTTCGCGCACCGAAACCAGCATCTACCTAACCCGAATCATCGAGGTTTCTTAGTCCCCCTCGGATCCATCCCACGCGATCATTAGAATCACCTGTTGTTCCGTCTGGGAAGATTATCGGTGAGCTTCTTCGGGTCCGCGTCGAACGTTACAGAGAGCTATTCACCGGAAGAGACTCGAGCGGGCATTAACTCCTTCCCTCGAGCGGACACAGCAGGATGGCGAGGATAAGGGGCAGCAGAACACTGGTCAGCGCGCGGCAGCCGCTCGCTTCGAGAGACGCGCCGGATTTCGTGGGTGGATTTCTGGCCTGGTCATTCATCACGTCGCTGGATATCGCAGCGCTGTTTGGCTCCGCCGAGGGACAGCTTATCGGGACGCTCATTGTGTCGTTGCTGGACGTGGAATCTCGGGAGCAACGGCTCGCGTGGTGACCCAGGCAGGAGGCGTACGAGATGGCGTGGGGTATATAGCTCTGGTCGATGCTGCCGGAGAACAAGACACTCGCCAGCGGACCTATGGCGAACACCGGTACGTCCTCTCCCCCGTGGGTTGCCCAGGCACGTGGCACCCCCGCCGTCTGCAATCCAAAATGGATTTTCGATCATCGAACAAGCTGTCCAATGAATGACTTTTAAATTTAATTCTAACATAAATACGTGAACATATACCAACTTCAAAAAAATAACATATTCACTGTCAATGCGTTTGATGTCATTTGAGCCATTCATTGCACATATCCATTAACTCCATAAGATAGAAAGTTGAGAAATGCGATGAAATAACGTACATTGTTTTTTAAAATTTCCTTTATAATATAAATTCAAATAAATATCGTAGAATGGCTCATTTATTAGACAATTAATCTCCTAGCTGTAAGCTCTACGAAATATTATTTTCTAATGGTAGTATCGATAAATCAGTTTCGAAATGGCGTCCTTCTGGATAGGATTCCTCTAGTCGAACGGTACCATATTTCTCATCATCCAAGCCGCCATTTCTTAGAATCGAAATTAACCCCTTCGAAAGCCACGCCGAAACGATAATCACGAAGCGGAGTGCCAATAAATCAGGGCATAAATTTGAAGCCAGACCGCGATTTCCCGCCGTGAACGAAATTCCAGTCCGCAGGCTCGTTACCGAAGCCAGTGGCCGCAGCCGTGCAATTTCGACCTTGTAATTATGATGCACGACCAGCTGATATTCAGCGCCAGTTTCGCTGGGACGAATAACCGCCCAGCGTACGTCTCTCTGTCTATGCAATTTTTTTGGATCACCGAAAACCTGTTTCCAACTAGAAGCCGGACTGTTTATTCAACCTCGTTTGAAAATACGAGTGTTTCAGATTACTCGTGTTCGTGAAATCCAAAATAATTTATTACTCAAGATAACAAAACAGCAAAAATGTTTCGATCCCTTTCTCTTAGAATAGTCATCATCGGATAGATGCAGCGAAGAGGGTTTCTGTGAAACTAACGCGAATAAAATAGGCCATATCTCGAAACGAATTAGACTCGACGGTCCAGCCACGGTTTATTTAGAGCAACCAAAGCTCAGCTCCTACGACTCATTTGCATGTTTGATTTATCCTCCGCCTCGATTCCGTCTCGTTTTCCAGGCGGCGGAAGAATGAAAAAAAAAAAAAAGAAGAAGAAGTTTACGAGGGTACTCCCGCGGCGCATGTTGAAAACTCGACCGATCCCTTTAGCACGTGCAGCCCCCGCGGATGAAAGGGTACATCCCGTAGCGCGGGAGGGTTGAGAGCGAGGGTTGGAAATCTTTGCCCGTAGGAAACAGGCTACGGCGTTAGCGGGCGCAACGGCATTTTTATCGGGCATACGCCACGGAAATGCGCGTAAAACTTTCATCGAGTTCAACGCCCCGACAGCGTCGCAATTCCTGGGATTGAAATCCTCTGCAGCGTTTGGCCTCTTTTAGAAGAAATCGTGCGAGCCTCTCGCGTGGGACAGTATGCATCACACACTCCCCCAACCCTCGCCCACAATAGGATTTCTTTTCACGCGGGCTCGCGCGAGCGAGTGAAACCGAGTTGGACAAATTTTGGTCTGAATAAGGAATGAAAATTCCGCATTTATTCATGAGAATATAAACAAATGAATCCCTCGGGAGCTCACCGCGGAGAGTTAGCTTACCATGCTAAAAATCATGGCTACCTCAAACTAGATTGCAACGTGACTGCCAGAATGTTTGCTTTAGCAAAATGTATTCTATAGAAATTAATTAACCTTTTCGAAGCCGTTCTACTTCTACGAAAATAAGGGTTTCTTCGTAAAAATCGCGAAGCAGCGAGGCACGAAATAATTTTTCGGTCGGAACAGCGAACACTCAAACTGCAAAGTTTCATGAAAGTCGGTGGTGTGACTGTTCGCAGTGTTCCCTCGTGAATCGCGGTCACTCGCGTAATCCCATCTGAAAGAGATCTTTCTCGCGATCGGCCGCGTGATCCACGCTCCCTGGAACAGAATCACGGTGTCGAATGCGAGGCACGATATCGCCTGACCGTAGGCGAATCCGCAGATAGAGATCGGATTAGTATTCCAAGTTCTTTTCTGCCTGGAGTGCGGCGACTGGAGTGCGAGGAAATGGCTCGTGTTGAGTAAAAGTTTAATCGATTCTGAAAACGATTCGCGTGATTACACGGAGTTGCGCGCCCGGGAAATTTATGATTAGGTTGTATACCGCGTGATAACGGTTTTCGCTGAACATAGAAGTAGAAATTTTACGGTTAGGCGTGTTCGTTTACAACAGGAATGAAAACGTCGTATCGCCGCGTGTAAGAGTCTGTAGCATCCACCCGCGGAACTTTTACGATGATAATAATACGTCTTTACTGGCCAGAGATTGTACACTTTAAGATATTCAATACTCGGTAAATAGGAAATGATAGTTAACGCGCGAATAAAAATACTTGTCTTTAATCGCGCTCGTGTCATCACGGAACAGCTAGTGCAAATCGTACGGCTGTTGAATCGCCTAGATCCTAGATCCATTTCTTCCTGCAATTTTTCGCGCAGGGAGTTCGCAATAATTTATGAGACGACTCCCAGGTGGCTGAGCGTTACATGTACAACCATGCCTTACAGGCTGGGTATGTCGTAAGATTTGCCGAAGCTTCCACTTCGTCTTCCGAGAATGATCACACGAGAGGAACTCGAATTCCTCGAGTTATTCGGTTCCTGTTCAAATTCCTGGCGAAACAAATTCGTTTCGCTTTAAAGCTCCTGGGTTCTTATCGACCAGGCGAAAATTGTTACGATAAGTAAAAACTCATTATTTTTGTGTAAATTTCTTTCCGACGTGTGTTCGTATAAAATCTTCCATATTCTAGAGCCACGGCTGAGCTTTACATTAATTAGAATTCTCGGAACCAGCTGAGGCGTTAGTTCGCTTTACTTTATGCTTGAATTATAACGGAATCGAGGAGGAGAAAAACAAAAAGCGAGCAGTGTCCGTTTACATTGAATTACGCGACTTTGCGCTGCTCAGATACCGTGACAGCATCCATAAAAGGAAAAGGTTAATGGGACGTCGTAAAGCTTCGAGTCGAAGGAGGAGAATCGATTTGAAAATCGTTCCGCGATTGCCCAACGATATTTACACGTCAGCGAAACGATATTGCCAAGAGGTGTTATTATTAAATTCATAATTACAAGTCTCTGGAATAACTGGATTTGGATTAAAGAATTTAAGTGATGATCTTGCACGTCGAAATTATTTGAGTAATTTCTTGAATTCCTGGACAAATGAAAAGTTGAGAAAACACGATTAGAATTGAAGATCCTGCCTGATCCACGCCTGATTACGTTGTCCAGTTACGGTGACAGTCTTGGAAGAGAAGAGGTTAAGGAGGCGTCGTAAAGCATCGACTCGAATGGAAAGAATCGGTAACCCCACGAGGAACATCTCTTACGGTGGTTCCGCGATTGTCCCCGAAATCTATGGCTCGGTGAAACGATATCTCGAGGAGTTATTGTCCGCCGCGTAGGAACTTAAATATCTCAGACAGGCGAACTTGTAATCCATCATCCACCCATCGGAGCCGAACGCGACGCTTTCCGTCGAAATGGCCGAGGTTCGCCGATGCCAAGAAACCGGAAATGATATTCCTTCGTTCCGGAGATAAACATTGTTATCCTTTCATGCAACAGTCGTATTACCGCGTCGTCAAATCCGATCGTGACAGTTAAACGTTTACTACAGCGAAGCGCGAATGCATTTTCGAGACCGGACTTTTACGGAAGCCATCTTTGCGAAGTGCTCGTCCGATTATTTTATTTCGCTTTCAGACGGGGCAAAACGGTATAAAATTGAGTCAGTTATTTTAGCCACGGAAGTCGTAAAGAAAATGTTTGGACAAGAAACGTAAACAGAATTTTATGCAGCAATCGTAGAGAAGCAATATGATATCGCTTTTCTTTTATGGATCCACTGTTATATACAAACTTCGTGAAATCCATTTTGTAATTGGCGATTTCGACTAAGTCTTGAGAAATCTACAACAACACATTTAATATCACTTTTTATTATCAAAATAATAGCCTCGATTATACATCCGTATTACTCGAGCAAATTTATCGACATATATTTTCCCTTCGAAAACTACCTTTTATTCTATCTACCCCAGAACGTCTTCCCCATCTCTGGAAGACGGCCCGGAAATGGCTGAGGAGCGCGCGAATTTCGTAGCGAAGCGTCGAGCGTTTCCGCGTTAATGAACGCAAATAATTGCGCAGCTCGACGTGGAAGTTTTTTCCAACTACGCGTTCGATCAATCGACTCTCAAAGGAAGCGACGCGGTGGTGGGTTTCAGACGAAGAAACCCTGGCCGGCTCGAGGCAAACGTTAACGAGCGCCGCACAGAGCGGATCAATGGCAATTGCTCGCACGCTCCTCGCAGTTTTTAATATTTCTCTCCTCCTTTGTGTCGTTCGCCGTTGCGCGGAGTCGTTCGCATCTGGCGAAGAATTGAATGCTGTCTGCCAAAGGCGCAACGCGTTTAATATCGCGGAATGAGAAGGAAACTGGCCCCCGGTCGCAGAATGGCGGCCAAAGGAAAGACGATAATGACGAAACATGGACGGGGTCGACGTTGATTGACCCCGGCGAGAGCCAAAGTGGATGAAAAGGAAATGGGATAATGACAGCGAATTGCGGGTCTCTGAATATCGAGTCCCTGGACCTCGAATCAGACCCACACGCGAGAACTTTCCTCTAACTTCGTTGCTATGTCGAAAATGGGAAATTACTTTTAACATTTCGAACACTATGGATGCGTACGTGCGTTTCTTAATTTTCCCAATTATCGGCGCATGAGAAGAATTCACCAACAAGCAGAAATAATGAAAGTTGGAAATCTCGTCACAGAGAGCTGCGGTCGTGCTAATGAACTGCTAACGAAAGTGATACTATACCCTGTCCTTTGACTTCGTCGGTTAAATCGCTCCTGTATCAAATGAAATCAGAGCTTTGAACTTTACCGTTTGACAGTGGAACACACTGGCAAGTAAATAATATCCACCTATGTGACGAAATAGAATTCTCGTCGTTATAGAGTTTCATAGAGGCTTAAATAAAAAAAAAAGAAATTTTAGATAAAATTCATCCTAGTTTCGAAGAACTAACGACCTGCCAACGAACGAGTTACTCTATCCTTTAACTACGTCTGTTTAATCTGCTCGTAATTAACGTTTTTCTTTAAAACATGTTCACTTAATCCTTCTCTTTACATTTAGGCAAACTTTTTCGCTTTACCAATAAGCGTGGCGGAAACTTAAATTACTTCCCTCCTATTGCGATCCAGCATTGGATAAACTGCGCCCCCGTGCACGCGTGACGGATCCATGCCTCGCAGCTAAATTAAAACTTATCAGGTCGGAAGAACCGACTGATTGTCGTAGCTGTCGAAATTTAAAATATGCCATTGCTGAAAGGGACGAGTGGAGAAGGGAAAGGGAACGAGAGGGAGGAATATATGAAGTCCGAAGTGCTTCATCGAATATTTCGCGAATGAACCCTCGACAAAACGTGATGGATTTTTAAACGTGCCCCCGATATTTCCGCTCGATCATTTTCCGATCCAATAAACAGTGACGAGGTATCCCCGCGCGAGCGAGAAAATGAGCTGGCCTTTTTACCTGAATGGAATCCTTGCCAGTCTCGCGTAGAATATTCCGTGGCTGCGTGTATCCGGGACCATTGCTGTACAACAACGTTGTATACGGTTGTCCATCAACATCCGACACCTTGCTATCAGAACCTGCGGGCAAAGAAGAGCACGCGATGAGGTCATCAATCAGAGGAATATTATCGGTGAACGCGTAACGGATAAAGGGCCGGCGATTAAGAGATTTTTAGGGCCGACTACTAACCCAGAAACGTCGCCTGGCGAGCAGACATCCGTTTGGGAGCGACCAAGCTGAAACCGATAAAAATCGGTTTTCTGCTGGAGTCTTTCAACCCTTCGAGCTCGGATGTCTTCTCTGAAGGGACACGATGATAATCAGTTCGAAAATGGTTAAATTATTCAGGCGTTAACTTTCTCGTTGAATTGTTGCGATTCAAAGTATCGATCCCTCCAGCTGATGTTCCGGAATGTATGGAATAAAATGACTAAATATATATTGCTACGCTTTCCACGCCTAAATAAAAATCAAGGAAAAGTGCATAAAGTAGTATTCACGAACTCGTATCTCAGCGTTGGTACATCCCACCGACTACTTCTACTGCGAATTCTAAAGACAAGAATTCTACAAACTTCTTGTATACGCGTTCCGTGGTCGAAGAAAACGCTGCGAAGTCCCTCTTGCAAATATTTTACACATTCCCCCGTTCCGTAACTCCGTAAGTCTTCCAGAAATAACCGAGAAATAAGCATCGAGCACGGGAGGGGCTACAGAAACAAAACGTTCCCTAATGAGCTCGAAACTTGGGAAGCGAAGGAAAATAAAGCTTGGCCAACGAGCTCGAGCGGTGGCGAGGAACGCAGAAGGCACTCGCAAACGTTGAAACATTCAAACCGTTCTCAGCCTCGAATCCTCTTAACCATTCGCGAGGATCGCATCGGTCGCTCCGAAGTCACACCCCTCGAACAATGAAAAAGAAATTCATCCGTAAATTCAGCGGAACGCGAGAGATCGTCGAACGAATTAAACGTTGTTTCAACTAGGATCGTCGCGCGATGCCACGGACGCTGCGAAACATTAATTGTCCGGAAATACCGGTGCCGTCGTTTCATGAATAAGTGGCCGTGCTCGTCGCGAGACAAAAGTTGCGAGGGAGAAGAAAAAGCTGAGAAGAAGACGACCGGAGAGCCAAGGGAACCGGAAGAACGGACTCTAGGACATGACCGCCGGTGATATGTTTTATTCAGAAGCGTTCTCCTCCTTCGCCAGGGACCTTCAAAAATAGACCGTCGCCATTTCGCGCTGTCTGTTGTTTAACAATGTATAATTTAACCGTTCATTTGCCGTGGAAATACGCAGTCCGCATCGAGGAGCGTTGTTTCGCTTTAAAAGTCTCGAAGAACTTTCCTCGAGCTGCATGCATATAAGTGGCGCGGGGGAGTATGGCTGGTTTTTGGGATAGCGTACTACTAACTACGATTCTACTTCCGATTTAAACACTCGTCGATATAGAGAACAACACGCAGGCTTTAGTAGAACCATAAAAAATTGTCTGCATAAGACCTAGACAGTTATTGGAAAAAGAGCTCGCGTGATCTACCCGTAAATAAGGTCTATCTTCTACATTGTATCTCGTTTATCGGTTAAATTAAACGACAGTATTCGCCGTGGGAATTGGAGTCCCCGGCATCATTCACGGTGCCAACTTTACGCGAAAGTGCACAGCAGTATCTTCCATAACATCGACGTCTTGAAAATTGAAAAGCCTATTCTGGATGATTGAACCGGTCCCCCTACCCCGACGCAGACCTACCAGCAATAGAAACGCCATTTCCTCGCAAATAATGTCAAGAACGAGGGAACGTTTTCGCTTTATCCTCTTTACTATGAAATTAATTGAATCGATCGTAGACCTGTAATTCCTAACGTCGAGTCCATGATGCGGCTTCGGATGGCTCTGGATTTAAGCGTTTCCCGATAGATGCCGCTCGGGGTATTAAAACAATTACCAAAGTAATCGTGGAACTCGATTATTAAATTATATATATCGGAGCATTTCATCGAAGGGATGGTTTCGGCATTAATATGTATGGTTCGAAATTGCTCGATTGCGATGTAACAAATAAATTGTATTTAGCGAGGAATGGTACAATGAAATAATTACTGAAATAGCGTTAAGCTGGCGGCAAAATTTAGCGAAACGCGAGTCGTGTTTGACGTGCCTGACCTCGCCCCAAAGGTAATAATCCCCCTTTTCTTGTAACCGTACAATTATTTAATGCACCGCGACGCAAGCTCTTGGAAATTAGTAACTAATGCACTTTGGTGGTCGTCGATGCAGTATACTCTTGCTTAACACGCTTTTTCCGCATTAAAGAAACGTCGAGCATCGTTTTCGTTCCACGGTCGAGCAAGCGCTGAATAGCGAGGCTCGGATCGCCCCGTGGCCGACACCATAATGCTTTATGTAATACAGTTGAGCCGATTACCCGTCGATGTTCTGCCATTAAATATTAATTACCGCGTCGGAACACTGTGCATTAGAGGGGAGGCGTAGGGTAGTCCACGGGAAACAATCCGAAAAGCTAAACATAGACAGGCAAACACACGTTGGACGAAGTGAAATCTAGGTCGATAACAGAAGCGCAGCTGCCGCAATCCAACAAAAGGAACTCGTTTCGCGTCTTCTATTTCGAAGGAATTGCGTGGCCTCTACAAAAGAATCGAAAATAAGAGTTCGAAGAGTTATCGTTATTCAACGTTACGGCGCCTCCAATTATTTACCATACAATCGGCGAGGCAATTGTTCTCGCTGAGAAATAAAAAAGGAAACTCTCCGATAACGGAACATATTATGAATTATTTCTCGCGATGATAGTTGGAATATTTCTTACGATCTCTCGACGAAAGATAATTATCTATTTACTTTCAGTTCCCGGGCTCCAAAATTGTATTTTTATGGATTCAGATATCACTGAAAATGTTCGAAACATGAATTTTGAAGCGAATAAAATTCATTTGAATTCTCCATTCGGTGTAACCAATTTGAGAATAACGTTATAGAAATAATTTGTTACCTTCGGCGAAAAAGTACATTCTTCCATTCGCAGTAGCACGTTCAAAGTGACTTTATAATCATGACTGTCAATTATAATTTCCATCGGGAAAAGTAAAACCATTTAAAGTTCCCACTCGCCAACCTTTCGTATAAAATTAAATCAGCTCTCAACTCTTTTGAAAATGACATTACAATCCAATTGTGCTTCGGTACATTAAATCTAATCGAAGTACGAGGAAAGATGATTAAACTTCGCGACTTTGCACGATTCATTGCCAAATAAATATGTTCTGTTTCACTCTGAATTGCTTAAACGCGGAAAACAAAAGCGAACTGTGAATCAATAATTAATCTTCGTTTCCTGGACGTTTTAATTTTGATTTCCAAAAGGAGGATAAGCGATCGAAAAGTTCAAGGTGAGAGCGGAAACACGACAAAAAGGCGTCGAATCAATACAGTGCTGAATATTTGAGGGGAATGCAGATTTATAGCGACACCGGTCGCATTCAGCTGCGTCGGAGAAAACAGGAGAGCAAAGAGCCATAAAGGGACCTCCGGAGTCGAAGAGGTTCGGGACGCGTGGTTTTACGAGTTCTCCTCGTCAGCGAATGGAAGCTTCGAATAAATTACGCTCTTTAGAAATTCCCTTTCGCGGATTTCTTGGCTGAATGCAGGAACATCGAGCCAGAAGTCTTTACTCGACACTTGCGCCAAAGAAAGTATGCGCTTTGGGCGTTGCAACCCTCTTCCATCTAACTTTCCTGTCTCTACGGGCACCCCACACGACCATAATTAACCCTGACTTGCTGAAATTGCGTCTTGCAAAGGTTGCAGCTTCTATGGTCGTCGTTGTCCGTATATTTGCGTTACATGTACAGTACTGAATTATTTCGGTATAGCCAGACATGATTAAATGGAACATCTACGAGTGACAAGACATCTCTGGGGTCCAATTTCATTAACCAACGTTTAATGTTGGCTCTCGTCGTGCTTTGATCATAGTTGGTAAAAGAGACGGTCGGCTAACGTATTGGCAACCATCGATGACTTCGTGCCCTGTCGAGAAATGCAGGAAAGTAGTACATTCGAGAATTCTCTACGAATTGAAGTCACTGGTTCTCGCTTCGTTCACGAACGCGAGTTCAATCGCTGCTTTGAGCTGTTCGGTGTGTCGATAAGAGACAGGTTTACTTTCGCGAGCAAAATATTCCCTCTTGGAGTAACATTAGAGAGTTTCGAAAGCGCTGCTTCTCCACTTTTCTGCGACCACCATCGCTAAAGAAGGATGTAATTGAATGTCCTACTTAACAGTGGGGAATCAAATGAGGAGACAAAATGACGCGAAAGTGGTGGATAGATAAGAAGAGAAAGCGAAAGAACTAGCATAGCTTCTACTGGACCAGTGTGTTGACGCATTCGTAAAGCAACCTAGCACCCTATCTTGCCACACAGGGAATGTATATGAGGGGTGGCGAACCGAAAACTTGCAGGAAAGGGGTCAGTTAAATGGCTCCCGGTGGCGATTGCCAGACGTGGCGCTATAGACTCTGAGACCCAACTGTAGCACGTTGAACTCGAAGAACTTTGAGTAAACAAAACCACGTGATGGGTCAGGACTCTGAACCGCAGGAGTCGTGGTTCGAATAGTTGCGGGCACAACAGTGTCCGTATCTTTGTCCTTCTCTTCGACTATTCCTACTTAAACGTTTAGCAACCTAATCGTAAATTTTACGACTCCTGTAATAACATTCACCCGCGACCAGGCATGAAGCGTGAAAGCTTAGCGAATAATAAAGTCGTTTGGTACCAGGAAAGAACGGAACCACCGGAGGTTATGTAAACAATCTTCCCCAGCGAGACAAGGCTATCGGTGAGCCCATCTCTTCGTGAGATGTGTTAATACCGCAGGCCTACCGGTAGGAACTACCCGACGACGACACCGAGGGCGATTTAAGTGCGCTTATCGGTAGTCGGGCGATTTATCAACGTAAATCCTCCGACAATTGCTGTCAGACGTTGGCAGGCCGAGCGCGCAATAACCTTCTCGCGTCGCTGTTATCCGGGGTCGTTCTCGGAATGCAGCGTTGTTGAAGTTGATCGTGCAAACCTCACAGAGTTCTCGGAATACCGCGAACTAGTCGGTAGAGGCTATCGAAGCACCTAGTCGCTCGGTCATCGCGGATCGTTTATAAATCAGTTCGGTTACGTTCGGTCGGTTCTATCGCGGCCAGCTCGAAGACGCTCGTTCCGATTGCATGCCCGTCCGAGCCAGGGCCATTAACTAGCGACTATATAAGATCACGAAAGCGCATCACCGACGCGAAAGTTATGCGATGGCAGCGACTCACGAAAGTGGATCTGTTCCCGAGCTCGCCGTCTCTTTCGCCACCCCCTTGCCTCCTTGGAAGTTAAATTAGAGAATGTTGGCCAGGCGCGGGGACGACAGGGGTGCGGGTTGTGAGGAGGGCTGATTTTATGCCGGGACACGGATTCCTTGATATCATCTCCGTTCCAGTTTTCTTCCCTATTTTCGTGGCGGTTGACGAGCTGTAAGCGTTCGAGTAATTGAATCGTCGGTGGGTTCCTTGATACCTCTCGCCACGCTCCCTCCTCTGCGAGCGCGAAGCTCTGCTGAAAGGACGCTTGGGTTTGTCTCCTGTTTTTGCTTTCGTAATTGTCGCAGATATTGCATTCTCGGAAATACTATTGTCAGAGATACGATGGCGAGAATAATTCCGGGTTCGAGGAATCTTTTATTACGCTTTCGATAGAAACTGGTTTGGATGCATCGTTACTCGTAGAATTGAACCCTTTGCAAGTCTAATAATACCAAAATAGACACGTTTTCAGGAAAAATAACTTTGAAAAGAAAGAAGACCGAATCATAATATCTGCTGTTTCTTCTACATTTCCTTGCGTTCTTTAGAACAACGAGAGCCGAGTCGAGATAAACATTTAACGCATTTGAATTCATAGCATGTTCCGTGCACTACCTCGAATTAGGTTCGCAATCCCTGGATCCCGAGCTCTCAAATCAGAACACTCATGTACTCGCTCAGGTGCTCGAAAATATTCCATCGGGGATAGAATGCATTACGCGGAGTCATAAATCCCGGATTCGCTCGTTTAATTCACTCGTGCAAAATTACCCCTCTTTCGACCCTCGATACACTCGCCGTTTATATCCAGCCACCAGACGAATCAATCTTCCCTATAAACACCCACCTGATCAAGCGTGGCCTTTGGAATCGCCGACGTGAACGATACACGACACTCGGTCATCCGTTCCAATCCCAGTCCCCGCATCAAATCCTGCAACCCTAATTCATCACTCTGACCTACGAGCTCAGATTGACTCGGTCAGAAACAATTCTAACCTTCTTCGGAATCGAAATTGAAATATTCCTCATGGAATTTTTACGATACCTATTTCAAGGTAAAAGAGACAAAAAGACAAAAACTCTGTCGAATGACACTTGATTTGTCTATTTTAGGTCACTTACTTAGGATTTCACGTCCGACTTTCCTTTTTCTCCAAAATATGTTAATTCCCAAGTTCTAAAGACGCAAAAGGTCCAGTCGACTCTCCGGTGAACACCAAGGATCCCTAAGCCTGTCATAGATAACCCTGGAAGTCCACGTGTGTGGTTTCCATCGCGAGTGAAAGGATTCCAACGAGACATATCTAAAATATTAATCACTCGATGGCCCAACCCTCCCACGACACGTTCCACTTTTCCACCAAGCATCCGCTTATTTCCACCCCTTGGCTCCTTATCGTCATCCCTGTCTACCGTTTCGAAGGGATCCGAAATTCCCCGAAAGATAAAATGAAAAACTATTCGCCAGGGATTCGCGTCGGGATCCCCGAAACTTATCCTTATCTTTCTCGAAGTAATGACCGAGGCTCGTCTGGTGTACGGGACTCGAGGCATTCCTTGAGAAAAGCCAACCCCTCGTCTCTCTCTCTCTCTCTCACTCTAACCCGAGCAGCCGTCTACCAGGCTCTGTGAAATGTGTCCTCCCTCGGTGTTCTATTGCTTCGGAAAGTTCGTGAATGCAGCTCTCCGCCTGGCTGTTATCCACCACGGCAATAAACATGCCACCGCAACGTGGCAGCTTTATGACGGCGGGAAACATGTCTCTTCCCTCGCATCGGCTGTCTGCGCGGCTCACGGCTCTATACCGAGCGACATTTACGCGCTGCGATAGGCCGATTAAAGTTCCAACCGAATCCGCGGCGTCATTGAATCCTGTCTATGAAGTATGTATCGTGCTGAGAGCCAACAAAGGACACCCGGATGTTCGACGTTTCGACGAGGATTCTTGTGGTTCGAACGGAACGCCGGGTTGCCGTATCAATTCTGCTGGGAAACATTTGAAAAGAATTTTTGAACGCGCCTTACGGGGGCCGCTTGGGCAGTAATTCAAGCTCTTCTGTTATTGGAAATTTAAGCTCTTGAAATGGGTTGATATTTAAAAAGTGTGAAACATTTTGTCTTTTGAAACGAAATCCGATGAAAAAATGTTCGTTCACGTATAAAGAAAAATAATATACAGCAACTGCGATAAGTCGAGGTATGAGCACATGGGGTGTTCGAGGGCGCCGAATAAGTGACGGATGTTGCGGCAGTAAATGGTGAAAACCAAACATTTGCGTTTCAGTCGCCGTCGAGGCTGCGTGCAAACGATCCGTAAGGTTGTTCCACTTCCTGAAAGTTATTATCGCTCAAGGTTTCGGTACTTCCAAATTCGACGGAACTCGCATTTATTTCCCTCGCCCGAATTACATTTGGTACTTGGTGCTTTCCAACGATCCCCGTGAGTGGCGATATATCAGCTGCGGTTGGGGCATGCGTGCATATACACGTTCGAAAAATACAAGTCCGAACGCCGATACGATTCTATGATATTTATAATTTATATCCATATTTGGTAGAAAGCACTTGGAAGAAAACAAAAAATTGAAGTCATTTGATATTTGGTCATTTTTCTCTAGAATTTTGTATCGGCCTCACTTATTATACGCCAAAAATCAAATATTTTAACTATAATAGCGCACTATGTCTTCATTAACGTCCACAATCAAACTCTCGGACCGTAAATATCGATAAAATCCTCTCAGTGGAAATGATCGTAACGGTATTATCATACATGCTATGCCGTTCGAATAATGGGCCGTTTAAATAATCAAATGTTCGAGTAACAATGGCACGCTTAATCAGAGTCATACGTTCGCTGTAACAGAGCTCCGACGCTAAACGTTACAATCGAATTACACGACTACACGATAATCGCTGATTTATGACTACGCGGATCGGCGTAATTTCATTGCGATAAACAACATCTTCCTTTGTGCCACGCTATTGAAATCCGGTTGAATTCAAATAGTATTTCCAGGAGTTCATTGAAAATTTTCATTGCGAGAGAAATTTATATTGCCTAAGAATAAACAGATTTGTTTTAAACGATGCGAAATCCTTTTTATTTGCGAGCCAGAAATTAAAACGAGGTTTGTACAGTATTTATTAATATTATTTGCAATTTTATCTTCGACAAAGGACTTACTCGACTCGAATGAAGTTTGAGCATTACCCCTGAAGCATGTTGGGCTCGCAAGAAGAGCAACTGGTATTCCATGTAAATTGTGTCAGCGGTAGACGTGTACTGGCGCGTCAGTGAGATAATCGAATTTACTTCTGGCCTCAGGTATCGTTCACGCATGAATCACTCGCCTCTCTATTTCAACGTTAACCCAAAGCCGGGTACAGCAAAAATAATACTGTAATACTTATTAATCTTTCAGCGCATCGAAAGTAATGGCGACACGGATCACTGACAGTTTAATATTTTTATAATTGGCGCTTATCGATTCGCGAAAAAACGCGATCTTTGCGAAGCATTTTTACAGGAAATGGGTCGAATCTTCTTACACGAAGCTTCTTTCATCGCTTGTTACGCTTTCTAAATATTTCTCGTTTGTAGACTTAAGACATTTTTGCAGTCAACGTTTCCTATTTCATGGCTGTTATAGACTACGGGGGATACAGCGAATACTTGCGCAGTACTCAAACGTCTGGCTTTCTAGGTCGTAGGAAAGGCTCTTTGCTTTTCTTGAAATATTTTTCCTTCGTGAGTCCACTCCTTGCGGCAGGTGCTTTCTACGTGGGGCATAACTGTTTCGCGTGACGTTATAGATTACGAGAAACTTTATATATCGAATACTGTAGTAAAAAATAATTATAATGTAAATGTTGGGAGTCGAAAATTTATCGTTAATCCTTTGTCATACCAAGATCCACTTAGATTTACGATTCTGAAGACCCTGTCATTCGTATAAAACAAAAGTGACGGTGAAAATCTGTGATAACGTATATATGCGACGCCATGAATAATCACTATAAATAACAAGGGATCCTATCGAGAGATTTTCGGCTCATACTTCGCGAAAAGAGAGCCGACATGTTTTTCCACGGAAATAGCTGGTCGAAAACTTTCTCCTGGCAGATTTATTCATGAACTTTCTCCGAAATAAATTCATATTTGACACTTATTGCCCCGTACGTTTCCCTTTAGATGAACTCCACCATGGCTCGACATCTCTGACGTTCGAATGAAATATTCTGTCCAATTCTGACCATTATCAGAGATTTTTACGCGCGCCTCGCGTTCACCGCGTTACCGGAACGGCATTAAAAGCCTGACGTTGCTCGACAAATCAAGTTTTGTACTCGTTATCGTGGTTTCTCGTCGCATGGTTTGTTAACTTAATTCTTTTCATTTCGTCCAGTCTAATTAACATCCGCGTTGAGTGCGGAATGTGCAAAAGAATGTCTAAATATTTATGACTTTATTAAAAGTTACTGTCCTCTATCTCTACTAGACTCTATCCAATGTATAGTAAAATTATTTCGATATCTCGATGAAAAAATAATATATATATGAATGTGTTCCGAAGAGAATATTGCGCGGAACAAGCACGTCGCTCAGAGTACTGAAGAGTTGATTGCCTTCATATTTTACAATGAAAAATGCATATTTTCCTATAATAAAATTCACGTGTAATCTGAAAACAAATTGGACCATGTTTCTCGATCGGTTGCTGTTTATTGTTTATCGCTCTCCATCCAATCATATTACGCTTTAATAAATCCCACTGTTTTCCATGTTTCTGTATTAAAATAAATCGATATAACGATTTTTTTTTTTATGATTTTTTCATGAAAAGACGCTTTAATTAAGCTGCTACACTGGCAGGCGTATTTCGTTACTAAATAACAAAATCCTAAACCCCCTTTTAAAGAAGCTCTCTACAATTCATGTTACCATCGTTAAAATCACGATGACATTCAAAGGTACAAAATATAAAATCATTCGGAGTGGTTGAAAAGTTACATAGGGAGAATCCGATATGAGTAATGCTTACAGACAGGCCATACTAAAACAAGCACGATGCAATTTTTGACCAGAGCCCCGAATGGTTAATGGAACGTTCGCGTGCTTAATCATCCTTGTTAGAGCTAAAAATCCACGAGTCGATATTTCCCAAATGGCGAGCCTCCCTTCGGATCGAATCGATTTTTCGTGTGTTTTCAAAGTATCCTCGACTTTTCAATGAAACTACCCCCCTCCCGAGCCTTCCTCTGGATCCAATTGGATCCCAGTTGATCCGATCCGATTCGCTTCACGGTATATATCTGATTCATTTCCATGCCTCCCACTTTCTTTCGGACGGAATTATCTGGCCTGTCACGGAACCGATGCACGTGCGGCTTAATCCGAAAGAGAAAAACGTCCTTTACATCCCGAATTACTTGGATAGAAAATCGAATCGCGGGGCCAGAAATGAGGTTCCGTCGTGATACGAAAGTTCCAAGTGATGTACGGCTCTGTTGGTACGCTGGATCCATACGAGCGCACATTTCGAGAACACGGCGTACACTTTAGCGAAATTCGTGTTACAATTATTTTTGGATGACGGATGAGCCGAATTAGAAGCGTCCGTTGCCTACGAAAAGTGATTAGGAATTGATCGATCGAAGAGATTTCGTTAATAGGTTCGTGTGGCGATCATCAAAGAAAGATTAATTTCTGGACAGTTTTAAGGAGGATGGTAATTATTTAAGTTTCACAAGACTAATATTTTTTGTAGCCGTAGAAGGAAATCAAGTACCGCGGAAGTTAAAGTGTTCGCGTTCTGCGTGCGTCCAAAACAATTCGCGAAGGAAAACTTCCGGTGCGCGGAATTCTGTACGGAATTGTTAATTTGGAACTATTCCGAACAACGAAGCAGTAGGCGAGTTTATTCCTCACCGGCGCCGAAAGGAATGCATCTCGAATTGACAATTTAAGAGTTCGCTGTTATCGCACACACGGACTCGGAGGAATCAACGTTGCAGTTGGGGTTGCGGTAACTCTAGAACGCTAGAATTCAGAGAATTTGAAGTTGGAGAATATTTCAAGCTTCGGTGAGGTGAACACTAGTCGATCCGAAATTCTCCGCAGAGCTTTTGGTTCAGTTGCTGTTTACACTTGTCACGGAGAAATTATTTTATACGAAATTGAAACGGCCAAAAAGCTGTAATTTGAAAACAAAACTGCTGCTAAAATGCTCGAATCAATTCGTACAATGTATAATTCCAATGCAAGCACGAACGACGAGGAATTTTAATGAACTAGTTCTCCGATGTGCAACGAAATCCATAAAGTTTGAGCCAAAATTGCTCCATAGAAGATGGTGGATGGTACGCAATCGGTGCATGCACGGAAGTTGAACTTTCCGTTTCGTGTCTTCCATTGGTCAATGAGCATCCGTAACCCAGTTCGGAATGGCCAGAAGCCATCCATGCGCCGCTTCGTCCATTAGCCGAATCTGGAAAACAGTACACGTGGATAGTTTTCCTGAACGCTCTCTCGAACTACGGTTCCTCGTGGCGTCCGACGCCCGTGTCTTTTTCACATGAACGATGAATAGTTACTCGAGGATTTTAGCTAGCTAACGATTCGGAGCTTAGCCTTAATCCGTTGGTTCCACAGCCCCCGGCGAGCTTAGAGTCGAGTTAGGGTTAAGAAGGCTATATAAACCAACCATAAATCCACTGTTCAAGCATTTAGAGCTCTTGTGCGAGCAGAGAAGCGATCCCTCGGTCTTTCGATAGCGCCATGCTTCTTTATAAATCGAAATTCAGCTTCAAGGCCATCTCAACTGTGAACCAAGGACAGAAGAGCGACGAAGACATTTAGAGTAGAGACGTTCATCGATTATCTCCTGGAGTTATAGTCACGGGTACTTGGAATCACTGTTCCGAATGGATTCGATCGACGAATGAATTTATCGTAGAGTTAGGAAGATCGTTGATCAAATTATCAGAGCCACTGAGGAAGAACTGAAAGTTTTTCTGTCTCAAGAACACTTATTTTAGAAATGCTGATATCGAAGAACTTTTTCCGACGTTTTCTTTTCTTTCGTTTTCGATACAATGGCGGATCATCGTTGGACCAAAGGGAGCAGAAAGATGCGCTCGCGAGATTTCACACCTAGGTAGAGATAAATTATCGATACTTGAAAAAACCAGTGAACCGTGTCGAGATTAAATTCGCGGCATAATACGCACCTGCTTGCGCCACCGGGCAAACGGCGCGAGTGCGTTCAATCGGCAATTAAATACGATTAATCTGGGTCATATCGACGCCGAGAAATCGGTGTGCCGTGAATTGCAATTAAATCTTTAAACCGTCGGTTCTTACCCCGGAGCCATAGGTCCTGTGGGGGTCCGTAAATAGATATTCCCGTGGGTCTGCGAACTTGCATGTGGAACTATCGTAGATTTGTGTTCGTTGCACGTAATAGGGACGAGGGTGGGAATGGAAGATAGGGGTGCAATACGAGACACCATGATTTCAGACACTGGGACCTCCTGCCAGATGTAGTAACGCTTAAAAACTACGTATTACGATGTTCGCAATGTCTTCCAACATTATGTTGTTACTAAATGGGAAGGAAACTTTTTTAATACTTTCAGTGGCACTGTCACCTCCGTTCACGCTGATCATTTTTTCCTCCATCTTTCCCTGAGCGAAACGGCAGCCGTAATTTAACGCAATTCGCGACAAATAAATTATATCTGAGACGCGACCGCTTTAATTGCTTCATCCGGCACGCTCGCCCGTGGAACGTAATCCGGTTTAACGAACGGCTAGTAGTAAAAACATTTCGAGTCTGTGCTTTGTCCTTCGAACGTCGTTCCACCCCGCTTCATCCCCCCCCCCCCACCCCACCCCGTCGATCCTTTCCCTTATCCACTCGATTTCGTTATTCCGGTCGCGTGAACGAGATACCATTTCCTATCCCTGCGCGACGGCGAAGAACAGAGGGCTGGGGGTTGGGTGAGAAGCGTTTTTTTCTCGCCTTCGATCCGTTCCTTGAAAGTCGAGAATCAACGGTGTGCAATTATAGCTGGAAAGACATCGCGAAGACGTCGTTGCAACCACTCTAAACGGGAGGGGACAAACTTCTCGAGTATCGCGTTCAGAAGTTTATTATGGTTACCAGGGTCGCTCTGGGAAGTTGTTGTTCCCTCAGACACCTGCTTCGTAGCGATAAAACAGTATACAGAGAATCTCAGGAGTATTTGTACTTCCTCGGCGCTGCAAATACCATGTATTTTTAGGGGCTAAACGTTGTAGGATTATTGCCGACGAATATACAGGCTACGTTCATTGAGCTTTCGAGAGATGCTTAAGATTTATATTTTAAGATTGAAGATCTTTTACTTTTGGGTGGTATAATGAAAAAATCGTGACGGAAGTGAGAGTGGTGGGTGTATGTTAGATAGTTGATGGTAGGTACGAGAATAAACTCGGGAAATAGTCACGACGTGACTGACGTCACACTGATGGCAGGTCGCATTGCTGAAACAATGGTAGGTGGGCTGATGTATCTATGTACGGGGGTAAATTTTTGTTGTAACCTACGTCTCTGATAACTCGCCGTTCTAGTCTACTTGTCTCGATATGTATCTTTCTATGCTGCTTGTCTTGAAACATATACTATCCTACGTGCCTGCCCATTTATTCCACGCGCCAGGCTATATACCGCCCTATGATACTTGCCTGGTGATATATGACCGTATTCTACTTGTCTGTCTACGTGTCAATATATTCTACTTGTATACACGTGCTTTGCGTCGTCTTACTTGTCTGTCTACGTAGCGTCCTATTCTCCTTGTCTATTCGCACATCACCATATTCTACTTGTATGGCTACATATCGCCCTCTGCTACTTGTCTACCCTCGAATCGATCCATTTTGGATGTGTTAACGTGTAATTTTTTTGCATAATTGAGCATATTCTGTCCTCTTCCGTTCTTTTCGCTATTGATCATAGTTGATACTCACTTTTTATTTTCATTCCTTGAAGAGGTCAAGCATATATCCGTCTGGCTATACACCATCGTTATCCTCTTACTTTATTCTAATCCTGTACTATATATGTCCTCTCATTCTCAAAGTTTTATCGTACGCCCTTATCCTTATTCGCCTGTAAAGCATTTTATTCCTCGTGTCTGGCTATAAATCGACCTGTTCCACGTGTCTCGTGATTTCATTCATGCTCATAAATATGCGATGGAAAAAGAAAATCTGCATCGACAGCTTCGCAGGACGGCCTTTTTACTTCTACGCGTGTCAGATATTTTAAATTAAAGCGTAACATTTATAGTAACAAAGATTAAATCGTTCAAGTGCCACACTTCTGGAACTTCTATTTTCCTAATTATGTATGCCGGTCGAGGAAGGTAACTCATCGACTGTGGCCAATTTTCTTGAATCGTTGATTACTGACCATTGTAATTTCTCTGAGAGGGTCGCAGTGTCAGTTCCTGGAACGTTGTCAATTTATAGTGCTGTCAGGGGAGATCAATTACATAGAATCCCTGCTGACGAGCTGCTCACCCTTGGGACCGTGAAGGCAGTACCCGGACATCTAATCCTTTTACGGAGTTCCACGCAAACAACGGTACAGACTTTATACCTTATAAAAAATGGAGAGCGTTATTTACTCGATTCCGTAAGAGAGAAGTTCGATATCGTCGAAAGAAATTTTATCGTATAACGCGTGATCTCTCAATCATTTACTGTACTCCCAAAATGCATAAATCACTGGTGGTTTATTATTCAATGAACGTAATGGACATTGAGAGTGCACAAATAGAAATACTAGATATTGGTCAGACCTAATGGCCACGTTGTAGTCGATCTTACAAAAAGCATTATTTAAATTTCACATTGAAAATAAATCCTAGTCATAAACTTGCAATTAAAACTGATGTATTCGCGACATATTTCAACCCACGTTATCAATCAGAATTACCTAAACGGTTCGATGAAATTGTCAAAAGAAGTGCACTTTTCACGTAGAAGCAAGATAATAACTCGATGTTGCCGTAAGAAAAAGGGATAGCTAGTAAAAGTTCACTTCTCGTTATTATCGGTCTGTTAACAACGCGGACAAACACGATTATTGGAATTAAACCCCAAACCTCCGGGCGTAACGCCAACCATGCTTCGACCCTTTGAAACTCAATAACGGAAAAGCAATACGATAGATCCATAAGAGGCGCTGGTTAACCACCATTGTTCTAGAATGCTAAAATTGTTATTATGATGACGCAGTTTATGGTGGTTGCGAATATTCTCGCGTGAAACATGGAGCGAAATGCCAGACAACTTTGAAAATCAAATACTCCAACTTATCCGCGACAGGACGCTGAATAATTTCCATCAAACGTGGAAATTAAATACTAGAATTAGATTTTGCTTGATCTGTAGATTGCGCAATTCTCGAATACGTAAATTTTATAGACTCTATTTTATCAAATCTGTCGTCTACCGAATAGAGCAGTACCAGTGGCACCGAATAAAGTCCTCTTGGTTCTCCATTCGGCCCGCTCTATGAAGCAATTTCACGCGAGGTTTATTCCCAACACAAGAAACACCAGTCAATTTTCCGAATGAAAAGAACTAGTCCACAAAACGTCTAATCCCATCGCGATAAATCGACAGCCCAACGTGCTCGACTTTCATGGAAAATTGCAACGTTCCTTAGTCCTTTGGCTCGTCCGTCTTGTCGACACCTTCAAACTACAAGTATGAGCTACAAGTACCGTGAAGTTCCAAGTATCGTTTTCGAAACTGAACGAGTTAATAGAGAAAAATGAAATTCTCACAAGAGTTCTTAAAAATTACAACCAATCTTACTTTCACTTGAATTAAATATACACAGCCCTCCCCCCTACTTCGACCTAAATCAGGCTTCGGCACGAAGAGATCCATACGAGTCGTATTTTATTTCATATTTCCTGATGTCGCGTTGAACGCTAACGAGATTCCACGCTTGTCCCTTTTAACGTCATTTTCCGTCGTTATGCCGTGCAAATGGCGAGACTCCATATTCATACAATTCAGCTCGCGCTGGCAGATAGACGACAAACGCAGGAACGGAATAAAAATGGAGAAAAGGCCTGTCACGATTTATGCGATACCACCCAGGGTAACGTGTAACAGCGAAAGACCTGTCGATGTAATTTAATGTCGTTACCTACATCCATTATGGTTATTATAAGCGAGGATCACACGACTCTCTGTTTCCCTGATCGTCCTGCCAAGGAATCGCTAATGAGAATGATTTGTATTCAGGTATACAGAACACTCGAAGCGTATACAATGTGTCTCGTGTAAGTTGAACACCGTTATTTGGGTTTCTTCTAGTGGAAAACGATCGTGTTGTGTTTGACATAAAATATTGACATTGAGAGAAACGTCGCGAGCGTTTATACATATCCAGGTTAAAGCCAGATCGTAATGGATTCGATAATGCGGCTGAGTTCGCGTGAAAATGGAATTTTCTGCTTCCGACAACTTCGAAGCTTGCGGAGACGCTTGCGTAGCAAATGAAAAATATTATTTCCAAGCAAAAGAGATCTCTACCAACCCTCCTTACTCAAGGAACCGTCAATATCGTAGAGTTCGAAGCATTCTCTAAATTGTTGACCAGATTTAAAGCTAGCAGTTTGTGTACAGAATACTAATCGATTCGGGCACGTAATATAAGGGAAAAATGCAGCTGTGGAAGCTTGGGCATAAATTCTGCTCCGAGTCACTTACGTGTACTCTACAACTTTATTCCTCGCGTCTTTGTAGCTTCGTAATACTATGTAAGTCTTGTGTACTCTAGAAGTCTTTGAGCGAGTGCAATACTATGCAACTCTTGTGTACTCTAGAACAGCCTGAGTGGCTGCATTCTCTGTAACCCTCTGTGTAACCACTACAATTGTCCTGCACCTTGAATTTAAAGATGTCTCTGACGCCTCGACACTTCATCTTATCTCCAACACCCCCGGGACTGGCTTCGCTACAAATGAAACTTGAAGTCGGAGTCAAAAGACGAAAGCTTCGGACCAAGTGAAATATATGTAGAACTATTCAAAGATTACACGAATCAATTATATTAATCAATTATGGAACAACAGTTTTACTTCGAGAATATGTAACAAAAAAAAAAATATAAACTTAGATGTGGTATTGTTAATTTACATGTGCATAGATAAATATTATAGAAACGTCGAAAGAAATGTTTAACGGCATGTATTTAACGAAACAGAGCGCGATTACGACTCGAGGGAACCAATAACAGCCCCCGTCGAGAGTTGAGCGTGACCGCGTGAAATATGGAACGCGGAAAACCGTGTTTACACGCATTTATCCGCTTCCGTGCGACGAATCCTTCTTTTTATTTAACCGTGTACCGTGTTATCGTGACTACTACATGCGAAATCCGGGCACACTCTTTGCGAACATTTATCGGACATTCCCCGCACGTACCGTGCTGCCCAGAACGCCTGAATTTTCATAGATTCTTACGCCACGTATGTAAGTCGCATGCACGAAGTGTAAAAATAGTACCGAGTTGACGAATATGAAACTTTAATCGTTACACTTGATGTCTTTTCATGTTGACTGTCAGACAAATACTCATGAAAATTTCTGCTAGGATTATATATTATTTAATCAAACATGTCCCTATAGCTCGGGTACCACGGGATCGCTAAACCCGTACTGTAGCTACGATTAAACATAGTCATAGCCCCTGAGGGTTGAAATGGTATCGAATAGGACTTTGCGTCCTATACCTCCACCTCTACCTTGTCTTGTACCTCCGCGGTTTTATTTATCTCCGTTCCGAACGGCACGAAGCGTGTCATAAATAATGAATGTTCCTCGACTCGTCGCAAAGGAAACGTATGGGCAATTAGCGTGATTACTTCCGTGAGAAGGTACAATATTTAACGACGGTAAAAGAGGGAGATATGGAAATAATGTGTTACATACCCGATACGCTTTACTGCCCCGTGAATCACGAACGTGTACAAAATATATGGAGCGCGGGCGTTCTAATATGTTCTTCACGCGGGCTTGGAAAGGCTCCAGAACCTCTGGACTGTTTCCAGTGGTTTCAATTCATTTGTCGATTACGTCCAGTAAATTAACGCTTTTAATAACTCCCTGTTTCGTTACTCTATTAATCATCGTGATTTACTGTTTCGTCGAATGCAATCTAAGAGGCGCTTTTAAACGGACATGTACAGGGTGCTTCCGAAATAGGTATCATCCCGGGAACGTATTATATTCGTTCTATCGTGAATTACAATTTGGGTTATTCGATCGCTAAGACACCCTGTGAGCGATACACGTCTCGCACACTCTATAGATCTTCGAGACGACGTCTATTTCCTGCATTTTTCGAAGTGTTCCATACGTTTCACGATCAAGGACGTCAACCACGCCTGACGTATCGAATTATCGCCGCAACGACGTCGGGTTCAACGAAATGGGCGAACCGGAGAGCGGAGAAAATGGGATCGAGGGATTCGAACGACCCAAACGATCCACACACCAGCCACAAAAACCATCCTTTGCATTTCGCGACGATTGGATTTAACCTCGGACAAACGCTCGATCCTGGCACCTGGGCTTGTCCAAGGAGATTGGATCCCATTGAATACGGGACCTTGGGATTGAAGGGTCCACCCTTCCTAGACGCGGCGAAGGAGTGACCGGTAGGGTATATAAAATAGTGTACCGAGTCACTTACCTGGTATTGGATTGCTGCCCCCCAACCCCTTCATCGTTCATTCGATGAACATGTATGAACGAAACACGACCGAAGACGGGCGAATTATTGACCAGTCGGCGTCGATGTCCTTTTGCGCGACCCGAATAGCGAGTGGACTCGAATTCGATCTAGCAAGAACGCTCGACGCTCTTTAAGCATCCTTTTCATGCCTTTGTGCCGAAAATTTGGAATCCTGCTCTTGGAACCGACAAAAATGCCATGTTCCCGTCCTACCACTTTTAATCCTTTGCACTCGGATGTCTCTTCTGAAGGGTCATCGTAAGTCCAGCAAACTTTATTGGTGATTGTACAGGATAAGCCTTGAAGGTTTCCATTCAAATATCAGTATAAGAAAGTAAGATGTGAGAGTGGAGAGCGTTAATCCAACATTTTTAAAAATTCACTTTGACTTTCTATTCGACTTAGGTATTATTAAAGTACTTCCACCTCGTCATCTCCTCATTAACTTCTCTCTCCAAAAGTACATAATCACGAATGGAAACTCAAATCAAACGTCGACCACCATCCCTGCGACGGTCTCATCACCGAGGATTACGCTTTGGCTAAGTATGTCAGTACTCGATCCAAATTTAGGTTTCGGAACCGACGAGCTTTCCGCGGTGACTGTTAAGTCCAATTTAATTACGTATAGACGAACGAATCGAGATCATGGAATCAGCGAGAGAGATTGAAAGTTATCTACTCGAACAATTCGAAGGAATCAGGGTCGATAGTCTCGATTCGATGCGAGGCGCGAGGTAGCAGTCAGAATAGCAACGTACCTAATAATCCTTTCCGCATTGGATTACCTACGAAATGACAGACTCAAATAATCACTTGAAACCGCGAAGTTTAACCAGGTATGGTATCGCGTAAATATGCAAAGTAGGTATACAAGAGATAAAATAATACGGACACCTAGATTCGGACGGACTGCTTGCAGTTGTGGAACATGGGGGTTATTTCGTGACGATCTGAGGGTCCGTATCTTAGTAATAGTATGCAGCTGACTTTATCACGCCCTGAATGGTCATAATACTGCCAGCGGAGAGCACTAAGATAAACTTCAACGCCTCCTCTGGCCAACAGACTCATCTGATTTGAACGATGGTTTAACTTCGATACCGTCTAACCTGCCATCGACTAATCATTGTATTACTTAAAAGTACTAAAAGTAATAATACGTATACTTTGAACATACTTCGTCTATTACGTGAACTTTAACGCCAAGTATCATCGCGGATAACATCGATGGAATTCTGGTATGGAATTATTGATCACCTTGCCTGTGGTTTTAATATCGGTAACGAAAGTTTTTGTTACTTGGATTCTACGTGGGTGGAAGGTGAGGCGAGGTATGAGAAAAATGTCAATTACACTGACAATTTCCGTTCAATATATACGAACAAGGTAGGAAGAATGTGTCTTCTCCCTTTCACATTTTCTAGGGAAAAATGGAATCAAAGGAGTAACGATGTACATAAGAGACACGATATTGGAAGGTATAACCCCGTGTCATTCCGTGCCAGCCACGATCCTTACATTTACCGCGGTTAGGTATATTTCAGAGGACTATCCCCGATATACGGTTTCGTTCGCAGAAATTACATAGCATCGAGACAGAGAGACTTCGAAATACGTTCGTCGAGGATCCTGTATTCCCTAGCGAATTTTCTACACGAAGGATCGTATTGCTGTATGAATATAATGAGGCTAGCGGAGCATACGATCAAATGAAAATTATTATCGTTGTACGACGGGTATCGTTCACGAATAGATAGCTTTGTTGTAATATCAATTTATCATTATTAATACGAGATATGCATCGGAAGATACGCTACTACACGTAAATATTCATCGAACACTAGGAGTAATTATTATCGATCCAAGTGGAGAATTCCCCTTAGAGAGACCAGCCAACATGGTGTAATAAGTTTAGAACGTTCGATCGAACTGCTGAATGATCAAACAGTTGCAATTAGATTCTAAGAGATGAGAGAGAGAGACGGGTTGCTAGCGAAACTGAAAAACAAATATCGCCCTCCTTGGAGAAGGAAAAATTGGTTTTCGTTGCAGTTGTCATTCTTTACATTGGCGAATCTGGCTTTATCGAGTACCTTTCTTTTTATTTCAAATCAAAAAATTTTACATTCGCATGTTCAAAAGCTTGTTGAATAACGTGCAAACGTAAAAGGTATACCCGTAAACTGTGACAACATCGTAGCAATATATTTATTACGTTAGCGTATGTTTCTCTTGTATTGCATGTTTTATATTTTCACCAAAAACCACGGCAAGAGAGATAAATAATATTTGGAACTGGGCCACGAGCCAAAAGATGCTGAGAAATACCTCAGCTTGGCGAAATCGCTGGAACTTATTAAGAGCTGAAATCTCCGAATTTCACTTGGCCGTTGGTAAAGGATAGAGGCCATACTAGACTAGTTTATCGTGTCACTTACCAAATATGGGATTTCCACGGTGGGTGGCGAGACCACCAAGCGTGAGCACGTGCGAGTGATCCGCTGTCACGACGAGTAGCGTTTCCGACAGGTCCACTTCCTTCATCACAGCCCTCACCGCTTCCTCCAACGCTAATGTTTCGTCCAACGCTCGATAAGCGTTGTTATAGTGATGCGCGTGGTCGATTCTACCACCTGGAAACATATAAATACATAAACTGCGTCAAATCATGCTTGATATACGTACGAAGCAATGGTAACAATGATCCTCGTACAAAATTATAAAGATAACGAAATGTATAAATGCGACTGCCGTTTAATCTGAAACAGTTTTAATCTAAAGACGAAATAACAAGTAACACGAGAAATAAAGCAACAGCAGACATATTAGACGCGAAGGATAGAGAAAGAAACGGCACGGAATTACTATCCGATGTATAAAACGAACGCTATCAGCGTTACGGCGGATCCAGTGTTTAGGGAAACGCCACCGCCGGCGCCGTTGCAATTAACGGTAATTATTCAGTACGAGCCGCAAGAATCTCGGATTCAATTATCGAGCCACCGGACGCGGGCGGTCCGAATGGCTTCCTGAAACTCCTTAGGAGTCGTTCGACTTAATGTCTGCTGCTGAGCTACTTAGAAGCGATCCGAATGGTCGGATCAATACGCCAAATGTGAATGCGTGCATGCAAAGGGTGACCCAAAGCGATTCAAAACGTTGTTTTCGTTCACTGACAAGAAAACGAATGAATAATGTAAAACGAGCTCGAAACCTTGGCACGAAGATCTATCGAACCAAATTTAGACCTGACAAGTCTATCTATTCATCGAGAATTAATTCAATTCTAGGTCTCCTAGGTCTGTTTCATTATTTCATTGTTCAATGCAGATTAGCCTAATTTATCTCGAAAGCGATTACAAACGCATAGATTCTTTAACGAGTCACTCGTTACAGGATACAGATTCGCCAAAGCACGTGTTGCAAGCGCAATCAGAAAAGCCGAGGGCCTCGACGACCCTTACGCCTGAGTGTAGGTTTATTATCCGCAATATTCCGTAATCTAGGATCAGGGCCAGATTAAGGCATAGGTTTTACATCCCAGGGGCCTCCGCCAGTTAGAGGACCCCGAAAGATTAACCCACGAGCTACGGATCGTAATATCCAAACGGAAGGATCTTAACTGCGAAGAGAAAACACATAACGAAACAGAATTCGTATCTTCCATAATTGACTACACTTTGCACGAATATTCAATACATTCGTGTATTAAAAATTTATGTTATCCTGTCATCTATCGCAAGAGTACCCGAGCAATTGTTTACTCGATTAGAAATTATTTCAAACGTAGATACATTTTTCTATTTTATTTCCCTACATTTAATATCTCGCATTTTTCGGCCACCCTTTATACGTTCTTCCCGACCCAAATCCGCGTCTTTCTCGCTCGAAATCGTTCAAAGTAATCAGGCTGCTTGCTCGCTGAGAAACGGGACACCCAGGAGCCCGACCTTAGACATCACGTTGAAAGGTCCAATCGTATTCTGAATTGCTGGTATATACCAGCCAGACGGCGCCTCGGTTGGCTGCAACGGCCGAGTTTCCTGGCGAACGTTACGTCTGTTTGCGACACGTTATGCCAGCTTCCCATGTGCGCAGCACGCGGCGCTGAACACACCTGAAGCACTTCACCCTCGAGTACTGTAGTTACAAAAATATCGCGCTGCTTCTGACGTTGGTCCGTGGGGACATTTCTACGGAGTCTGGCAGTAAGTTCCGTTGGTAACTTAATCGCATGTAAGTAGTAAAAAAAAAAAAATTAGTAGACAGGGGATATTATTTTATAAACTCTAGGATTTTTAGTAGTTTTACTTTAAAAAAACATTTGTGTTTTAGTAAAGAAAGTCCCTGTTGGAAAATCCTTGCCGTTGCAACCCGCTCTGTTATATTGAAAGTTGATTGCATTTTCCTCTGCTTTTAGCTGCAGTCTCTTGCATTCGTTTGCTATCTCTTTAAGTTCTGTATTTCTTTTTCTTTCCCCAACATTGCAATCGCAACCTTACTTTGTGATCACGAATAAATACAAAGTTCGATCGACATCATCGATACATCACGAGGGGCGCATAATCTGCCACGGAAGAAACTGACTTGATTATCCATCCCTGGTCTTTCGTCCGCGTTATCTAGCCGTGACACTTCGTTTCATTATCCGGGGTACGCTCGAAGCCAAGTCACCAATTATACGTCCGCCAACTGGCTTGAGATCGTTCCTGTTCCGCGAGTGACGGCCGCTTATTGCCGTGACGGGTGCAGTTTGTAATCGGAGTTGAAATCTAGAACCGTTGGGAGAAGTTTCCATGGAGGCGACGCGACAACTGTTGCTCTCAGATGGCAACTGGAAAATACATCTCTCGCTGACAGATTTTGGCACGATATGCCGGTTCCAGGGGTCGCCAAACGCATCAAACACGCCATCGTTCCCAGCCTCTTGTCGCGACTACGCCAAGATCCAGGCCACCGACTTGGCCGTTCGGTTATCGAGTTTCGAACTTTAATCATGTTTCACCGAACCGAGCTACGTTTCCGGCTAGCGACTTCTGACGTCGAATTACCGTTCCAGTATCGCAGGAATTCGTCCAGCGTTTATGTCACGTATTACTTTACCTGCAAACACGTCTTGCTTGTTCCGAATATTGAACAAATTTAATCCACGCAATTAATCAACTCGATCAGACGCGGTGGTTATCTAACGTAGCTTTGAAAACGTTCGATTAGGGGCAACTCGGTGTACCAGATCGATCGAAAAAGAACGAATCGTCAATGTTTGTAAATTTTTTATTAATTTGGCAGTGATTAATCATCGAAATTCAAACCATAAAGCGTACTCAACATTTCTGATTTTATTGGCGACTCTTGCCAGGGTCACAGGAACTGTGACCATTCGCGGAAATATGTTCCGCGAAATTTATGCAAATTTCGTAAAAATAATTTCCAGGGTGGTAGGAGTGGTCGAAACTTTCATTCCGCACTAATAAAGGGTCATTGGAAATTCCGAACAATTTTCACAAACGAGTAGATTTAGTTTCTCTCCTTGGGGATTTATCTAATTTTTACGCGGAATAAAAATAAGCATTTCTGGGGAAAATTATTCCATCTGGGGCAAGCGGTGTTCAAGAGTTCGCGTTGTGTCGGTTGAAAAAAACTGGCCCAGGTCGCCGCTTCTTCGTTTGGCTGTTGCGAGATGTCTTATCGTCGCTCGTGCCACGTCGAGAGGCCACTTCCGTCAACATGTTTAGGAGCACCGAGAGGAAAAAGCACCGGATAAAAACCGCGAGCATAGAGGGAATAGAGAGAAATGATTAAAAAGAATGAGTTACGTGCATCTGCTTTCGAGTGCGCAGCCGACAGTGGGGATTTTAATTCGAACCACCCTTAATTTGCATCCAAAGGCTATAGCGAGGTCAAGCGTAGTTTGTTAGAATTTTCTTTACTGCTGATGAAATTTTCGTTTCAAACGATTCCCATATTACACAAGAAACCGGTTCCACCAGAGTTCCATGTACACGCATACGGCTATCAGGCGTCGATAGGTTCGAATCTGAAGTTAAAGTCCACTAATAAGATCGAGTGGAAATAGTGCTAAAGTTCCCGAGTATGACTCTTCTCGAAAGGCAAACGTGAGTTTTCCAATAAAACTTTGCTCCAGCTTACAAAGCAACGGCAACTCAAGCGTGGCTACGGAACAATGTCCCAAAGTACGTTTCACCCAAAGACTGGTTTCACCGGTAGCCCAGACTTGAATCCGCTTGATTATAAACTGCGGTCTTAGCTAGAGAACATGGTCCGCAGGGCACCTTATGAAACTTCGGGTAGCCTGAACAACATTCTGACAACAGTAACTAAATAAAGTACTTAGAAACCATGCGTGCACCTATGGTCCATTTGCCGCGTCATCTGCGAGCCTGCATCTTAACCGTTTCGAATAACACCGTTATCTTCTTGCCGTTAACCGCGCAGGTAAATTCTGAATATGTGTAATAGGTGTCGAGTTTACGAGTTTTATTTATAAAACTGACCTCAGAATTGCTACCCATAGCTACAATCGGACAGAACTACAACTCCTGAGGGTAAAATTAGGATACGATAAACAAGTCGCGATCAGTGATTTGGTACGGCGATGCAGTAAGAAGAATGTAGCGGTTTCCTGGAGGAAAAACCCCACATAAAGGTGTCCACTAGCCGTGTTTTTACCTTACTTATTCTCCCGTTACTTGGAGTACTTTTTTTCGATTTACGTCAGCGCGCTTAACGCATCGTACCACGGTAGTTTCTCCACGGAAAAAGTGTTCAGAAGTGGCCAAACCGTGGTTCGCGAAAATTTCTCGCCTCGAGACCACGCGAGCGGAGCAGCGAAACGCGTGTAAAAGGTTTACGAGGAGTTTAACAGTCGCGCGAATTACTGGTGTAAAGTACGTCTGGGGCATTAGCGCCTCGTGGAACGTAACTCCCATCGGAACGGTTGTCCCCGCGTTATTCGGATTAAAATCCGAAATTCGACCCCTGGAATTCGTAACGGGGCAAATCTCCTTTGGATCTCGATAATGGAGCAGTTAAACTTAACGCGCTCTTTTTTGTAAAGAACACAAAGTGGGATGAACATAATTTATTCGATCGCGAGTTTTCTGGACAATTTCCGCCGTTATCAATCCGTTTGTTATCTGCTGAACAGCATGCGAATTTACTTTGCGAAGTTTCGCATTTAACGAAAGCGGAAATTGCCATTTTGAACAGCAGAGAAAGCGCTTATCCAACGCAAAACTTTGGAAAATCAAACGAAGTTGTGTTCGTTTTGATTTTGTTTAACGGAAGGAAACAATCTGAGATATCGATTCTATTAAATAAACAACAAGAGTTATCGTCGCTGGAAATGAAATATTTTCTGGTATAACTTGTTTCTCGTTGTATTTCGCGAATGGAAAATTCAAAGGATATTAAAAACTACAATGAAGTAGACGTCATCGTTACCGGAATATTTCTGGAAAACACAATGGTTTTCAAGCTCTTCCATTTTTACATTGAAAAATATATATCTAAAACCAGAATTCAGAACATTTATAAAACTAATACTAGGTCTTCCGAATAAGATATCAATTTTCAAACTCGGACAAAACGAATTCACAATTATTGGCGACACGTACACGTGCCAGGACAAGAATTCCGCACTGTCGAACGCGTGAGGAATTTCGTTCTACCAAGGAAAAAATCATTATCGAATATTTTCAAACTTTTTAGGCTAGACGTGGAACCAGCTCCGAGCATCCGAACGTATTTTGCGGAGCGCGCATTCCGCGTCACATTTTTTAAAAGTCACAAGGTATCGATTGATGCGCACGGCTGTACGCATCGCCGAATCGCGATACGACGTGTATGGTGCACGAATTGAAAATCGAAGAAAATCGATATGAATCGCACAAACGGATCTATGTACAGCAATCATCAAAGACGATTGCACCATGGGAAATAAAAACTAAAACGCGGTTGCACTCGTGGAATTCTATGGATCTTTCGACTGAAAGATGAGTAAAAATCCCGACACTATATTACGAGAACTTCAATTATTCTAAACCGTTTCATCTCCAGCCGCTTCGGCTTTGTGCGAGCATTTTCGGTACCGGCCCACGCATACATTCCGCGCTAATTGGAAAAACGCGTTTTTCATGTGAACCGACCGTAAAAATCGGGAACCAACCAAATTCCATAAATTCCACCACACTTTTTCCGGTTTCCTATATCAAAGACAGATCCGGTTCTATTTCAAAAGAAAATTCACGCGTACCAGGAGAAAGAATCGACTTTTTTCACATTTTCTGTGCGTGTGTAAAGTCTGGAGTTCGACGAGATTGTTGGATTAAAATTTTTTAACGGAACAATGCAAAGTTATACCCATGACTGCGAACAGCATTGTTAATTAAACTGTGGCGTTTTTTATTATACACGAAACAAGCTCCTCGAGTAGCGAGGTAATAGGTTGAAAAATAATAATAACATATTTTCATTCTTCATCCATATAGTGGAACGAATTCCTATTCGCACTATCATTCGTTCCTATTTGACTGTTCGAAAGTTAAAGAGACGTATTGTATAAATATTACTATATTTTGAAAAGATCTATTCAGAAAGGCAAAACTGTAGAATCGCGGGAACCGCAAATGAGATACGCGTATCAAAAGTCACAATCGAAGCGAGGAAGTGGTTTTCAGCGCCAAAGAGATTGCATCGCGAACGAAGACGCTTTATTCTAGTCAGTTCGCCGCGATAAATCACAGACTTCGAACCGTCGAGCGCCAACGCAACCGTCTCGAAACACTTTCATATTTTCAAGCAAAAATTCTCAGTCCCGTTTTCCCCTTAACGAGCCAACGGAACGCTGAGACTATGGATCGTTATCCATCGTTAGGCGGTAAATAATATTTCAACATTCCACCGAGTGCATTTCATAGTGGCTACGTCCGCGTTCTTTTCTACGTACCTTCCACGAAGAGGAAATATCCTTCAGGATTCTTCGCCAGCACGCGAAGCGCCTTTATCGCCATCTCGGCCAGCGAAGGGTCACCGCTTCCATTCGTGTTCCGGTCGACGTCGAAGTCCATATGGGAATAGGAAAACAGTCCTGAAATCATCCAACGCCGTGAAATGGTGAGTCGTGAAACTTTCAAGGGGCTAACTTTGATCGATTCTGTTCCCTGAGCGATTGAATTTGGGCGCGTTCTATCGTCGAACGTCGAACGACGAATATTTCCAAACGATATACAGTTGAATACCGTTTCCCCGACAGTTCCATCAAAAATCTTGACCGATAAGTGAGAACGATCAAATGGACAAAATGAATTTGTTATATTTCCACCGTGCACCGCATTCGTATCGTTAGAACTTTTTAAATATACAATAGTTATCGAATACGACACTTTGTATGAATCCTACGTGTTTCGATCGTATACTGTCGACTATTATGGGTTCGGAGAAGCCACGAAGAATTTCTTGTTGAAGTTTCGAGATGGGTGCAGCGATTATTAATTACGCAGACAATTGCATTCCTTAGTAGCCGGTCTCAAAGGGAATTAACAGCTCTGATCGATAGACTCAGTATAATTCGAAATTCAAACGTTACGCCGATCATTAGGGTGAACTAACTAAGCGCTAACTATGTGCGATGAATAATATAATCATATACAATCGATGATTGCCTAACGTCACAGCGTGCAATCCTAATTAGTCAATATTTACATAGCACTAAGACGACCAGACCTTTTTTCTGGACAATCCAATACTTATTCTCAATTTTCATCTCATTTTATTATTTTATTTTATCTTCATTTCGTGCAATCACCCAGGTTGGAGGATGGCCACTCGTAGATAAGCACCCCATTGAGATCATTTTTGAATTCATCGCTAACGAATTCCACCGTCAAGTCGAAAGTAATAAAAAAAACATATTTCTGTTCGTTACCCAGCAGATGGTTCACTTTTCGTGGATCGACGTTCTCTAGCTGCTCCTTGTTAGCGACGTATCTCGCGGACATACTCCGCAACCGGTGGTTTCTGGACCATTCCTCGATCAGATTCCTCCCATCCAATCGTCTGCCCTCCTTATCCGGCTCCTCTGGATCCTGGATCACTTTCGGTACGAAATGACGCCTCCCCCCGCCGAGGACCACCTAGAAATCGAACGTGATTTTATTGGCGCGTATTTTATCGAGACGGATAAAGCTGGATCTCGCGTAATAAAGTCGAACAATTGCCGAGCATTCGGAACCAACATTCGGAGATATATAGGTACGGCGGGGATCCGCGGAATTAACCTTCGACTCTTTTGAAAAGCGCATGGAGAGGATGTTTATGTAAATTCGGTGCAAGGTTCATCCAATCGAATCTAATTCTTTGTGCCTGTCACAGTCGCTGGGAATATCGAAGAGAAGGAAACTCCAGCGACTCCAGAAAGTTACTTACGGACGATAAATTAATCACATTGTGTTTCACAGCGTTGCAGATTATTTCTTTCTTATAGAATGGAAAGCAGTTTTAGTTTTAATTTCGCGCAACTTCAGCAATTAAACGTTTTAATTTAATTATAGGAATTAGAATAATTACTTGCTTGTTAAAATAGGAAAACTCATTACAGTTCCTACAAGCTTGATATTTTTGCTCTACGTAGGTCTAATATACCATAATGTAACATAATAATCCATGAACGTCATTGTAGAACGTATGAAGAATTAAAAGATTATAAATCTAATTTCTTTTTTACTCGTTGGACAAGAATGATTTACAATTACATTGTAGATTATTAATGTACCGAAATGACCCGAAATCGCACTCGTAAATGATTTATCGAATAAACACAAAGCTTACAGAGCTTACAGAGATTACAATGGATTAATTTAACAATGTCTGTACAATTATCTTTTCGTCTCACCGAGTCCGAAACCAAATTCAACCAACGACCGTGATAATCATAAATACACGTGCAACAATTTTCAATAAATACATCCGACAGGCGCAACTTAATCGTTAAATATTGAAATCAGATATGCGACATTGAAATTTAACGTAAATTCCGATCGCGAGCTCTTTGTTCCGCGGTTTCCATTTTCAGGCTGACTGTTTTTGAAAGTTCTCATACGCCCAGTGCGCGTTCTATCAGGGAACGTGATTCCAGAAGCAATTTTGTCGAACTTTAAAGTCAGCCGAACGGGAACGGTCTTTTTGTTGGTCGAGAGATTTTCCATTTCAGTGATTGCAGCTTTTGTTTACATTTTCTTCTTTTTTTTACAGATGCACGAAATAGAAGTCTCGTATAAAGATGGCTGTGAACACGTGACCTACATTACATCGCTTTTATATTTTAACCCGCGCGATGAAATCCATGAGAACAGTTGCACAACAATTTCTTTTTAATTATTATTCCAGACCCATTCACCGTATGAATCGTCAATAGAATGAAGAATAGAGCAGAATACGACATGTGCCATCTCGTCACGTGTATTTCAAGAAGCAATAGCGAATATTCGAAGGAACGTATACTAAGGTGTTTCATAAAAAAGAAAAAGGTATCGTTTGCAGATGCACTTGATGTCGAACAAAATAGCTGTCTACTGAACGCGAATAAGAAAGTGGAATATAACAAATATGATTCCGAGAGATCCAATGGAAGAAATACATAATTCTATCTCTGATATTATTAATATATACGAGTTTGCTAAATAAATTTAATCAAATTGTGTAGGTATTCGAGCAGAAACCTGGTATAATTATAACGTTAATTAAAATCGAAGTGAAACAAATGAATTACAATACTAAAGGATACGAGAACCTACATAGAGAACTGGTAATACGATACGATATCGTTTCAATAAAATCTTCGTATCGTTATTTAAAGTTTTAATATGTTCGTTTGCTGGGTATTTTAACGTGGAAAGTGTCAGGTTCTACTTACTACAGTAACTTGAATTTCATCACTGAAATTTCTTTCACGAAATTCCTATCAACATTTTACACACTTGAAAATCGTCTGAATCCTTATATGTTGAGCAAGCAATTAACCAATACAACTCGTACATACCAATGAAACTCGTGCACTCTATGTTTTAGCATAATATAATATTGAATTTCCAGAGGCATCGAATTTACATAAATATAGTCCGTGGAATTCCTGCAATTTTTACAGCCACTCATCTCTTTCAAACCAAAGGACTTTATTCACTTTCCATAAGGAGTAATCCAAACACGAATTTTTATCTGCTTTCGCAGGTTTCTTCGCGCGAGTTCCAAGGGTAGACTTTACGTGTGAATCGACTAAGAAGTGGATGATTAACCCAAAACTCTAAATTCGTATTTAGTTATAGATAATCGCAATTGTCGTCACGAATCAATAGCGAAACATCTTTCCAGTCGCTAGAGATAATCGAACCTCCGTTACGAACCAGAAGATAAGAAACGTTAGAAGAAACGAAAGAAACGGACGCAAGCTCTGCGCGATCAACTTTCGCAAAATAAATTTCATCCTGTCCGTTCGATCTCCCCGCTGGATTGGAAAGCTTTGATCCGTTGGGAAAGTCATCTCCGTGAACCTTTAATTCCTTCTATCTGAGGGGAAACTCTTGAGAACTTCTGACCGGGCAGACTTTAACGAGTACGAAGTTTTGCATGGGGCTTCGTCACAAAAGCCGTGACCGTTCTCAGAGACGAGCTTTTTTTCCAAGTTATATCAACGGAGAAACGTCACCGATGGTCTCCCGAGACATCTCGACTTGTACAAAATCCTTAATTTCGTTAAGAAGTGATAGACAGTTCAATTCTAGGGAATGTCTAACACTGACAAGTATATCTAATCGTTCAAACGTTTTCAGTAAACGCGAGCAAAATTTCTTACGTCTCGTCTCGACGTTGATTTTGCATTTCTAAATTTAAGACTACGAGAAAATGTTCTAGGCGAGGACGCGAAACTCGAAACAATTTCAACTGTTTGATCGAAAGACGGGAATGGAAATTGTTAAAAAAATCTCAAGAATTCTTGAGCACAATCGTTAGGCGCGACTTGTGCTTCGCGGAGCGAACGCTTACGAGTATTTCATCCCACTCGAGGTCCTTTGTCGGGGCGGAAATTAATTTCTCGACTACGAGCGATGCGTTCCGATTCAATACATTTCTTTGTCCTTTTTTGCGCTGATATTACGTCGAGTTGCACGTGAGGCGAAACGTGATCGATAGATCGCTATAGAATCAGATGGAACACTATGTCGATACCGCATGTAACACGAATACGTATCTTTGTCCTAGTCTACCGGTTTACACCGCTTTAATTCAACATTTTTTTTTTACGTACTACTTTCCAGTGAATATATTGGCAACGATGATACACGGAATTCGTACGCTGCCACGTGAATACGCGAAATTGTTCGTGGGTGTATTTCTGCTTGAAATACATGTGACCTAACAATGTGTCCCACTGAAAATTTTTCTCTTGCGTATCTACTCTCATACTGCTACAATTTCAGCGAAAATACTGGAAAATTTTCTTTGACATTTCACTTTCAAACTTAATTTTTTTTCGTTCTTCAGTAAAAATCAGTGTCATTCATATATGGGTGACATGGTGATCAACGTGTTAAGGTAAAGCGGTACTGCCAGAGACAATTAAGAATATAATTACGTACGTTGATGCTGCGACCAGGCTCATCCTCGAGCAGCTGACGCGCGATGTCCTTGCAAGAGGTCCGTGCAGCAGGTGGCACCTTGCCGTCGTCCTCCCAGTAACGACTGGATGCATGAGCGTAAAGGGCTGCTGGCGTCGCGTGCGTTACCCTGGTGGTCGTCACCAGTCCAGTCGATTTACCTGTGGACAGAAAAGTTGAATTATCGGCACCGCGGTAAATCTACCAACAACGAGCCTTCGTCGCTCGTGTTTCGTAAATCACTCGACTGGATCCTAGCCGCAGATCGTTTGTCTCCGGCGACTGACATTATCGTACACCCCTTCCAAACCTCTCCGCCCGTGAACTCATTCTTCGGGGTCGATCAATTAGCTGGTGTAATCACGTTCACGGTGTCGAATGTGATTTTAAGAAGTCTGAGGTTATTTTCCAGTGTTTTTCCCAAATTTAAATTATGAGAGTGTTCTAGCAGAACAGAGCTCCAATTTCCCAAATGACACCGCGCTTTCGCCAATTAAGAAACTAACACCTGCTAATAGTATTTGTATTATAATACGAGGAGAGGTCAGGTTTATTTAATTTTCACTTCAGTTGCGTTCTACAGTCGGAAATTCAAATACCATGATATCGAATGGCGCGTAGATGGAAAACAAAGCCACGTAAAGAACTGCAGCCATTGTCGGCACTGGTGTACACAGTAATGGGAAACAAACTGAGGGAAATGGTTTGCCCGCAGAAGCTACTCTGCATAATCCAATTGCTGGATCAAACTCGAACAATTTTTTGCAGGGAATCGGTTCGTTTACGAGGAATGGTTTCCGTAGAACTTTGCATCGTTTCCCTAGGTAGAACGCGTAAAAACCAAGACAAATTCTTTTTTCTCGAATTCCAATAACGAAAAAGCATTTTCTTCGCATTCTACATGTTTCAATCTTTCCTGGGTTACAGGATAAATTTCCTAATATTAGCTAGTGGCATTTATCTATAGTCGTATAGTCAAGCGAGTGGAATTTTCTCTTCAAACTTAAGAGAACTATAAAGATTGTTGCCTCGGAAAGAATCGAGAGGGAATGTAACTAAGCGGAAAGATAAAAGGAAGTTGTGTATCGCGTACATCATCGTCTCGTTCAAAGTTACCGTCGTCCATCATTTAGAAGAAAAGAGCTGCGCGAAGTGTGAGTCAACTTATAAAAGAAATTATTTATTTCCCCCAAGTTAATAAACATTTATAAGTAAAATTCTTTTACGCGGATACGACTGCATAAATATGTAGTTTGAAAATGTAGAACGTTAAACGAAAATTCAAAGCTCCGAGTGAGTGAAATTTAACAATTTATAATCCTCGAACGAAAATGTTTCAAGGTTTAAAATCGCGTATAGGAAGGTTCGTCTTCTGAAAATATAAGTATATGTAACCGTCCATGCGTAATATCAAATAAAAACAGTTTCGTGTTTCATCGTGGCTCATTCTAATTTGGCCGTATGAGTAATTCCACTTTGAAATTGTGAATGCGAAATGAAATTAAGATTTTAATGCTGTACAGACGGAATGGAGATGAAAGAGTATTTCGTTGCTTTTCTAACTTTGTTCGCATCGCGAAAATATTATACTTCGAAATTAGTTAACGATTTTTCAATGAAAAGTATTTCGGAATTGAGCTAGCATTTATTAAGCGACTTGGAAGAGGATCAGTACTTTTAGAAAATTCAAAACGTGTTGCTCCTTTGTTCTTAAATTCTACAGAATTGTCGTCAAAACCCAGGAATTTAGTATAATTCACGACAGATTCTATCCCATAATGAAACTGACCACAATTGAGGTACTTTCCTCATTCCGAATTGTATTTTAATTAAGGGGGATGTTCGTCGGATGCTCTGAGCTGCGGTAAGACGAAAGTCTCCGCCTCTGCAGATGGGTTAACAGATTAGGCTGGCACGTGGAGATCTATGTTCTCGGAGGATTAGCAATTACGTTAAGTGGGCCGATGTTAGAACTACCGGATGCTAATCGGTTCGAGTTGCATCGATACACGATCCTTCATCAAAGCACCGCTCGCGATCCTTTGATCTTGGCATCTGGACCTTCAATTATCATTTAGCATAACGAACAGATGTGACCTGTGAGTGGCAGGTCGATTAGCGGCTATTTGGAGGAGCGGGATTCAAGTCGCGAGGTAACTTAGAAATTCGCTTCTGGAATCTAACTTGATCGTATTAGAATTATTTCATTTCATTTTTATCTCTAATCAATCCTAAGTAGATCTGAATAGGTATTAAACTTGGTAAAATGTTGAGATTCTAAATGTATCGATTACATAATTTTCATCCAACGAAAGCAATAGTCGCTAACCACCGATATATAAACCTGTTATCAAACGCCTTTCCACCGATCGATCCGTGTTCGACTTCGACCAAGTTCTCAACGCCAGGTCGCGGCTAAGTTCCGTCAAGAACAGATATTCGCAACACAGTGACATGCAATTAAATCAAGAAACCGATAGTTGCTAACCAAACTCGATACCTAGCACTCGTGTGTAGAGAATCAAAAGTTCCTAGTCGAATGTCGAACAGAGCGTTGGCGTTTGCTCCCGTGGAACTGAATCGACTGGGATCGATTTCGTGTAGCCAAACTGACACAATGTGTCGTTTTACGAAAATGATTTCCACTTTGGCTCTGTAATGTCGGTCTATAACCCTGCAAGAGAATTTTATTCGAACGTTGGGAGATAACTGTTTTCGAAATTTATTTATCCGAGCTCGCGAGAAACGGAGAAATTTTCGAAGGGACCATCGAGCAAGGTACCGTCGTTTAGCAGACGCTAACGCTCCGGATTGTTTTTGATCCGCATTCGCTGGCAACTCAATTTGCTCGGGAGGGGATAGCCTCGTTTTTCGTTTTTGTAATCCGAACGTTACGGAAACGCTCGTTTCTTTCCGCGTTAGCAATTTCCGTCTCCCGTTTCTTCAATTATCATTACGTTTCTTAAATTCAAGCGAGTTGCGCGAGCTAACGGGCAAACGCCTCGAATTAATTCCACTGGGAATTCTAAACCCATTCACGCATTTTAATTACGACCAGGGTTTCATCAAATTGAAGAGACAACATACGTGGAAGCGCAGTTTTAGTATTCTGTTAAATTCTAATAATAATTCTGAACACGTTTGGAACCTGCCTTTACTCATTCACTAGCTGATTCGTTTAAATAAAAAATTTTGAAACTATACAAAGGGCTGTGTACGTTTATTCATACGCGATTAATGATACGATACCGCTGCGGCGTTGAAAAGGAATTGTGAAATTGTTGTATAATTAACATTGCGAGCAGCAAAGCGTGCTTCACAGACCGCTTATTTTTAAACCAGAATTAACAGACCACGAAGAAACGAGATTACATTTAGGTACATTAATTATCGCAAGCGTTAGTTGGTTGGAATTTAAATTTATATTGCCAGTAGCTGTATTATAAAGAATACATTTTAAAGAAAGATTCTGCTCGAACTTACTATACACGATTGTCTCGTGATACTAACAAGTTCAATTAAAACAAGCTATCGCTTGCGCTAATCGTTTCCTTCCTTTCTTGCATTTCGGGAATCTGCATTTACCCGCAAGGAAACTGCAATTTAAAGGAGAAAATACTGGGGAGAAGCGATGCAAACATCATTCCTCCGCGCAGGACCATATTTTCGCCCGCGAGGGAAAAAAAAAGAATCGCGCAGGAGGGCACTTTAAAAATGCCACTCCGCGTCGCGATGGCGATAAGATAAAACGTAATTTACATATAAACAGTGGAGGGGCCGGATGTTTGCATGCAAATTAAAATAAAACAACGAGGGAATTTCGTTGGGTGGAAATTCGCGAGAGCTAACGGCGCGCCGCGTACAAAAAGGAGCGTATACGTTCGGTGGCGCACCCAAGGGGGTTCAAGGAGCCAATTGGAACACCCTCTTCACCATAAATGTTCATATTTTAATTCATTCTCCCTTCTAAAAAATTTCAGACTTTTCCGATATATATATATATTCATTATCCAAAACTATGGAAAATTAAATGATTCATTCATCTCGGTTAATTAAAAAAGAAAAAAGAACTATTAAGGTTGGAAGATGTATTTTATCGACACTCCTCGGAAAGGAAAATTTCAGAACTGCCTCTGACGTACGTTACCTGGCCAGAGAGGGAGCGGATGCGAGAAGAAACAATTTCGTTGTACAGACACCCTTTCAGATCCGAGATAATACATATTTCGGAGATTTGCGCGACGGGCAATAAAGGACGAAGGCGAAACGCGAAGGGAAGAAAGAGCTTTGCCGAACATACTTCGACTTCCGGAAATGAGCTCCCACTCCGCATTTCACTCTGGGATACATCGTCGGCCGCCGGATCTTCCATTCGAGTTCCCTATCTCGAGCTAGATTCTTCGGGGGAGGTAGGAATTTTCGTGTCGGACTCGAGTAGAACAGAAAAAGTACACGGTATCGCGAGATCTTATCAGAAATAATAATGGCGGTAATAATACACGGGAGTTTCTCCGTTGCTCGAGAAGAAATTTCAATGGTGTTCTTCATTGGAGTCTAGGCGAAGTTTACTTAATTAAATAGATGCTTATTCTTAAACGGATACAGCCCTTTCGCGAAGCAAAACGCAGGAACTTTTCCATTTAACCCAATATTTCCACCGCGTCAACGTTTCCGCTAGAAAATATTGCGGCAATAAAGCACGGGAGTCGGTTTCCCAGCCACGGTTTGCGCGGCAATCTCATTTAGAATCACATGACGTATCTAGGCTTTCCATTAAGCTCCCTTTCGTCGATGCTTTTTGCCTTCTCACGTTTTCCATTCGATCTCTTCCCTTCCCACGCGTTGCGTATAAAACCATTTCTCGAAAGATACGCTCGTTGACGAAATTAAGCGATCACTTTATAATTAACTCGAAAAAAAAAACCGTGAAATTCGTAGCTCTATAATTTCGTGAAGAATTATTTTGTTGAGAAGACGTGAACAAGTTTCTCTTCCGCGGATCGCTGTTCCCGCGAAAATGACAGAAATTCGAACTCGAGCGGTTTTCGAGTGACTGTAAAGAGCTTTTTCAATTTTCTTACTGGGTGCATTATGGCGGGAGAGGTCCCCCGGGAGCGAACCCGCGACGACAGAAGATACAACCCGAAGGTGGGTTCGACTTCGTCGAAAGACGAGCCGTGGTGAACCGCGAAGGATAAGCTGCGACAGAAATTTCGCAGAGGCGCAACTTACTGGCGAGATTGAATCTAGAATTCGCGAAATATTCTGTCGAGATATCCCCGTCGACTCGCTGGGAATCGTTCGCCGTCGACGTGACTTGCGATGATGCGAATGAATTATTGATCAGCGGGGGGGGGGCGGAGTTAGCCGTCATCGGATAAAGTTCATTCGTCGACTGTCTTCGTCGTTGGAAACTCGACGGATGAATTTGCAAATTTCAGATCGAACATGGATATGCAGAGAGCTAAATCCATCTCTGAATGCCGCGAAACTTCTCTTGGAAAATCCTCCCCTTTCCCTATGCTGTCCGTTCGTGGAAATGAAAGTTCAACGTAAATCGATATTCCGTTTAACGAATGCATAATAGATTCAATTAATTTCGTAATAATTATTTGTCGGGGCCCGTCGCACTCGGACTTTCACAAAGGCATGCCATCGAACCGACATAGTACTCGAGTGTGGACTAATTAACGAAATCTAACTTTCCTCCGGAAACGAGTGGATTGTTCTGTTCCGCTTGGTAATTGCGTTTTTTGCACACGATAGTCGTTTCAATCACGGTAAAATTTCACCGACCGTAAAACACGTCGTTGGGAATATTAAAACTATGCCTATGTTAAGATTCGAGTGGTTTTATTGATATTCACAAGAAGGAAATTATTTCTTGGTGTAGAGAAATAGCGATAATGGATTCGATATTTCCATTCATGGAAACCAAACGGACGTATCGATTGCAAATATACGTATGATATTTGGCTTCGATTCCATGCCCTAAACGTGCCATGCAGCCGCCGGTATAAACCTTCACAAACGTTGCCAAACCCGGTGAATTCGCGGTTACATATTATATATTGTTTATCATATAGACTGTTCACCGCCAAAAGGGCGTACCGCAAATATTCTATGCGCAAATATTCTGTTTACCTTCGAGAATATGGTCAATTTCCAATTTGTCAATAATTCTATTTAAATATTGAAAATCTACCGATATTTTAATTACGAGTGCCGTGACACAATTTCCAATCTACTTTAATTAAAGTTAATTTTAGTTGTCGTTTCTCACACGGCAATTAACGATGAAAATGTAGAAATAAATGCGTAAGAAACGGGGAAATATCAAACTTTAATCCCACCGTTAACTATCGATCTTTAACTGAATCCTAATAGCCACATCTTGAGGACTCTTCGCGAACTCGAGGACACTAGGTTATCTTCCAAGGGTAAATTCCCACATTTCCTCCTCCACTCTCCAAATTTGACATCATGTAAGCATCGAATACCATCGAACGGTCGCACAATAATTGTCAATTGTCGATTGCATCGATAAAGGGAGCAGAAAGGGTGACTGTGCAAGTTCGCGACGCGCAGCACGTCAACGGCAAACGGCGAGCGATTAATCAAGCAGGCAATTCATCTTAATGATCGAGGTAAGGCAGCTTACGCTTTCAAGCTCGCAACGTAGCGCGGCCAGATGTACAGTCTTGGCTGTGTGCGTCGTTGTTTATTGCTGTTCTCGATCTACATAGCAGTGTTGTTACATGGTACATAGAACCTATTATTTACGCGACGGCTGGTTCAGGGGCGAGTGGCTTCCCGGCGAGTTATTTTCGAGTTCGCTCGGTTAAATGGAGTTTTATCGGTTGTTGCCTATTCAAACTGATTTACAAGGATGCGTTTTTGGTACGCGGGATATGAATTTCTCGAGGGCACTCACTTTTTCAATTTGCCAACTAGCGCACCGATGATTAGAGGCCTCTTGAACTTTGTGTTGAAAGCTTCGCGTTGGATACATCCACCGAAGGGATATTTTAATTGTAGGTTATTGCTCAGGGCGGGTTACGAGAACTTGGGTGTTTCTCGAGATGTCCGAAGAGTCGATTTATATTTATCGGAAAGTGTTTCATCAATTAGCGTCGTTAGCTGTCTCAGATGGCTCTAGTTATGGTTGTTAATTTAATTTAAAACTGTTTCATTTCAAACGCTAGTCAATACCGTCGTTAATTAGATACATTCGATTGACATCCAATTCGCGTGGATTCCGTTATTAAATCGCGCACTGATAATATCAAAGTTATTAACGTTACCGCCTACAGGAAAGTTAAATGTACCCATGAATCATTAACCTATATTCGGAAAATAATTCTTCGTGTTCGTATCAATTACCCAATTCCATTAACCAGTTTAATCTTGATGAAAGATACAATACATAATAGATGACATTAATATCAATCATAAAGAGAAAACTTGATTTTGGCAATTTTTCGTTAAATATAAATTCAAAAGCCCACGTACGACCACGTTACCCCTCAATTTGGTTTCACGCGACGCTGTTGCATCCAAATACAATACACTGCTGCAGCGATAAAGCGTTTTTCGCCGTGTAAACATACTCCGTTAACTTGGTTACATAATTAAAACCCCTCGACGGGTCGATGATACATCCAGCGGCAGAAGTGTCGTCCCAATCGAACGTGTCTATCGGAAATTGAAATCGTCGAACAGTCCCGTGGAAATTCTTGGTATACGCTGACGACACGGTGTAATAAAGCTGGTGGAAAGTCCTTATTTACGATCGTATCCCTGGGTTGAATAAACATCTCCATTGCACGTAGCCCCAGACCCTCCGAGCTCGGTTTTCAAATTGAATTTAGTAGCGTTTATATGGCTGTATAGTCGACTCCCGCGTATGGAAAATGGAAAATCGACACTCGGTAAAAATCCTATTGCCTCACGCAGGTGACAACAACCCGGGATCGTGCGGGATGAAACGCCCTGCACACGTTGCCACCAACCCCTGAACGACCACCCACCCTAATAACCGTGCATGCGCGCCAGAGAAATTCTGTTAATTGCTCGATACCGTTCTAATGAGACCCAGTTTATAACTGCGCCTCCCTAGTGGGAGCCGTAGGTTACACCGATACCCGATGATTTCGATAGATATCGAAACCGGTGGCGAGGGTTGGGAACGAACCCCGCAATCTCGGAAGAATTTCAATGAAGGTGTTAAAATAACGTTCCCCGGTAGCTACGCTCGCGGAGTTCAATTTCGCTTCGACTCGTAATTAGAATTATTTTCACCCTTCTATTTTCGAACCACGACGCTCGGGGTGTCGCAGTGTTTCTCAACCTTTCCTTTAAACGGCTGAATTTTGTATCAATTTTTCGTTATTGTAAAATCGATCCCTAGCTGTGGCTGAATTTTCTATGATTTTCATGGCCGAAATTTTGCTTTCCAGCCTGAGGGTATTCCGCGCGGAGAAACTGTACACTGGCATTTGAATTTTACGATCGTGTAATGGTACCGCGCTCTCGTGATAATACTTTCAGAATATACGTTATCATCGAAATTACATTCATATCTTACATGGAACGCGAATATATTTTCAGAGATTTACTGAAGCAGATTTATTTTCTTGTTTACGATAGAAAACCGTGCCAAACTCGATATTTAATATACTCTTTAAATTGTAAAATATAATGTTTGGCGCTGTACGAATCGTAATGCAGCGGTAAACAAACGGGACAGACATTTGTAGCGTGTCAGTGCTGAAATGGAAACTTGTACGTTTTATACTTTTAATTAAAACGCTACTGACGCTGATATTCATTGGATCACAATGTTAGTTAATCCAAGCAAGGGATTTTTAATTAAAAAGGAAATGGAAATAACGCGTTGAAGCATCGGGCATTAATCCTTCCGATAATATGGAAATGAAAAAAGATATTGTGGAATAAAAGGTTCATCTGATTTTAACCAAAATATACCGTGAAACGATAACGATCGAAGTTATCGATCGAAGTAACCAGTCCATTAATATTTATTTACATTCCTCTTCAGAAGTGAATTCGAGTTGAGTAATATTTTTAGAAGAGCTTATTAGAACTCATTCGTGGCCACTTTTTGGATGGCTACCAAACTTACTGAATCCATTTCGAGAAGATTATTTCTCTCTAGCTGATGACGAGGCTAATTAAATCCCGAAATAGAACGAAACGCGTGACAAAATGTACTGGCACAGAGGCGAGGAGGAAGTGGAGTGGCGATTGTCACCGGAGCGACGTCCGCAATTAAGTTCTAATCGAACGGAGCCAACGGGGAATCGATCGCACATAATCGTTTGTATTAGTCCTGGATGTCCGTAAACGCGTATATTTACTTACCCTGGTCCTGCGCCCAATTGATAAGAGACGGTACACGGGCATCAAAACTGGAATAACAGTTCTCGAAGCGTGCAGAGGAGTCCAGGCCAACAGTCTCGTAATTGGCTTTAACTCCGCAGAGTAGCGCCGTGGCACATGCCGAAGACTCTCCAACTTGGGCGTCCATGTTGTAAGTCTGCAAACGAACGAAAGAGGAAGAGGAACTTTAATTAGTTTGCGACATCAACTTTTTCGCGCAGAAACGCAACCAGTCCGCGAGCAACATTCACGGCTGACGATGGGGAGGGGGGAGGGGAGGGGGGAGGGAGAAAAAAACACTTGGCGATAAAGTGGTTGATTTTGAAATGCATGCTAATCGAATCCAACTGGGGTGGGTGCAGCTAAAGAAAACGATTCGTCATACGTGCATTAGTGCATTAACGATGTTAACCGGAGATGTCTCGTGATTCAAATTGATTGCAATTAGGGATAAGTTTATAATGTTTTGAGTCACGGAGGCCTTGGCTCGGAAAGAAAGATTCTGATTGTAGTTCAACAATTGATAAAACTGTTAAAACAATGTTAAGTATTAAGAAAAGACAATGACACTGTTACGAAAAATCATCTTGTGTGAAGTCCGTTGACGATACTCGACAGATAATTGACAACGGATGACTATTCCTCGTGATCAAAGCATTACGTTTTCATTCAACTATATACGTGTGAAAATACACGTACTCGGACTAGTAACGCGGTATAGTCGAGGGCATTAGACGTTACCCTCGCTGTTAAAACCGTTTGAATTGTGAAAAGTAATCATCGTTTGTTATCTCGCGAGACACAAATGCTGCGACTCGCGCAACACCGTAACAAATATTGCGATAAGAAGGAAGAAGGTTGCCCGATCTGATTTCTGATATACGCGTCCAAGATCTACGATCGCGGATGAGTAATGATTCACGCGACACGCGAGGAATGTACGTCACGACTTCTGGTCTTCGCGCGAGCAATGCTTGGTAGACAAACAGCGGAGAAAAAACCGCGATGATAAATCGTTGAGCGCGTGTCACCGACCGTCGATGACCGAACAAAAGCTATTCCTATCGTAGATGATAAAAATGTTTCGCAAGACGCGGGGATTCCTGAGGCTCGCGCGGATTTTCATAAATTATTTCGAACATTACCGCGAATGAATTGTGCGTATTATGATAATCCGGTCTTTCCTTGACCGTCGCGCGGGTTCAGAGGTTACGGGGGTGGAATAAAGAGGAGCGGAAGCCCCGTGTACATAAATCTTGTCGGCATTATCCACAGGGAGGATCGCCCGCGTAAAATACTGCTGACTTCCGGCGGTTTTCTTATTATTTAAAAACCATGCGGACCACTCGAGCGCCGAGTGATCCGAATAATAACGAGCCATCGTTTCGATCCAGATGTTCGGGAAAGGGCGCGTTTTCTGAGGCAAGAAATCGCGTAAAATGCAGTACCAGGGAGTATAATCGGTCCGCGAATTGCTAATTTCGACTAACTCGAGGGCGTACAGAATCTGTATATCGGACATTCCTAATATACCGTTAATCCAAGTATAGTCATTCTAGTCGACATATAATACATCTTAAAGTAATCACATTTAATCTGGGTATGATTATTTAATAATCTGTATCAATCGAACTAGTTTGAATGCGATTATTCGATAACACTGTTAATTCGATACTTTGCTGAATAGTATATAAAGTGTCACCGATCTCGTTAGCAGAGAAGTCACTTGCATAGATGATTCTTTTTACATTTTAATGCGCTCGACGTTGAAGGGAAATTTCTAAGAGATATTGAAATGTCGTTCCTGTCACGAAGCGTTCGAGCAGGTTATTGCGGAGGTGCAACGATATTGTGATCATACCAGATCGCTAGAGACACGCTATTGATAGGCAGATAACGTCAAGACTCTTTATAAAATTTACATGCTATTGTCGCTTTGATATCGTCGTCCAGACGACCGCTTGCATTGGCACCAATATTATTCTCCACAAGGTAATACTGATTTTATCATTAATATTTTCGAGTCTGCGTAAATATCTAAAATCCGAAGGCAGTGTCTTTAACGTCATACACGAAACTTCGGTCTGCAGTGACTATACTCGTGCAGATTGTTTCATCGGCAAAGCTTACAAAATTCTACTTCGTCGCGTGACTCAGATTTGTTTTCGAAACAACTCGACGCAATGGAAACTTTAATCCCAAAGTGAAAGTATTCACTTCGACGAAAGCTAGTTATCTTCATAGCATAATTAAATTCTATTCCAAATTTATATTCTACGGTTGCGTCGTTCCGCGTTATTTCGGACGTATGTCTTTTCTCTGCACCAACACTAAACGTAAATATCTTTCGACAACAAACACGCGAGGTATACAATCGATACCGAACGTCAGAGCCTTTATCGATACCGATAAGATAATGCCGTATAAAATTGTACGATTTCGTTGTCCGTAGGTAGACGCAGTGGTGCTAGCGAACAAGGCTGATAACGGTCGCGAAAACGCAATGTCGAACGTAAATTGTAAAGGCGAAGAAAGGGGTTGTGCGAACCAGAAGAAGGGAAGTGATTCCGAGTCCAACACCGTGGATGGATGGCCGTTCAAAAACAAGTGAGTGGTAGTTTCTCGATTCCTTCTAAGACTTATTGATACGTAAGTAATTCCTTGTGATGCAGTGTGTTAAAGATTGCAAAACAGGCTGGAATAAATCTATATGAAATTTGCATTTCTTCAGATTCCAAATAAAAATTGACGCGATAACAATTAAAAATTAACGAATTTCAAAACTGTCATTTAATTTAGACAAATTTCTTTAACCCTAGCATGGAAAGATTTAGTAAATTTTACTCCTTGCCTTTTGTTACAAACCCCAAATCAATTAGTTTACCAAGCGTACGTGAAATCGCGACAAATGATTCCCCGGCATTATCAATCTATATAGTCATAGCAACAGCTCTGAATCAGCGCTTAGGTCAACGTGAACGGTTAGGAAGATGCGATCGTTCGTCTTATCGGCGTGAGAACAAAGACGCGCGATGCTTTTCGAATTTAGATAAACGTAACTTCGCCGCTAGAAGTCGGCAACGCGATGAACTAGGAACGCGGGAATTTCGCATGATCTACCGCGGCTGTATTGCGCGCTCGAAAATGTATGAAGTGGTGCATCGCGAAGACATGAAATATGCATATTTACCGGGCGAAAATTAACATTTCTACGCTGGAATTAATTGTACGCGGAAGTTGGCGACTGTGCATCGGGCTGGGGTGTCTGGTATTACAGGTCGAAGCACACGAAACCGTTTTACGTGCGAGTAGACACTTGGAGAGGTCCGTGGAACAACCATGACGAACGTTTGTGCTTTCGGTGTCTTTCGTAAGCCGATGTAGCGTTAGAAGTGTACGTTTCGAAGTAATTCTTCTAGACGAGGGATCTCGGTACCATGAATTATAGGACACCCGGTATGCTAGGGGTGGAGTATCGTCACAGTTTAATTTTCATATTCATTTGGCAGCGGCTTTTCGGGATTTTGCAAACAAAGTACGCTGAATGTAATAAATTCTCAGGTTTCCTGTCGAAAGTACGTGGAACTCTGCATTATTCAAGTATTGAATCGCCCTGGACAAAATTCTGCACCATTTTGAACCAAACAAAATGGGATTAAAGAGAGTCTTGTGAAAAGTAACAAGTATTATAAGTATTTCCTAAATTAGGACGAGAGCATTTCTTCAGATCCGAAGATTCATCTAAAATAGACGTAATCTAAAACTGCGTTCGAACTGTTATTTAAACGTTGTCAGAATTTTATCAGAGCAATTCCCGCGGGACAATGAAAGTTTGTTGGAGGAACACAACTGTCGACCATGTCATTATTCGAGGAATTCAATTACCGACCTGCAATGTAATCGATAATAATTGACAGCGATGGGAGTTTCGCAAAACTGCGAACGATCTCTGCGGATGACACGACGTATTATCTGATGCTATTTCCTGCGGCCGGAACCCAATTCGAATATGTATACGTGTCACTCAACTCTATCGCGATTTCGATCTCGCCAAAGGTAAACGTTGCTGGTTGCGCAGCTTTCTGAGCGATTTTACAAACATGGCTCTACGTTATTTCAAAATAAAAATCGCCCGTAAAATTATGATGAAAGAAAAAAATGTTTCAATTGAATATTGGTAAAAATAGCGAACCTGAGCTCTTGCGCGCTCATTATCCGAATCAGCCGCGTCGTTAAGATTCCCATGGTTCCTAAGATGTTGCCGTAAACTTTACCAGCGGTATTTTGAACTCCTCGAAGGCAGTGTGCGTCGAGCGAAATGTACACGCGAAATAAAACAGAACGAGTAGAGCAACACGCGGAGGAGATTCACAAAACACCGCGGGGCAACGGATCGACCTTTTAAACGGCTCGAGATATTACGTTCCCAGTTGAAAGACTTTTTCCCCGGGTGAATTCTACCACGCTGAAGAACACGCGGAAAATCCATGCTCGCGGACACGGACAACGAGGTTCGGTTGACAAAGGCTACCCGCAGAATGCTTACAAACTAGTCATAAAGGCGCGGACCCGACGCCCATTAACAGACAAATGTTCATTGGAAGAGAAACGAGTTACCGGTATTATAGCGGCTCGCCGCATTTCCTTTGAGCTTGAAAATATTTTGCAACGAGACCGTTCCGACCTCTATCCGCCCCTTCCCCGATCTCGACGTCGCGAATATAAATCTCTGGAGAACGATTCTACCGATTGTATACAATTGGAGCGAGAGGAAGCGTCGCGCGGCTTTTCGCGCGGAATTCCACTGCGACAAGAGTGTCAGTTCGTATCGCTCTCGTGCGACGGGTATCGAAACGTTTCTGTCTTTTTTTTTTTGGTAACTTGATTTAGGATGTGCTTTGATTAAAGTTAGACGACTGCTCGCGCAATTGACTTTGCTAGCTCGGTGAAATATTTTCGGACGATGGCGTGCCATCGGGAACGATAGAGGAATAATAACTTGTCATTTCTTTACGATTCCGTTACTGAAGTAACGCTTTGATAAGTGGAATTAACTTACTAAAATTAATTAGGAGGCTTGGACAAAAATGAATCTGGGTATAGAGTCATGTACTGACTCGAGAATTATATCGATTTTCGAGTTTAAGGAAGAGACGCTTCGTGGTTCAATGTAGCTAAAAGATTTAAAATCTATGTTGTTTATCCCCTGCTCGGCTCTTCTACGCTTTCCCGCGACGTTGGATATAGTAGGAAAGAAAAACTGTATTTGGTGTCAGAAGATATTTGTTTGGGAAATTTCAGATTTATACTTTGTTGTGACACAACGTCGCTATGGAGGATGGCACTCTCGGGCTGTCATTGCTCTTCCGACCTATCAATATCGAAAGTACTGTTTTGATTTGTGAACAGCGAACCCGGTGATTGAGATGCAAATACGATATATTGTTCTTATACGGAGAAAAGATCATTTTCAACCCCGGAGGTGCACCCTCGAGGAAGCGTTTCCTCTGCCTCTCTCGGTGTTCGACTAATCAATAAGTGCAGAAAGTTCCTTTACCACTCGAGGCCACTTCTCCCCAAAAGCCAATCACGGAATCACTAACCAGGTTCGCGAGCGTAGTATCAGGGGCGTTTTACTTCCTCTCGAGCGCGAAAGTAGCGGTAATCGAGCACAGCACCGATTTCCTGGTAAAGTCCGATCGCTGCACGTACGGGTTCACAAGGAGTGGCAACGTGTTACCGCGATGGAAACGGCCGGGACCGTTACGTGGAAGTTCTTTAGCCAGGGATTGCGATCTAACTTAAAATTAAATTGACCGTCGGATGATTCGGTGGACGGTGCTCACGTTCGCCTGCGAGAACCGACCGTCTCTATCCTAAGCAAGATTTCCCGTCCGTGGCGAAGACCTACGTGAGTGGAAAGTACGAAACAGCCTCATGCACTTTCGAGGGATGGGTGTACTTTGCGCAAGGTTAGACGGTGTCGCCCCGTTTAAAAGGAAGAACGTGTGAACGGTGCCGGCGAACCTGCCATGGAGCCCTGTAACGATGAAATAGGACATTGCCGGAGCTTCCATTTAACACGCTGTAACTCGGGACTACGAGACATTTCTAATATTTATTTTCGAAATTATTACTTCGTATCGTGTCCTCTTGTAAATAAGTACGCGTATAATTCATTTGCGCGGACTCATTTTGCGCTTAAAATCGCCGCGCCGAGCTTGCAGAGTCGATACACGAGGCTTCGGTTCCGATAACTTTATTGCTGCTTTAAATCAAGGTTTTAAAAGGTGTGGATCCTCGGATTTTCGGAGCAAGACTCGTGTTTTTCACGTTCGAGTCAAATCCCTTATCACGTGTCTCGCACGTTGTCACAGGCTAAAGGGTTAATGAAAGATTTTTCAAGAGTTTTGAGATTGCATTTTTGTAATAACAAAGAAAACCTGAAGAACAGTCGACAAGATCGAAGGACCATTCGAATCCACCCACGTCGGCAACATTTTTAGGATCACTATCGCCCGAAACCCATAAAATCTCTCGATACATCTCCTGAAATCCGAGGTCTGCCGCGAAACTTTAGATCCCCGCACACCTAACTCGGACACCCGAATCGTTTTAAACCCTCTGGGGCCCCAGAAATCGTCTGTATCTACTTCCATAGACTCGAGTTATTTCGTATCGTATTCCGCGAATGCAGCGCAATCGGTATCAGGTGCCACGAGTCCAGCGGTCGTAACTGCACGGGATTCCATAGATCCGTAGTCGCTTGGATTGAGTCCCACGAGTCCCGTGTCGTCTATCCCGATTCCTCGAATTCCGTATCGTCTGCCTCGCATCCCAAAGGCACGGTATCATTCATGTCCCGTCCGATGAGTTTGGGGGTCTTCCTCGTGGAACACCATGTCGAGTCTGGGTCTTCCCTCTCGGATCCCATGTGTCCACCACCCATTCTCTATACCCATCTCCGCGGATAGAACTAATTAATCCGACCATTGTCTCCCTTGATCGGAATTTTCACCCAATTATGCGAATATACAGGACTTAGAGTCAGTCTCATAAGTACTCGTATCCTCTATATCTATTGAAGATGTTTGTCTAAATTAAATGATAATATTTTGTCTGTTCGTAAATTTTTCAACGAGATGGCGCAGAGTCCGAAGCGTTAATACCTCAAAGATGTCCTTACTTTTTTTTAAATCAAAGCGCGGTTACCAGTAAACAACTCGCGCGGGAATTGACGGTCATCGAAGCGACGATATATTCTCCGAAAATAATTAGAACTCCCGCGGTCACCGGCGCGACGTTCATTCGTTAACCTGCGGTCGCATGAACGTCGAAAAGTTTTTGAACTGGCGTGCACCCCGTCGCGTCTCCGACCTCCGTCCTAGATGTTATTTGTTGCACGTTGAGCGTGGCGTTGTTCCAACAACGCAGCTCTTCGGAGATTCCAAATTTTACGAGGGACGCGAAAAGCCCCAGGCGGACGAAACCGATACCTGCGCCGAAACCGTACCCCCGAGCTCTTTCGTTGCAGCGTATCGTTTTTTAGCTCTGTATCGATCGTCTACAGTCCGGAACACCGAATTTCGCCGGCGACAAGCAGAAATATGCACTTGCAAGTTATTGGGCGCTAGCGCGTGCACCATAATCGTAAAGTACAAATGGGATACTCGCGTCGAGCGTGTAATTTGCCGTGTAACAACTCACAATCAGCGGTATGCTCGACGGGGTGCGAGGGAGCAATTGCACCCTCGTCTCCTCTATGCGCATTCATTGGGTGGATATACTAATACAGCTCGGTAAAGCTATAATTCATCGTCATTCGGAATCAAGACTAGCGTGCAATGTATGATTTGTCATTTTTTAAGCGTTGACGTTTCTTTTGTGTGGAAGCGTGAAAGCAAATTGACGTCATCGAATGATAGCAACACGACGGGAAACGTTTCGAGCTGTGCGTACATTTCGCACGCGAGAAGAATACGATCGGGGAATTCGACACTCTTTTTAGAAGCTTTATTATTATCGTGGTATAGCCACTTGCGATTTAATTGCAACGTGTAATTTCCATAGTGAATACGTATCTCCATTCAAATACCATTCGTTTACAATATGCAGCCGCGTGCGAGCCATAACAACGTATCGTGAATTGTTTCAGCGTGCAGTGGGAATATTTAAATAGCTTGAAATGCAGTCAGTGGGAACGCGAGACGTGATTTTAAAGCCTTTGATACAGAAATCGCGAAAAACTCCCAAAATTCGGGCGTCGATATTTCATTGGCCTTGTTTACGTACCACATCTCATAACTCTTAATGTAATATTCATACCGCGCAGATCTGTATTGGAAATGTCCAATATTGAAACGTTGCTAACACGTCGCGTACAGGGTGTATCTAAACGAAAGTACTCCAGTTTGAGATTCGTACAGCTTTCAATTAATTTCGATGCGTTTCAAGTACGTTTTTATACGTTGCACGTGTTTTATGCATTGACCCTCTACTGCGCGAAGTTTATTTTATTATCAACAAGTGAAGTTATTTCTTAGTCAGTTACATGAATTAATCCAAATTTTCACTTCATCGTTTGTTTCGAAAACCCATTTCACTTTTTCACTGGGAGTTATTTCTGTGTATGATCTACACATTCGTTTCTATCGGAAGTATAAATAATTTATTTTTTTATTTTTTACTCGTCAATCAATATTTTCATCCGGGGAATTGTTTTGGGCACCTGTGGGTCAAGGGGCCAGCCGCGAGAATTTATCTGTCCGAAACAACCGTTTTGAGGATCCTCCACCAACAACCACTCTCGAACAAACCGAGAACCGGATGAGTACAGAGAATTCTTTCTTCGGTTAAAAGTAGGCAACGAGTCGACTGCGGTAAAGTGTTTTTGCAGCTCTGTAAAAGCAACGAAACTGAAATTTCAGAGTCGATTGTCACCGACAACGAAACAATGGCCCTTTAACGGCAAATATTACGCTAACCCACTGCGGCAACTGCGCCCATTCATCAAAGAAAAAAGACGAGGCAATCTCACCCAAGGCTTGCTACTCTTCCGTGACAATGCGCCAGTTCGCACGTCTCTCGTCGCGATAGCAAAAGTACGCGGTTTTGTCGAGTCGAATGGTCCACCTTACAGCCCACACACGCATCCAAGCGAAGTAGATTATTCCAGATACCAACGAGTGTGAGAAAATTCAGTGAAGCTTTATTATTTAAGTGAGAGTAATGTGGTGTTTTGTTTTTAGGGACACCAACAATTCCACGAGCGCTACAAGCATTCACAGTCGAGTATCAAGGGATTCTGAGGTGTACAACATGGCTCACCCGAGAAGGGGCAAAGCAATAATCTTCAACCACGTCAACTTTCAAAAAATGACAGCGAGGAAGGGCTCAGAAAAGGACTGCAACGACTTGACGCAGACATTGAGTCGCTTTGGCTTCGAAGTTCACACGTATCCGGATCCGAGCGTTAAGAAAATAACGTCCACCTTGAAAAGTGGTAAGTATGCGTTATCTCTATTCGATCGTGTCTTATTTGGCGCTGGAAAATTTGAAAAGGAAGTAGACCTTTCATTAGGCATGTTATTTCCTATCAGGCAACAACTGTACAAAGTCAAACTAAAAAAATGGAAGAATAACCATTTCAGAGAACGTTTAGAAACGAATCCGATACAGTTCGTAATTATGAATAATTGTAAGAAGAATTTTGCAATCTGCAGAATGTAGAAATTAAAATCACCAAACAATTCGATAACATGTAAAACGGAATAAATACTTCGTTGTGAGTGGTATGAATTATGAATGTTTATAAAATTCCGCGAAATTGCAGAAAAATTTCCCCGATCGTTCCAGCCTGGAAATTTTTATTCCAAGTACATACCAGGTGCGCAATTCGAACAACGCAATTTCGGACTCAAAACACATTACGTACGTACGCGCCGACAGTGTTTAATCATTTTTTTTTTTTTTTTATTTGCCAGCTTCGCGAAACAACGCCGTAATGCGAAATAACGGACAGAGATGGATAATACGAGTAATAATTCATTTCATCCGTTTCTGCGTAACGAGTGGTGTTTCCATTATTCGGATAGTCTCTCTTTGACGTAGTTTCAGTAAAAGAAGAATAGCAATGACATTCGCACGATCGAATTATAATGTTATCACCCTGTGATATTTCGCTTTCTATTCAAACTTCTAATTTTTATTCAACGAATATCGAAGTATAACATTGCTCGTCCCTCGTTTGCTATTCGATATTTTTATCCAGACAAAACTTCCGCCCATTCCTGTCCCCGGAGAGCGTGTCTTGGCATCCCCAGCCCGCAAATTGTAGACAAACCATTCGTAAACGGAACAGAAACGCTGGCTGTCGCCGAGAAACGTCACGTTGGCCAGTTTGTTTGAATTTTTCCTCGAAATATTCATCCATTCAAATATTGACACAATGGCAACCGTCGCGACACTGTCCGCCATACATTTATCAAACGCTTTTGTCGCCATCGGACAAAGATGTTCTTACATCGCTTGGGGAAGCGCGAAGCTCGTAAATCGCACGTTCCTAAACCACCCGTGGCTCGCAACAATCGCCACAGCCCTGCATTTCATTTAAAACGCCTTTCGAGGGTATTATCGCGATGGCGAATTTCAATGACCCCGTTCATCACGAATCTCGTTTCACGGTATTTGTTTTCATTCGGTTTACGGGTCAGTGGAAGAAAAATAAATGACGCAGCGGAGACTCCCATGATTGAAATATTTTTATTATCCCGGAAGGGAAAAGAGAAAAAACGCGTGTCACGAAGCTCGCGTATATTGTTGTGGAATTTAATAATGGCGTCTACTATGTACGATTACGGGTTGGTGAATTATGTCAGCTCCAGATAGTATTTTTACTATTTTTAGTACTCGCTGTTTCTACTACTCATATTACTTTTTCACCACCGTTTTATATTTGATCTTAGGCCCCAAACACAGATACAATTGAATCTCGTAGGTGGAGACGCCGTAATATTGAATTCTGTCGTACTATTTTAATAGATCGATAAAAACTGAGGGAGTAGTCAAATAGTGAACCGACGGAAAGCAATTTAAACTACTGTCAATATTTACCGGCGCAAACACAAATGGAAATAATGGATCGTGGAGAACGGGCTAGTCTAGACATAGTGAAGTGTCCGATATTCGAATTGAAACTCGATTTTCTTGGACAAGAAGACTCGCAAAATGTTCGGTTTATTGGCAATTAAAGAAGAACTCTGATAGAATAAAAACTGAGGAAATTAGCTCTAATATCTTCCAAGATTGGGAATCCCTGTTTTGGATCATTACTCCGTACGATCGATGAATTCGCATGCAGAGGAGCCGTGTGTACTAGAGAGACTTTCGGGATCCTTTGTTCGGCAAATTCTTATATGAAGCCTGAATACCACCAAGTACGGACCAATAATCTTCGCGGAGGTCTTTGTGCGGCATTCCTCGAAGAAGAGGTGGGTGTCGCCCCAACTGTCCCTTCAACACGGTTGACCCGCGACGGATAATGACGTCGTCGATGAATAAGACTACGAGAAGTTGCATAAACATTTTACAATGAAACGAGCTCATTAAACGTTCCCCTGTCGGACGGGGGTAACCGGTTTTCTCTCGAGCATAACTAGCAGAGACAATTGCGCGAGATACAGACGCGGCCGTGTAAGCGGAGAGGAAAGTCGGATGATCGTGGAACTTTATAATAAGCAAGGAAACTTTTCGTATTCCCCGCTACTTGGAATGCGTCAAGATATATCGCGCTCAGTTTAGAACTGTTTCCGACTCTCTAGATTATTTTTTGCCAACGTCATCTCTCGCTGGACTACCTCTAGACGCGAGCCATTCAATTGCGTTCAGTCTCGAGAGGACGACGACGATGAAGTTTGAGGTAATTGAAGTTGAGGGGACACTTGTTCCGCGTCCATGAAGATTTTGTATAGGAAAGGAGGAGTCTTTTGTACTCGAGAAGCATGACGAGGGGATTTTGGAGGTTTCGAAGTATGATGCAGCGTTAATTACAGCGCTAAATTAGAAGGTGTTTAAGTCATCATTTCGGCGATTTTGTTGATCATAAGAAAACCTGAGGGTTTCAGACGCAATAACTAAAGAAACAAGCGCACGAGATGGGCCATTTTGGGTTAGGGCGATAGTGTAGCCTGGTCCTATGCGAGATTGCTTCCGCTCTCAAATGAGAAGCCCACCTGACCGTATTACGATGTATTTAGAATGGCGCAACGTGCTGCGCAATGCGCGTTGAGATTTTGGCCCTGAGCCTCCCTCAACTGGCGACGCAGAACACATTCCATGCGCTTACTATGAAAAGTAGCCGCATTGGAGGCTGTGTGCGCGATGCTACCCACCATTGAAAACGTTGGCAACACATGGTCGAATGCTTTTTACCTGAAATTATGCCAGGATTATTTCGATAAAGTATTTTCGTAAAATTCATTCTCGTAAAATGAATACATTATGTTTGTCGAAACATACAATCACGAATAGAGTTATTCGCAACGAGCTTCAGAACTGCTAAACTCGAATTGAGTTTGGTATTGAGCCGCAAATGTTTGACGATGTTCGAATTAATCAATGAGATCAATTGTATATTATATCCAGTAATAACGAAACGAAGCTCGTCCTGCGTTGATCATCGAGAAGGAAATATATTTAACGTCATAAACTAATATCTGGAAAGGAAAATAACGTTTCCCAGTTTTTGTTTTTTTTTTCGCTCGTCAGTCGCGTATATTTTTCATTTGCACTGCGAGCACGGGCGCAAATTCATTACGCCCGCAATATTTTTAAGCAACGTCCCGTGAAATCGATAATTCTCGTTTCTCCTCAACGAGACAACATACGCAGGTGCTGTCAGTTTTTTAATCTGCACCTCCCACTGCGCAAATTCGACCAGATAAACACTATTATTTTGTTTCTCTCCCGTTCGGGCGCAGTTGCAACACCAACAGCAACACGCGTACAACAGTTCCCTGGATCCGATATCGAGTGAACAAGGGAGCACGCGACTTTTGTTTGCGCAGCAAACAGCGTTACGCCGTTTTCGTCTGGCTCTGGTTGAAAACAGGGCCCCGAGGGGGGCGAACAATGAAATCTTCTCGGGGAATGGCGCAATTCGTTCCTCGACGTCTTTAATTTTCAGGAAAAATACGGTTGGGTTTGATTAATGCTGCTATTTCTCGTTCGTCGCTCTGGTTGCTGTTTAACGTAGCGTTTGTAAATTTTTTCTGATGGTGCCTAGCGGCGCGTTATTTTGTACACGAGGCACAATCAAAGAAATGACAAAACAAATTTTGAAGGGTTACTACGAAAAATATCTAAGTGCACTTAGAATCAAGGCTGAACACGCGACGAACAGTGTGGCGGGAACGAGGTGAAAATGTTCTAAACAATTCGTCGTGAGTCCCGTAACGGTATACGACACGATTTAATGATTCAGTTCACGGCCGACTGCTTGTTTCATGGTACGGCACGCGTTAAGGGTTGTTCGCGTTGGCGTCAAGCCAGAGAATCGCGATAACAGGCAGTTTATCGAAGATCGAATATGTTTGATATCGGATCAATTGATATTGTTATTAACTGCGAATTTTTATTTGCTCCGGGAGCTGTGAATGTGCTAGATACGAACCAAAATATGCAGATACTTTTAGAACACGATATTCTTCTGAATTTTATTTCAATCGATAGAAACTGTATCAAGCATAGCATGAGTGAAACTCCTTATAGTACTCGAGTAAAGAAATACGAAAACGATTAGAATGCATGAAATATGAAACTTACTCGAGAGAAGTTCGGGCGTTTATCTTAGAAAGCAGTATCGAACCGCGGAAACAAGGGTGAAATACAGCCATTACTTTTTCCGTGAATTTAGCAAGATGTGTCCTCCGCTATTTCCGGCGCTCAAGGTATAATTTTCGTGGTCTGCGTCCTGGGAAACTTCGGGTTGCAAATACGAGCAGAAAAACTAAGGAAAAAGCGAGTCTTCGAAATGTTTCCGCGTACATGGCTCCATAGAACTGCAAAGTGGCTATAATACTCCACAAAAGAAACATTCTTTTAAATATACACAACGAACGCCGCGGGTTCTGGATAAACCACGATGCAACTTCTATCGTTACTTTTATACCGAGACAAGGATGGCGATGTAAAGTTCAACGCGAACGATCCTTCAAAACAGGACAAGTAAATGAACAAAATTAACGATTTATCCCAGACACACGTACGAATACTTTTCTACGGTGATCGTAGTAATAGGACGTATCTTATGACGACTCTTGAACGTGCTCGAGTAATCGCGCCTCTCGTTCATTTTCGTGAATTGGGTTAATTACTCGCTTGAATCGGGCTTCACAATGTACGATCTTTCGCGCAGTTAGACCGACCGGAAACGTTCCCGTACGCGCGTATTCGGAGCACAATGCAAGCGCACGCCTCATGTGCACAGAATGGCCGCGGCGCTCAGCACCCCTTGTTTGCCTCATTCGCGCATAAAAGATATTGAAAAATTTAATCGCTCCCTTTCGTCGACGATTATTCGATTCGACGCGTCTTCTCGGCGATACTTTTCACTTCGGATACTTAGACAGTCGATGAAAAGCTGCTTCTCTTTTATTCCTTGCTCGAAATTTCTTATCTAAATGCAGATGTTTCCTACATTTCTCTATTTCGGTGAAACAAGCGTTCGCGAGTTTTGACGTCGATGGCGTTGTAAACGATCACAGCCCGAAAGCGAACGGCACAAGTGACATTTACAAGCGCTTACAACGCGTGAACGGCCAAACCTTTGGTGCACGTAGAACTGGTTTCCGAGCGACTGAAAACGGAGTGCATCGAGTGCATCCAGTCGACGATGCATGTACTTCGCACGGTGGATTCGTTATCAGTATTACAAAGGCACGACGAGCACTTTCAGGGGAGAATTTTGCATTTTCGAGCACTAGAACATCGTACCAATACAATTGCTCTGTCCCACTTTAAGGGGACCTCACATCTCGAAAAAATGACGTTGTCCTTTTTTTTTTTTTGTAGTAACAAAAGCAAGCAGAATCAAAGAAAAGCTATCTATGCCAATTACTGTACTTATAAAGTCATTGCGTGAATTTTCCAATTAACTCTGATGATAATTGATATTGATAATATATAATATAATATATTATAAAAAAAAAGAAATTTGACGAAATTTAGTAAATCGATAAATCGACCATGTTTCCTAAATTTCGAATGTCGGTTTGGTAGAAATCATTAGAGAGAATTCTTGAAGAGCGAAGAGGTAATTCTGCAGCCAAGTGGGTGAGATCCTTCTTAGCAGAATTAAATGTAGACTTCGTTACATCGTTCAAGTAAATAAACCGTGGATAGCAAGAAGAAGCGAACGCCTATATAAAGGGCCGAAGAAATTGATTCGACGCGAAGTAGAGGGAATTACTCGAGAAATAAAACAAAATCCGATTAGTTCTGTCCGAAGACTTGGAGTAATTGCTTCAAGAAGGAGCTACCTGTACCCAACGGTGGCGCAGAATTGGGAAAGGTGATTCGTGGAACGCCGAGAAGGGAATTGTGGAAAATAAATGGGCGAGAAAATAAAAGCAAAATGGGCGCTTAACGTTCGCGCGAGAGTGCATTATCGCAAATAATGCACATTTCGAGGAACGAACAGTGAAATACTTTGAAACGAATGTTCAGAATATGCACAACGGCGCAAAAATTTAATGAGAGTTTGTTAAAGTGAAAATACTCAACTGAAGTACAGTTTCGCAACAGGTTGCGAAGGGCGTATTGAAGTTTAACGCAGAGTGTGTCAGAATAGTAATCAAGTAGCTGCTCGAGGACATCGAGGATTCGTCTTCAACATGCTGCTTTTGCCTTGCCCTATATTTATCTTTAGAAAATGAAAACTCGAGTGATAACGTCAACGCTCATAGTTCCACTTAAAAATCTGTGGCACGTTTAACATTTTGCTGTCCTAGTGAGACTCGACGGAACTGTTTCTCGTGATTAAAATCTCAGGACTTTGATGATTCGTAAATGACTGAGATAGGACCATCGGTGTGTTTTCTCTATGGCGATTATACGATACCTGCGATTCTTCGAACAAAAGAGCAAACGAAACAATCTGCACGGGAATACTTTCAAGGGGATGAAGCAGAACCCTCGATAACAAAGGAAAATATTTCTGCGAAATTGCACTATTACGAATGTTTCCGCGAGTAATGGCAAAGGACCGACTTAAACGAATTCAGGAAATCGTTCAGCGACTCGTCAAGAACGTTCGCGTCGTATGGAAAAACGATTTTCGAGCTCGACGACGTACGCCGTGTAAACGCGGCTGGGAATCGGAAAGGGTGAGAGGTTCAACGAACACAATACGCGACGTAGTTGACCTCTTGATTTGCTTGCGTATGACCCATCACAGTAAACAGCTCGGTCGCCATTACCGTGGACCACACTGAATTAATTAATCCTTTCATTAAATTTAGTGCGGAAGCTGGTGCTGCTTTCGAATCTATAATGCGGCACACTCATCCTGTTTAATCCTTGCCTTCCTGCGGATTTCAAGCTTAGCGTGACAACACATTATAACGGCAATAATTGTTCACCGTGGCATTGTCGCGACAGTCTCGCTGAAAAGGCTTAATATCAAGAGAATGCGGTCGGGACGATACCTCGTTTTAACAATATCTGATTCAATTCGCCGAGTTGGTAGCTGAAGATACGATCATATAATTGAACGTAAAGATGTTTCGATCTTTGTTTTTTTGAGTCCCAAATCCTCGAATTAGTAACTTTCCCCTGGAATCAGAAGTCTGGCTTGAGGGAGACGTTTGCAACTCGATGTGGACATAGATTAGCTACTGTTAGGGAGTAATTCTACATGTTAAGATTCAATGACCGTGAAGCTGTGTTAATACAGAGCCAGTCTAGCGACGAGTACGTGATTTTCTTGGACAGAAGTGAGAACAACGAGGCCAACCTTGGCCAATATTGTTCCTCCTACTACCTTCCGCGGCAAACAGTCTGCACCCGTTATCCTGGCCAGCACCGAATTAATTAATCCTTTCATTATAGTCGCTGAAGAGGACCACACGGACGCTGACTGCTTAGTCGTAGTGGCCATGTCGCACGGACAGTCGGGTTATCTTCATGCCTATGATGATATGTACTCGGTCGAAATGCTGTGGGGATCGTTCATCGCTGAAAAATGCCCAACTTTGATCGGCAAGCCGAAGCTGTTCTTCATTCAGGTAAGCTACTTTAGATTTCCATGTTTATAAATCGATTAACTCCACTTTTTCAAAAATCTTACATTCAAGTGTGAAAGCACTTGATATAATCATAACTTTTTATATTTATATCACTTTCCGGAATAACGAAGAAAATTTATAAAGAATAAGGAAAATTGCGATGAAATGGAATTCGAACAATGATGAACTATATACAAAGTATATATAATGTAGAAATTAGCAGACAGTTCAATGGGACCTCCACGAAATTGGAAGGTTTCCAGGCAAGCCGTATGGATTGCACTCCAATCGTCGAATTCACGAAGAGATCAACGCCGCTTAATTACCATTTCATTGCTGACAGAGTTATTAAAGGAGATGAAAAGCAGATCCTCGTCGAGAATTTTAAACGGTGATACTTTTCAGTCCGCGAAAAGCCACTACTGTCATCTTAATCGGAACTGTAATTGAGAATGAAGACGTCGCGCATCTCGCGATGAAACTGTGGTAGCGTTATTCTTTATAAATCTTAGAAGTCGCCATTAGTTAATTTGAGTATAATTTATTCTCAACGATATTCGAGTATATAGCAAAAGTGGGATTCGAAGTCAGTATGCGTGAGCTTAGTTAGAAGGAATAATTTCTTTTTGTAGAGAGACTTTTTAAAACTAAAATTTAGTGCATGTCGCATGTGTAAGCACCACCGAAGTTAGCGAAAAATTGTGAAATCTGTGCTTGCACTTTTTCCACGAGGGAGGTTTCATCGTACGTGAAATTAGTCACGATCACAAAGGGTTACGAGTTCTCCAACAACGGAGCCGTGGGAATCGAGGGAACAAGCTCGTTCTCGCCAACGGGAAGAGCCACTAACGCGCTAGTTTTCTGGTTCTTCGTGAAAAGTGGAGAGGCGTCGCTCGCTAACGGAAGTGGAAAAGACGACATAGTTAATTATCCGTACGACGGTTCAAAGGAACATGAAAGGGTTTTATAGTTGACGAGGTTACTTCTCAACTCGTTTAGCAAGCTCTTGAGTAGATGCCACGGTAGAGACGTACCTCGGGGTCGGCATTCCTTTACGGAAGCATTCACGAGTGCCTAGTACGTATGTGATAAACATAAAGGAACGAGGAAGATTGCTGAATATATAATGCGTCTAGCTAGCAATGTGTCAAGACAAAAGGGTTATTCGTCTTCATTCGCAACATCAACAACCATTGTCAAGTCTAAGACACAACAACATTAATAATCCATTTACGTAAAAGTATATCTGATTGTATTATAATTGCAGAGTTTGATATCCCGATCATAAGCTAGATATCTTGCGAATTCAATTTGTTTACGTTTCGTCCAAAGTTTAATAGCGGTATGAGGCTAAGCATGCATACAGTAGCCAGTTCTAACTAATTTGGCGCAACGCTTTGAACAAACAGCGCGCGATTATGATCGAGGTCTACCATTCGACGCCGAAATGAAACACTTGAACTGTTTGGAAACTAGAATCTATAGTTTACAGCGTTTGTATCGCTAACTCGCGCGAAACGAGCTTCAAAGACCGTAATTAATACAGAAATGAAACGTCGTCGAATCTGAAGGTTTTGGTATCGATGTTCACGAATCGAATAGATTCGTTGATTTTATTAAACGATCGTAAATTATCTCGCACACTATCGAGGCTAAACGAAGAAATAGATAACAATAAATACTATCCGTTGCAGTAGAACATAGATCTTTGTTTTCTGGATTTATTTCTCAGACCTCTGTGAAAACAAAAGCAATTCTATCGAGGCCAGCACTTACACGCAAATAAATTTATTGTTTGTCTTTGAAACTTTTCGAATTGCAATCTAACCAGCCACTCCTTTTCCGCGATATTCTCGATATTTGCCAATTGCATCTACCATACGTATCTGCAAAATTAATTCAACCTTATAATTCATTAGGGAGTTCAAGATTTTTTATTCGAATGAAAATTTATCCTAATATATATATAGTTGAATAAATCACTGTACGGTGCTTCTATTTATAATCTACGTCTCGAATGAAATTTTACCTCATCTCTGATATCTGCCAACTGTTTGATCCTCCTGATAAACGACAGTTTCGACACTCGAAGTTCTTATCCACGGAGTATCTGGAAAATGTCTTGGAACGTTAAGGCGCGCGTTCCATTTTTGCACCATGACGTTAAGTATTAGAAAGTTCCTCGCAGGTTTGCCAGAGCAAAGCAACTCGTGCGTGAACGTCGAGGAGAAGTCGCCGTTGCCATCCACAAAGCGTCGTTGTGCCGCCAAACAACGGTTTCCCGGCGAAAACCTTTCGCTGCGCAACAAACAGATGCACAAAGAGAATACTGCATGCTTGCAACATTGACGTTCCTACTCACGTATGCGTCTTCTTTTTCGCAGGCCTGCCGTGGATCGCAGCTGGACGCGGGGGCGACAATTATGCATGAGACGGATAGCATAGACACCTATACCATCCCCTCCTATGCGGACATTATGGTTGCCTACTCCACTTACGATGGTACGTAGAGACACGATGCTCGCAATATTGTTCATAGTTGTGTTGTTCATTGCATGAATCGATTAGCAATGCATTAATCGTACCAGTAATCATAAATGTTACTACGTGAATGTACAACATTCCGCGGCCTTTAGACAGACTCCCCCACTATCGAACGCGATGCGTAGACTCTTCCTGTTCCACGTGCTGGAACAAACTTCTTATTTTACGAGTCGGGGCGTACAACAATGCTCGAGTCAGGTACGTGCTCAACGAGGAAGCGCGCGGAACGAAGTGCGTCGCTTTTTTTCCAGTCGTGAGAAATTGTTCTTTAGAATTGTGCGTTAGCGAGATTGTCTCTCTGCGTGGAAGTAGATACGTGTATAACTGGATGGCTTCCACGCGTCTATAGGACGAATTCTATTTGAATACATCGCTTTATAATTGCTAGCATCTCGCTGCAAACAATTATGCGAACTTGGCGTGTTAATGTGCACACTTGGAACTATTTTCTTTTCATCATTTTGATAATATTGTCGTTAATATGGGCAAAAGTGTCCCTTTACCGGCGTCGTTTAAGTAGCTTTTTTTATCCTCTTTCGTCGAGAGGAACTTTGCACGATATAAACACTGTTTTTATTCGATTAGGTTATAAAGAAAATTTCTTGGACGCCTTTACCCTACTTTCGCCTTAAATGGGATATTACTCTCCTTTGTTCTTGGTATGGTACAGCTTGCCAAGAGAAGCTCAACAGATTATGATAAAGAACCGTGCAATCCCATAGAATTAAAGATCTTTTAAGGTAGTAAAAATGGTGATTCGTTTCTACGTCATTCTACGTCAACTACTTAAGGTCTTCTGGTTTGAGTTGGCACTTAGTGGATTGGATGAGATGAAGTCAATATAGACTATTCCCGATTCGGTATTAATCAATATTTTATTCTGAGATATAGTCAGAGAAGTCTGCAGGACTTTATTACTCCGGAATTTAGCACTCCAGATAATGAAAACGTAACGAAAGAGCAGAATTTCTCTTGTACGAAAAAGCTTCACTCGGGATGATAAGAAATTTCGCTTAGAATTTTGAGAAAATGCAGGTGAATGGTCGGCTTTTATTTCGTTGAGTAGGACACCGATCCTTAATCGCGAGGGTAGTCGTATATTTTAAATTTGATTATAAATTACGCGTCAGGTAGCATCCGAATTAACATAGAAATCAGTTCGGGGGAGGATTCTATCGACAGCCTTCCAGCACGTACAGATGTACGCTGTGAAAGCAATTTATCCGATTTAGTGTATCCAGATTTGGGTGATACAGCGTATCGATGCGTGTGTGATCAGCAATTGCAGGCAATGGCCATTTGGAATATTAGGCTTAAGGCGGGGCGACCTATCGACAGCCTAAATAACTCAATCGGTAACAACGGTCGTTCGGCAAATAAGATTAAGAGTTCAATCCTTGTCCAACACGCCCATTGGCAAATTCCATCGTGATTAGTTTGAGTTTTTATTCAGAATTACCGATCGAAATAGATTCCAAGTTCCGAAGCCTTTCACGTAATTTCAACGGAAGAAAATTGTACGTTCCACCCTGTATATGGTATAGCGCTCGTGGATGCTTCAAGTACGGCTGAACTATGCGACCGTAGGGGCGTAAATGAAAACCCCGCATCGCGTTAATAATTATTCGCGGAGACTAGTTAATTACCCCCGAGGGATTGGGTCGATGGGAAAAAATGTACGCCGTGCCAGTTAACTGGGGAAATCGGCTTGCATCCTCCCTGGGGAGTTTCTGTGTTTGTCGTCGACTCAACCCCTAAACCCCTTTTCTTCGTTGCTGCGAAATGTGCTTTGGTAAAATAAGCGATTTAAGATGGCCAGAGAAGAAACGAAATTATTTACACGATACCCTGCAACGGACATTTTGCTGAGCAAACTCATTCGAGGAGATGACATTTTTCCTCGGTTTCGCAATTTTCGAAAGTTAGGATCTTTTCAGAGATCGGTGAAATTCTCGAATGAAAAGTTAAAGATGAACTACTTTCGACTCGATATTTATCCAATCAAGGTGCATTTTATCTAATACCTCGTGAAGAATCAGCTACCAGAGAATAATTCTCTAGGTGTTCATAATAATTCCCGTTAACTTCTTCAAAAAATTAGCTCGTCAAATCTGAACGTTTCTCAGTTCAGCGAAATTCGAGATTTTGATCGTCAAAAAATCCCGAGAAAAAAGCATCAACAGAACTATTCTCCCACTGTTCGTGATAATTCCCGAGAGAGCCGCTCGATTCGCTTTGTGTGACGTATCCTGTGTATCTCATCAGGCAGCTCTGTATGCACAGATGCGTTGGGTAAATACTTGGTCTTGTGTGCAGCCAAGTAAGCTGCTTACCCAAAGTGACACGTCCCGGAGTGATGGGACTAGACGTTCTACAGTGGAAAGGTGCGAACGGGAAACGAAGGCTTTGCAGGCTGGAATCGTTGGAACGATCTTCACTTTCGAAAGAAAACACTTAGGGGCGTCCAAAGTTTATCAGTGAAAGAGGATGAGCACGGCAGAGGGACGCTAGTCGTTGAAAGCATTCGATTCAATTAACCCCGGGACATTTGTTGGCCGGAAATTAATTGAAGAGTCGGCGTTTAACGATGACGTTTAATTAACATTGTCGGTTAATTGGATGGACCGCTCGTTAAAATGATCACGGTGGTGGCTCGCGAGTATGCGACGTTACCGTTGCTTTGGTTTCGACAGTTTCTTTGTACGTTGAAACCGAGAGCAGGAGGACAGGGAACCAATGCAATAGTCGATACGCGATTGTTCGTTAGACGAGTGGAACGACGGATTTATTGTCCGTCGTTGCGGATATCATTGACTCGTATCACTAGCCGGACATCGGTTTCATCCGTCGTGTCATCGAAATGACAGAGTAAAATATTGAGCTCGCGCGTCATTTTCGAATCGTTAGTCGGACGATTTGCGTCACCCGAAAACAAACGGTGTCAATTGACGGAGGAACAGTGAACGCCGACGAATGGGATTTATTGGTTTAGTTTAATCGTTCGTGAACGATTCTCAACGTGTGAGTGTCAACGCGACCAGAAGGGTAATTAATTGTGTAATCAGCAGACTGGCTTATTTGTTGGTTCGTGGAATGGGGACGTGAATCAACCGAACTGACCGACGCGGAGGACTTTGAACGACGAGCATTTTTATTTCGCGAAATTTTATTTACACGAAACAGATCACTCGAACAACACGTTTATTTTTGTATGATAGTCGAACATGATCGAAACAAATCTTAGTTCCCAACACGACGCAATCGCGAATGTGATTTGATTTTCTGATCTTGCGACGTAAGAGGATAACGTGACTACGCAAATCCTTACACGGTCCAAACGTTTACGCTGTCAACGCTAATGGCGCGCGAGGATTTCTGTAGACTGTGGGACGCACAGCTGGCACAACGGCACGATGTTAATGTTGGTGTCAGTCAAACGGCACTCGTGCATATATCGGTACCCGCATTAGGCAGACCCTGATTAAATCTAACCGTTCTAGAACTTCATTATGTATCGGATTGCGTAATAGGGGACGCTTAGATTTTAAACAGGCGCATGCTCAAAGCACATCGTCACGGGTACTGCAAATACAAAAAAAACTTTGTAAAATCGATTTCTAAAATGTACTTCCTCGCTGAAAAATGATTCCAATTCGTACATCTAGTCACGAACAAAACCTGCGCAAACCAAAAGGCGACGACAATCCGCAGGTGCATTTCAAAGTAGCCATTGTTCGTACAAACGTAATTTTAGTTCATACTTTATCGAGACACCATAACGAAGTTGTTAATCGACCCGATAGTTACCCGAACGAGACCCCGGCTCCCGGGCAAAACTGAAACGAAACAATCATGAAAGTTGAATTGCTTCCCCGATTACTTCAGGACAGTTTCTAACGAAACAATAAGCGGTCGCGACGGATACTTAAATAGCGTGTTTTACTCGCGATCAGCGCGTAATATATGATATTTGCGTTTGATTCGCGACGCGTTTTCAATCTGAAAAGGGGATTGCTGGCAATCGAATTGTTCGCAAAATTATTCGATAACGTTCTCGATGTTTCCGATGACAAAGCGTCGATACTGTTTCCTGTGTATCGAATGAAACGAAAATCGGATACATCGGCGCGAGCGTTGTTAGCGTTTAACAGTTTCGAGCTTTTTGTTTCGCGCAACCAACGAAGCATCCGCTTGAAAACTGCTGTGTCAAACTGCTTTTGGCGTATTTTGAAGGGAACAAAATCATTATACGCGTGGTTACGTATCCCGAAATAACGAAAGGCGGTTACGTCTATTTATTCGAAAACCGTAGGCGATAGTAATGAAAGGTTCTCCAAAGTAGTATCGAGAGTCCATCATTTAATTATTGTTCGTTACATCGCTGGGAATGTATCCTATCGAACGTAATGGCAGGCTTTGTTCATTGGTTCGATTTGAAGTTTACACACAACTGCTATGGTATTACTATTATAGTGTCCGCGCCTCCCATACCCAACAATAAGGAGTGAAATAAAAACACGAAACGTAGAGTACGGGATTGGTCTTGTAGGTAAAGCGGTCGACTGTGGATCCGAGGATCGTGGCTTCGAATCCCCGTGCCTTATTTTTCGTTTAGACTCCTACACTATTAAAAAGGAAACAACTCGAGTCAAACGGTGCATTCACGGATCGTGTAATAAATCTTGGATCGCGATTATGCATGTTTATTCTCGTTTCAATGGAATCCGCGGTTACAAAGAGCAACGACAGGAATACGTTATCGAATGTTAACCGGATCAATTTAAATTACATTGAATGGCCGATGTAATCTCGAAAATGCATCATTCCGTAATTGTTCGGTTACATCGGCACCGCTGTAAATGCATCTCATTAAACGTAATTGTAGACTTCGTTACGCGGTGCGCGAGGTTTATTTCCACGCTACTGGTTCAATTTGGAATTTATGCGACATTACGTCGATATATTTGCGAATAATTCACAACCTGTATAATACTTTCACCGGAACGTTCTTTCTGATATCGTCACGAAATTTCTACAGATGTAAAACTTCTGCACGAACTCGTAATTTCATGCGATCACAGGAATTCGCTGAGTTCGTTTAAATTATATCGATTATTCGCAAAGCGAGCCACAGGTTCGGTGAGGTTACAGTTATAAAACACTTATTTGAAATCGTCGTTTCCGAGCTTTGAAGAATCGATCGAGGCGAGGAAACTTTCTTAACTTCTTCTTGCTTTTATTTCTTGACAATGGAAACGAGAAACCTCACAGTTTCTCGTATATTTGTCTTCGGAAACGTTCGAGAAGTTCCACACACCTAGAGTGATAAAAGAAAGGGTCGACTTGGAAATTTACGACTAGTAAAATGTCAATGTTTAAGCACCCAATTTGTTCTCATTCAAAGCTACGCGTATTTCTTCGCTAGAAATTTTTCATTTTCGACGCGTTCTCGAAAGTGACCCTTTTTCGACGTTGTCCTATCACGGTAACGTCTAAAACTGTCTACGCCGGTCTGTAACAAGATACACCCGGCTCGCGCAGGCTCGTCGAGGCGGGTGCTGGTATTTTAAAAGTTTTTGCTCGATTGTCTCCAGCCTCCATGACGCGAGTTGCACGCTTTTCACGCCTCTCCCGGTACTTCGCGCCAGCCAGACCGCGTATACATCTCCGACAGCCGCGTTAAGGGAACCTGGGCTTCCGTTCTCGTCTATTGTGATCGATAACGAGGAACAAAGTGCCTCTCCGCGAGGCAGGAAGCCCAGAGCGAAAAGTGCCGCGAATACCGAGTCGACGACAGAAAAACCTCCCGGCGAAACTGCTGCTTTTAGAGGGACGGTTGCCGGCTCGCTGCGAGCACTTTTTCGGGGCCCTTTCTTCCCGCGAACCGGATGGTAATGAGATACGATTAGATTCGTCGTCTAGATTTTACCGTTGAAAACTGACGAGGAACATCCGCCAAGTGTCCCACAAGCCCCTTTTTAATGAAACTTTGCAAGTTCGTAAAGCGGCCAACAATATAGGACACGATTTTCTTTCGGGGACGGTAACTCGAGTTTAACGCTCTTCTGTTGGCGCGAACGGAGACTGTACATTCGATGGTAGTTTTTCGTAGGGGATTTATGTTGCACTTAGGAACTAGTATCAATTTTTTTCCCCCTACATATCTTTTATGTGATTATCATTATCGCTAGATGTTTCGGTATGTTTCGAAGCGTGTACCACAAGACAATTTCACGTGTATGGATCTAATTTACGCGCAATCGGGATGGATGTACGATTAGATGGCTCAAACGGTGAATTAGCGATGAGTTACTGGTTCGGTTCAGGGGATTCAACGATGATACCTTGTGTATGACGGAACGTTTATGAATACATTATGACAAACGACAGAACTTTAATAGTTCGGAATTCGCAAGCATGAGGAATGGCATACGTGTGTTTGACTGCTTGATGTGTTGTTGATAAACGACTGTACGCAGTCGGAGCGAGTGATTCAGTATGTCCGATTGAATACCCGACGAGTCGCGTATCGCAAAATGTCGAACTTATTTCATAAATAATAGGAACGTGTTAGTCTAGTCAATCCAGAAACATAGAACAATACAATAATTACTTTGAAATTAAGAACGATATTCGATTTTCTTCGTTGACAGAGTAGTAAAGAGAGGTATTAAACTATGATGAATTTGATCCTTCCGTAATATGGAACAGGTTAACAATTAAGAATCTGAGAGAAAAGCGTAATTAATGAAGCTCGAGAAGGTTTTGTACCCGTGTTATTTATTAATTAATTTCAGCCTCTTGGCCGGAGGAATAGACTTGATTTCGTATTAGTTTTCGTTCACCTTTCAACTCCTCGCATCTTAATTTGCTTTACATCTCACCGCTTTTATTAGATATGATTTTATTACGCCGACTATAGAATTCCCTTCATTTTCGCCCTTGGCCAGTTGATTGTTCCACCATAATTACTTTCGTACGATCTAAAAAAATGTCGGTTCCTCGCGGCATCGATGTTCCAGCGATCCAGGCGCGAGTGTTACATGTACAGACAGTCGAATTCGGGAGACGTATACCAGTATTAGTCGGATATCCAAAGATACGAATGGCGTTACATCACGCGAGTTCACGGGAGTACGGTTTTTGCGGGGTGAAGACGATCGCTCGGCGGCTCTGGAAAGTGACAATGCTATATTCCTTCACTCCGCGCTGCATTAGCGTTCTGAAAGTAACGCTCTGATCTCCTTTGTCTCGGCTGTTTCCGCCTATTGTCGGCCCGCAAGTATCCTCCGCCCCGGAATCGAGTGATATTTTCATCCGACGCCCGATCCATCATAAGCCGCGAGATGAAACGTTCGCGTGAATCTAACGACCGCGGTCTTTGTTCTTCGTAATTAAGTCGGAAACAGCTCTGCTCAGACATATTTACAAGGGCAACGGTAGAACGAACCCTTCTTTCAATATCAAAGTGGAGGGTTCAGCCAGACGTAACAAAACGCGTTGAAATCGATGTTTACATGCCTTCACTTCTTCCTCTTGTTTTCAGATTTCCATATACCTATGGATTAAAAAATTGTCTCGTTTTCCTTGATACATCCCCAAGAAAATAGTTCGCAACGCTCTTCTAGTCTCTCTGAGACCCGCGTAATCTCCTCTAATCTCGAAGCTTCAGAGTAACTCATTCTTCGTTTTACATTTAAAAACGTGCCGACGAACGGAAAGACAATCGCATCGAATATGAAACGCGTCATTAAAATGCGGAAATTGCTCGTCGCCTATCCAGGAATGGGGATCGAACCGTCGGGGGATAAAAACGGAAGTCCATGCGAGCGAAAGAAAAAGTAGCCTTCCCTGAAACGTTGGAAATCATTTTCAAAGTACAATTAATCTTTCACGCCAGGGCAAGAGCTTTCTAAGAGACTCGCGCATTTACACGGCATGTACGAGTCCGCTTATCTATATACGTAGATACGTACACGTACACGTCTCCCCTCCCCCCCCCCGCCCCGTCGCACAGCTCTTCAAGTTATTTCTGCAAACCGACCCAACCAGCCATTAAGCCCGATATTTACCCCCGGCGCGAGCTTCGCGAAAGCAACTAATGACCTCATCAAGGACCGTCCATCACGTGAGAATGCGCTGTCTTTATAAACACAATACATAAACAACACGATACGCGTGGACGAAGGCGGCCGTGGGGGCGGACTGGTGTTCGTACAAACTCGTTTAGATCTGTTTAATCTGGCAACTTCGTTGGTGGTTTTCCTGATTTCTTGCGCGTTCAAGTTCGCCCGCAATTTCGTGGGAAAACAGGAGCATCGAAGCAGGGGTGAATTACCATCAAGAGCGGGATCGTGTACAGGGTGCTTCACAAGTACGTGACGGCACTTAAAGAGGCGAGGCCGCAACGCGAGTCGTGGTACACCGATCGAATTGGAAATGATTTTGCGTCGCTGGTATTTTCGGAAACGAACCGATGACAGAATTTTCATTACAGCGAATAATAACGATATAAAAATATTCTGATAATTACCTAGGGGAACTATTACGAATACGAATAATCAAAGGTGACTATGAAGAGAACGAAATCGAAACAACCGTCCCAAACAACGTGATTGATTAGCGCCAACGTTTTGGGATGCATTTGATTGGCATACTTTGCCTGTCTGTTCGCGCAATACTATCCAAACATAGATTACGTAATCCGATATAATTTTCCCACGAGATAATCGTCTCCTTTGATGAAATCTTACGAGAACTGCTCCTAACCGACGAGCTCTTGTCGCTAATAGCTGGGTCTTGGTTAGGGAATTCGAGACATTGTTAGAGGAGCATCTAATTGAGGAGAGCAATTGTGCGGAAGAAGCTTCTCCTTAATGATACTCATCCACAATGGCGCGATTTATTCGCGCCCAACTAATGACGTTTCAAAGGAGGCGCCAGGATTAGTTGCCTGTTTGTTACCCTTAATTTGGTATTCTTGCGCGTCACGACCTTCGTTACGGAGAAGAACAATTATTATAAGAGACACTCATTTTCTGTTATTGAACGATCAATTTTCTTTAAGATAGTTGTTTCTGAGGATATCCCCGAGGGTGAAAAACTTGCATGGCACTCGATTACCAACTACCAATCACCAGTGGTACTCCTGTTACTGTTAGATAAGAAACCCATTTCTACGATACATTTTGTACGGAGTATCATCAAAACGATTCATTACACCGAAACCACGGTTTCGTTAAAAGCGAAAGCCAATCAATCGGTGACAATCGACGATCGTTTTTTTGCACGAACACGGACTAAGCAGCGTTAAAAAGTCGGCTCTTGAGTGACGTTGAAATCGAAGAACTGCTTTGCCCGCAGCAAAAACGTTCCCCCGCAATTAACGGCGTTTTTCTTAACGACGTGTCTTTTACTTTAATGGAAACGCTTCGTCCGTGATAAATCTGCACTGCCGTTGGAAACGGGCAGCTCCGTTTTCTAGGCGTTCGTTTACGGGGCTCGCGTATGAAAATGCACTCGTGCAAATATTGTTCCGAACGGAAATCATTTTACCATTGGGACGTCGCAAAAGCTGCGATTCTTGGGAAGAATATTCATGTGCCATTAGATAATCGAATTGTCATACGATTCGCCATATTGTTCGTTTCTGTTTCAGATACTTCAACATTAGCCATCTGGTAAGTAGTCGTAGTTAGATTAAGTTTTTAGTGGATGATTTTCTCACGATAGCTGAACAATTTAAAGCATCGAAGAGGACCATCAAATAATCGAAAGGCTTGAAACGACGTCATGTAATAAACATCGCATTGATCAACTTTCAGGCTTCTTTTCGTGGCGAAACCCAGACACTGGTTCCTGGTTCATACAGGCTCTATGTTACGAGCTAAACTTGAACGGCGACAAGCGTGATCTAGGCACCCTAATGACATTCGTTAACCGACGAGTCGCCATCGAATACGAATCGTACGTGCCCCAGGACAAGAATTTACACAAGAAGAGGCAGATCCCGTCTGTCGTATCCATGTTGACGCGGTTAGTGTACCTTGGTCAAGTACCAGTCGAGCACTAAATTCTAAATCTCATCTTCGAAACTATTGGATTAACTGCAGAAATAGTCGGAAAAATAAAAATAAGCGAGTTTAATACGAAGAAATTGCGTAGCGAATTACTGTATTAACAGATGACCTGATTTACGAATGGCTCCGATGGAATGTTTCCGAACTGTCTTGTATATTTTAATTCAGAGCGACCAGATTACACCGCCATTCTCTGGATTCCTTTCTCGCTGATACAGGATTCCATCGGTTCTAACGATTGACGTTGCACACGGACGAAATTACTAAACGCAAATTTCGGCTTAATATCGCTGCCTGATCCAATTACGCGGTGAACGCGCTCATCGTCGAGAAAATAGGGAATTTTCGATTCCGTGTTAATTAATGAGGGCCTTAACTAATAGGATCGATGTAAACATGGTGGTGCTGATACAACCGATCAGGAACGTGATTTCGGCTCGAGTAACCAAAAGAAACTATCGATACGATCCTCGCAATCATATATGCGCTGTTAAAGGTTAATTGATTTGTGATATAATAACATTCATATCGTAATTATAAATTTTCTGTACAATACAGTACGTGGAAATGCGCTGATCTTCCTCGCCAGTTCCACCATTGTTGTTATGCCTATTATAATTTGTGATATCTACAAAATGAATTTATACATCATGTTAATACACATTTTTAATCAAAAATTGTAAATACAGGCAATATTAATCATGCAAGGAGTTCATTTTGTACCACCCAGTATTTTATTATTTCAGAGCCAGTAACCAGAGTGTTGACTTTAAACAAATTCAAAGTCACTTCACGAGAAACCTTGAAAAATGTGCTTTGTTTACTGTAAGGAACGCGTGGTGATATTTTTGTATTACTTGGTCGCGGTTTACCTAGATGCTGGTTCGGTAGTTTATGCTTCAGTATAAACAACGATTTGCACCGTGCAAGGATGAACATTTCTCTGGGCGTTCGCAATAAAAATAAAATTTCTTTACAGCTACGAAGGAGCGCTTGCGAATGAAAATCCTTTCGCAGTCGCATTCACCGACTGCGAGTGCGAGGAACGAGCGTTATAATTGATTCGGCAATTTCGCGTCTTCAATTTGCAGCTCATTCAGAAAATTTCCTCTGACTATGAGCGATCACCCGGTAAGTAATGGGTAATTAACTCCTCGAAATGTAAATATTATTCTCAGAGTGAAAGTAACGTTCTCCGCGTGCCTCGAGAAGTCCGATCACTACTGTTTATATACAACATCTGCTAACCCACCCAAACCAGGTTAACCCTCCTTTTATTTCGTGGTAATGGTATTTCTGTATATTTTTCGTCCCATCGAGGCAAATTAGGCTCCGACAATGCGTTGACCATCGTTTTCATCATTGGCGTAGAATAGAAACGCAAAATGAGGAAGGGAACATAATTTCTCGAAATGCCTCTAGTTCCCTAAAATGTGTAATTAGAGAGCCCAGCCATTGTGGTCCAAGTCCAGTTAATTTCATTTTGTGTAAATTGACTTTAGAGTGCAATTACAACCGCTGGATTGCAAAACTACGCAACGCGTCAAATATACAGGTAGGATGCATTTGTTCAAATATACGGGTCCTTTCACGTGCGCAATTCAGACAAATTATATTTCTGTCAATGGAATATAATTAATTTAATTAAGAACGAATCGCATCTGTTGCCTTCACGCGTACTGATTTAAATGTTGAATATTAAACGTACCATCGTATGGACTTTTAAATATCGGTTGACTGCAAGGTACACAGGTTGATTAAAAAATTCGTTATTTTCAGTAAAAACAAAACGGTTGAAATAACAGTTTTGCTCGTTTCGTTAGAAGAAAAGTTCTCTTGTCTGTGTAAAATAAAAAACCTCGTCACGCCGTGAAATCAGATAAAAGAAAGTATACTGTTAATACATTCTCGATGAAATTCTTGTAATTATGTCAGCGATACACCCTGCATTTCGCTGTATTTTGTAACTGACGTTATCGCACGACCCATGCAGGATAAGGAAGATATTAAGCGTATTACAACTCTGTATTAAACGATATTCGTTTCGTCTCTTATCAACCGAAAACCGATTATAGTATCGACAACTATGAATTTCACAATGACAGTTCAATTTTCTTAGATTATTTATTCACGGAACTGTTTACACAGCAAGCTGTATATTATCGACTGTCAAGACGAATTCTAAATTATAGATTCAATGTTCGGATAAAGCTATCAACGTCTGCGAATGTGCACTTATTTTGTTTCGAGTCGTTCGGTATACCTCGGTCACCGATTCCCGTTGGAAAATCAAGTGAAATTTATTCAGAAAGTATGAATCTTGGAAAGAACAATCGCGTTCGAATACTCTCGTTCGGAGGGTGTACTGTAAATCGAATTCGGCCTAATCACACGTAAATTCAACGGAATCGGAGGTCTTGGTTCACCAAGAGTTTCATCAGCACGGTTCTAGAACTACTTTCGCGTCAAAGGAAAACCGGGTCCCGAGATGCAGACGTCTGTTTGACCGTGCAATGACAATTCGATTCCACCTCGCTCCGTTCCCGTCTTCTTAGGCTAAGTGGATCCTCGAGGCAAACTGAGCATGATAGAGCTACGGCTCGTTTGAGACACGGTTAAAGGGGTTTCGTTGTACAGGCTACGGAATCCTGGCTCGCGGCTGCTGACTAACGGAAGTAATCGTGCAAGAAATAAATACAAAAATATACAGAGATAATCCTACTGTTCTAAAGACGCACGGTGAGCGGACAATGTTTCCCTGTTCAAAATTTTAACAAAGCGTGATTTTTACAGAGCTTGTTAGGCAAAGACATGAAGCAATTGGGAGAGGAAATACGATTATATAATCATTAGGGATCGGCGCTACTTTTGAACGTTTACATGAAATATAAATTGAGAATATTTTTAACTACTAAATCTATTTAGCTTAATAAACAGTATGATACACGTACAATCGCACCTAAGAAAGGATAACTTCGACGCAAACAACACAACGATCCTGCCAAGCAAACTGAAGATTGATTTCTGCTGCTTAATTTTACCCTATTATCGAAACCATTCGTTCCCTTCGCGATAAGGGTCTGACCTATTCCGTCTCGACAAAGCCACAGCGTGGCTCCGACTGGCGTTACAACGTCGGCCATCGCGAGAAACTTCTCTGTAACGGAACGGTGCACTTCGGTGAGCAGTAGAGTGTCACGTTGGGTTCCGGTCCGCGAAGTATCTTACTCTTCGAGAATCGCAAAATTATGCTGCCAAAGACGTCCGTGCCAGGCAACGATCCAACGACATTTTCAAATTTAATAATTCACCCGATGAACCAACGACAAAACGAGCCCACCCAGTAGTCGTGGACACGAGGCGAGCACCCTCTCGAAGTTGAACCACTCGAGACCGAGCGGGTGACTGGTTCGATCCATCAAAGGATCACGGAACCAGGTGCGCCTGCCACTTTATCGAGCATCGCTGCTTCGTAAAATGCACTCGTACTTTGAGAAATCGTAGTTGGGAGTGTCATTTTCGACGAGCATTTCGTGGACGTTCGAGGTACTACGACATCGTCAGGCTTGCTCATAACTTTTTAATTCTGAGACTCTCGATATATCTTTCTGTTTTTCACTTTGTTTGTGTTTTTTTTTTTTTCTTAACTTCTTGCATCACATTCTTCACATCTGTTGTGGCCCACTAGGCCTATAGCTCGGGCACCTTGGGATCGCTAAACCCGTACTGTAGCTACGATCAAACATAGATACAGCCCCTGAGGGCATTGAATAGCTGGAAAGTAAAAGTCTGTTTTTACTAACAAGGAAAACTCTCTACATGATGATATTTATTAAGATTGTCCACGTGTTCAGACTTTAAAAAATATACTTGATAATAAACGTCGTAAACGTATCTTGAATTTCATTCGTTTAGATGTATACATATTTTCCTCCTCGAAGCTCGGAAAGCAACGTTACCTCTGACTTCCGTCATCGGGGTTAACGCAATTTTCAGGTCACCGAACGTAGACGCTAATTTGTTTCGCGATATTCAAACGTAATGCACGGAGCTGGAACGCAGACCTTCGAAACGACTGTTCTGGAACCACTTGAAGCCGAAACTCAAAACTGGAACGTCGCAGGTGCGATTTTAACCGAAGTACAACGTTCGAGGCGGTCAACAGTGAATTATCACTTGTAATTAGGGAATACATTTCAAATTAAACATTATCCAAGAACAATTAATTGGTCGGTTAACCACCTAAAAGTAATGAATTCTGGGATTCCTTGAACGGACTTAATGTAAAATTGGAAGCTAAATCAATTTGCAACCCCCGTCGCGCGTTTTCGAAGAAAGATGGAACAGTAAGCGAAATCCTCGACACTGAAATATTACCCTACCGTGATGTCTCGCGGATGCTTCCATTAATCAGTCTAAATATTTATTTGAGAGCAACGAAATTGAAACGGAACAGACGGGACCGAAGGATTACAGCCGAGCACATTCGCGACGAATTTGTACGCGCCGTCGTAGTCCGTGGAAATTAATGTTTGCTGCAAATTGGATATTTTTATTTCGCGTATTCTCCCGGAATTCGACCATATTTCATTGACTTTCATCGCGATGTGCTCGCCTAGACGATATACGACTCGTCTGCCGATGAAACTCGCTCGAATTCCAATTAATTCCAACGAATGCTCGTTTTCGGGAATGGAAACTTCCCTCTAAGACCTTTCCACTTCATTTTTGTTCCGACTCCGGCATTGTCATCGAAAAAACATCTGACGTATTTCACCCTACACGATGCACCTTTGCCCGACAAAATTAATAACGACGCTTGACTCATAATTAACAACAGAGGCAACTTGGAGCACGTCACGCGTAACCACCTAGTTTCGACATTTTCAACAAGTTACGAACATTCGGTGACATTTCAATTAGCATCCTTGAATTGTTTGCCCGTCGAGCGGGCCGCAGCACAACTCGTAAATTAATTGTACATCAAATTATCCTTTAATCAGCGGCGTTAATTTCGGCGTCGAAATAATGATTCCGCGGTAATTACGACGTTTCGATGCTCGCATAATCCACCAGCGATGAATCGGACGTTCCGTGAAATCGAATCCAATTAATTTTATCCTGGGCCAAAACAAGTGAAAATGAACATGCCGCGCGACTCCGAAGGGGTGAGTCGAAATGAGAATAAATGTATATATTCGAAATAGGAAGGAATGTGTTCAAGATGAAAATTAAACGTCTTGTCATGAATCAATTAAATCAAATATTTATATTGTAGTGTCCGCGCCTCCCATACCCAACAATAAGAAGTCAAATAAGAACACGAAACGTAGGCTACGGAATTGGTCGCGTAGGTAAAGCGGGGTCGACTGTGGATCCGAGGATCGTGGCTTCGAATCCCCGTGCTTTATTTTTCGTTTAGACTCCTACAATATTGGAGCAATACTATTGAAAATATTAGAAATATCGAATACATTTATGATATTGAAAATACGAGTAGTATGATATATACGATTAATAATGAAAATACAAGAAATATCGAATGTACGATTCACTTTTTTCTTGCTTTCATACGCGCCATACGCTTGAAAGCAAGTAATCATTCAACACTCACAAAGCTTCTCATACGGTTTGCTCGATTGGAACACGTTATCTCCACCTCGTTTCGCCATGGAATCCTTATTTCACGTTATAGACAACAGGTTTCCGCGGTTGGCTGTTACACAAACGGGACACTCGCCAATCTAGATTTCCAATGTTTTTACTCCCCCTCTCGTCACGGATACCACCGCGCTGTGAACGATCTGTATTTGCATATGGATGTTTACAAATTGCACGGGCTTTTCGTCATTACGAATGTACATACATGTTTACAAATGGACATATGAAAAAGATACGAGCCGCAAAGCTGCGGATGGTGCGCGTTTGAAAAATATCTGTAGGCCGTTGTTTGTCAGCTTCCTTTCCGACCGGACCGACTGCGCCGGATGTCGGGCAAGCATTATTTATATTCAAGCGTCAAACGAAACGTATGCTTCCCAACCGTCCATTGTTGCGTTCCGCGAGGTCGACCGCGAGTAATTTATGTTGACGACGCGTGCAATTTTCACTTTATTCCCCAGGGGTGATTGTCCCTCGGGTTGAGAATACATGGAGAGAGTTGCTTTTCAAATCTGGGAGCTGTATCGTTTTATATCGCGTGGTGACTTTGGTGAATCCGATGTCACTTAACCCTTTCGAGATTGGATGGGTTGAAATGTTTCATATTGATTTCGAAGCTGAATTTCATGGTTGAATATTTCATGGTTATTCCACTTTTAAATCTGCAACATCTAATTTCACTTCGTAAAATGACTTCAAAAATAACTTTGAATATCTCTATATTTGAAAAATACTTCGCCGCGTATCAATGTCTTCATACGAGCATGTTTTTCAATTTCTACCAGAATCTAATAAATTCTCGAATTCGCATACTAGGGTAGAATGTCGCGTTTGACTGTAAGTGCGCGTAGTTTTTTTTATCAAAGGCATGTTATACCAGGTCAATCTTTCAGCCTGAAGAACGCCTATCATAACTTCACTACACTTTGAGCGAGAGTAACTTTAAAGGCCGTCGATATGCACGTGTGGGGCATAAATTAAATTATAGAGCTTCTACTTAAAAACACGCTCCTACCTACGGTATTATAATTAAACTACTTCGCACGTGATAAACAAATAACTACCTAAGTAAGTAATCCAAAATAAAACTGAATTATTATTCCTCTTTTTTTTTTTTAATAAAGAACGATTACGTCGACAGGTTTAATTTATAATTAAGAAACCAAATCGTGAACCCTCTTCTGGAAACTCCTCTATTATTTCACTAAAATTGATCACGTCCCCGTCGCCGACGCAAAGTTCGCCCCTGAAGATTCGCCGAGAAGGGTGTAATAAGTGTGCACAAGAGTCCCAATTATACATGTACCAGCGCCAATCCAAGCGACTTCAAAAGCACCCTGTGGCTTTGCGAACGAGTCACACGTTCGCATCCCAAAGTCACGAACTCGCTTTCGTCTGCCTCGAACTCTCTGCGCGGTGTACGAGCAAGTTTGAAGAACTGTATCGCGTTTCCATCGCGCGACACCGTCGACGAATTCAAACGGCAAATTTTGATCTACGCCGGGAAGGAAGTCTCGTGTACGTACTATTGAGCTTCCGCTCGCCGAATTACCGACGCGAGATAACGCCCACGCTTAGAAAGTTTCGGGTGACATCGGTTACACCCCACCCATCAGCTATTCGTGTGCGGGACATATCAAACTGGGAATAAATCCGAAGGAAACGAATGGAAGGTGAGATTCGTGCGACGAAGAGTACGATTGTATTATTATTTATTTTATTATTAATTCACGAATTGTGAGGAATATCAAAGGTAAGGGAGCGTAATATTTTTATAATAGTTAAGATAGCGGATGTCACTTGCATCGACCGTTTACGTCGATAAAGAAAGTTTCCCGGAACAAACTAAGAGTTACACGAAGCATTTATCACGGTTTTATCGCAAAAATGATCGATACACTGTCCATAACTATACGTGGTTAATTAGTTTAATCATTATCGACATTCTCGCCAAGATGGACGACGTTGAATTGCTTACGAAAATGTATTGCAACTCAATATCGAATTAACCACTTCCTGGCAGTCGAAAATTTCTATACGACTCCATAAACCTTGGTTTGGAAGGGAAATATTATCGGTATCCCGAGAACCCATAAAACGGAAACTCGGCTGACACACGAGCGTCGGGGAAAACTTAATAAGGGACTACTAGCCGTGTAATATGCAAAGCAGTGGATGAAGTATCAGGGATAAAAAAAAAAAAAAAAAAAACTTACGTAGTCGTAAAATATTTATGTAGTCGATGCCCCGCGACCGTAAAACTCGGGTATTATAAAAAGGACGAATGGACACACGTGCGTGGAAGCACGAGGAAAAATAATCGAGAAAAAAAGTAATTTTTCTGTATCTGTGTAACGAGTACAGATATTGCCAGCAAATTTTCTCTATATACTCTATACAGTACAGTGTATGGATAATTATACGGAAGAAATAAACATCCCTAGAATTATTATTATACAATTAATGGCTGGAACTTGCTCTGAACTCCACGCGTAACAATGTTATTACCGTGCTATATATAAACACTAGCATCGCGGAATTTGCACATTTGTAGACACGTGCTCGAAATTACAGAAACTCAAACCCTGATGATATGCAGAAACTATTCCATCCGTAGACTATACCTAGTTCTATCCCGAATTCCGTCAAAAGTGTTGGCTAATTTGGGACATACCGAAATTGACAACAATGTTACGCTCGGTTTATCGTCATGAGTCTGAATTTACTTGCAATCGACACCCGTCAGCCAAGAGCGGCTCCAATCCCACGCAAATAACTCATCCACTAATGGAAACGGAAATTTGTACATTTTTCAACGTATCTTCGCCAGAGTATTGCCAATGGATTTATGAAATTTTTCCATCGAACGATCGAAATGGGATGTCATATTGATTATTTTTAATTACACGAATCCCTTCTGAATTCTGCGCACACGCGCGCTTTCGAGTGAGGTCGTATTTCAACTCATTTCTATCGGGGAAATCTCATCAAGCCAGTGCCGATACTATTTCGAAAACATAATGAAAAGTATTAGCTCGAGAGATTCACCACCTAGGACTCTTTTTCCCTTGCGCGATGCTTTCGCGCATTTAAACGTAGCGCCTTATAGATGCACAGTTGCCCTCTCGAAGCCGCTCGAGAATCGTCTTCTATCGATAACGCGAAAATATGGAATAGATTCTCCAGCGAGAGTGCTCTCGGTGATGCGAATTTTAATGGAATGCCAGATGGTCTAATATTGATATCGAGCGTTGAAGTGTCCGCTGCAATATCGCCGATGAGGATCGCGTGAATAATAAAATAAAGATTTGACGACGAAGCGGGAATCCATTCCCTGTAAATCGATGGAAACGTTACATCGTGACTCGAGCACGGGAAATGTTATTTCGGATCGACGAAATTTTACTACGCTCGCTATGACTACTGCCTCGTTTGTAAAGACGGTTCTGTGTACAACATAACAGTCATTCGGAAACAGTCAATCTCTATATTTTCCGTAAATTTGAACTAAAATGGATACGGTATGATCTTGCATATATCGTTCGATTTGTCGTTATACCTCTGAAATTAAAATAGGGAAAACACAACGCGTCGAAAACACAGGGATACGCCGTGACGAAACGCGTTTACGTTGGCAGAGATCGCGGACGCGAAAACAAATAATTAATATCCAGCTGTAAAATAATCCCGTTGGAGTCGCGTTCTGGGAAACGACGGAGCGAACAAATTAGGAAACACCATCGACGAAGACGCACAGAAATAAAGGTTCTCGATATTCCTCCATGTATTGCATATTACTTTTCCGAGCGGAGAGCATTGTTCGTTTAAGCATCGATAAAACGGTGAAGACGTCCGCAAACAAATCACGGCTTTATCCTTTCCGCGTGGCGTTCCATAAAGGAATTTTATGCAAGAAGGGGTTGAAAGGTTGTCGGGAATGTTCAGCGATAAAAGTTTGCCCGACCGACGTCGATTCGACGGTTCGATTTGAAAATAATTACACCGAAACGCGCAGAAACAAACGATGCATCGCAAACGAGGAAGAACATAATAGAACGAAACGAAATTTATAAAGAAACCACGGTTGGCCTCCCCTGAGCGCAATTTTTTGAATTCGCGAAGCGGAAAGTGAGAAAATTATTAACGACCTGTCTGCTATCGAGAAATCGCTAAATTCAACAATAATTCTCGAAAAGTGGAATGCTCGCGATCGGGACGAAGGTGTTGAAAGAACACAAGGAACAGTTTAGGGATCGGACGCGAGTCGATAAAAATTCGCTTCCACCCTACTTAACTTTGTATACTCGTAAAATTCTATTAAACCGTGCTCGACGAGCATCCGCGGATCAGCGTGAGGAAAAAAGGAAGCACGCCGCGTCGAGAGAGTCGGTGGGGTGGGCCGTCCGCTTTGAACCGTGAATTTCGAGCAAATTAACCGACGAGCGTTCTGGAAGACTCGCGCGACAGGAGAAATATAATTATGCTCGTCGCTTCTATGCGCAGACGGCCACGGATTGTCGCGAATAATGGTGAATTAGGAACGGTAAATTCGGATCTGCATAATCGAATCGGCCCGTAATGAAATGTCATTCGCCCTGCCCGCCCGTCGGAATGGGTTCCTTGTACGTGCGCGTCCCGCATGTGCACACATCCGCGCACATGTGCTACCGACCGACACGGGGCGGTCTTTCGAATTTTCCTGCATCGATTCCTACCGCGGATTCGATACGCATCCGTCTTCATTTCCCTAATTGTACGGGCTCTCCCACGAACTACGTCTGCCTCGGTGCAAGAGACATCGACGGAGCATTATAAATCGGCGCGGTTAGAAACGCGGAGGGGGGAATTAGGGACTCGAGATAGTTCGTTTTACGGAAATTCACGTTTATGGCAGCTACGTGACATAATCGTGCCAGCAGTTTGCACTTTGGAAATTGTTCTTGTACAAACTGCTGGCCACCTATAGACTTTCGAGATTCTAGAGATTGACTAAAATCATTAAATCAAAAAAAAAAAATTGAAATGGGAAAGTCGAAAGAAAAGAATTTCAAATAATTTTTAAATGAATCTGAAAGTACAGATTCCATGACATATATACTTATGCACGTTGTGTAACTCGAATGTCAGTCGTGATTGCAGTTTAACTGCACTTTGTGACTGCAGTTATAAGTGTACTTAAAGTGTAGAACACGCGAAAACGTACTATATCGTATCGACAAACACATCGTTCGAACCACGACGCAAACAACGTGTCGTCTGCATCATTAATTTGAAACGCAGAGAAGCCAGCGCGTCGACCATCAAATTCGGTCGTTAAATTTCTCACTGCGCTCGATAGTTATGCTCCGTGGAAGTTACAACATAGTTCTACCCGACGGGATGCCAACTATGAAATACTTCGACGTACATATTTTCTCGAATATCAAGATACGAAAAAGTATCTTGTGAACAAAATTCAGGATCATTAAGAAGTCTCGTGAACGATAAATTGTTTGCATTAGATTCATTGATTTGGAAATGTTATCAACTTACACGTGTGATTCTTCAGGTTTCACTCTCAAGTATATTCCAAGATGGTAGAACGTGTGCTTACCTGTAACAAAGAAAATTAATTATTAAGTTCAACTTCAGTAAATAGTTTCTATCAACTTAAACTATTAATAATTCTGTGCTTGTTTCCTATAGAACTGTTTCTTTTCCATAAAAGACATCCCCAATTTCGCGTAGTATAATCAGAGAGTAGCTGAAAAGTAAAGCACAGACGGAAAGTAATAAAATTCGTTCCATCTTCGCGGTCTCTAAAGCCGCGTTCCTTTGCTTCTAATTTGACCACAGATATTGTCTTCCAGCGGCGATATTGAAATTGACGTGGAGCGTTTCTATGAAGAGTTGAGTTCCTCTGCGCCGGATCTCAAAGAATTCCTGATCTCGATATCCTCGAATTATTCGCGAAACAGGGCTCTAGGGCACAAATTTTATTTGAAAGTATAAAACCCTCGCGTCACTTCTCAACACTTTTTAAAAATGAAATCCTTGACAAAGAAACATCAAAATGACGAGAAATTTAATTTCTTTCCTGTAATTTAACACAGAATAAAACTATTTTTACGTCTACAATCAAAGATCAAATTCAGAAAAATTCGTTCCAAAAAATGAAATGAACCTTAATAGATAATATGAATTAATGATCGCACGTCCTCAATTGCTCGTCAGCATGGCGAAATTCGAGGAAAATTGTTTTTGCGGCCGCTATTTCGGGGAATCTTGACGGGCGAAAATCGTTCGCACGACACGTCGATGCTGTAATTTATTCCGCCATCGAAAACTTCAGAAACGCTCCGTGTCGCGGAGTCGGGACCAATTCAGATTTCATTGCACGTTTACCGTACCGTCGGCCTGACAAATCGTATTTTTACCATTCCAAAACTTGGAGATGCGTGCGACTGCGCATCCGGACGCGAGCAACATGAACAAATAAACGGCCGGATGAAGAAAGAGGGCAAAGGACTGGCCAAGTGTTTCCACAACTTTTTGCGATACGTGACCTCAACTTGGCTCTCCACCTGGTACGTTGCGACGTGTATGTGTACGTCAACGAATAGTATAAAATAACAGTATTTACTCAAAGTATTTTCGCGATTGACCTAACTTACCTTAACCTTAATCGCGAAATATACTTTTTCACAACAAAAAATGGACAAATTTTTATTTTTATTCTAAAGCTTCAAACCCTGTAACGTTTATTTTAAAGGTACGTAATAAAAACAATTAAAAACTGTGCAATATCTGTAGTACACTTTTAAACCATGATCCAGGTTCGGAAAAGAATAGAAAACAGAAATTGAATGGGACAATTAGTCGGTGGAAATTGGTTTCGAAATTCTTTGAAAGTTCCATCGACGTCGCCCACCCGAATAGACATTCATAACGTAATTACGCGACCTGGATGCTTTCGAGTTTGCCGTTTTAATTAGAGCCGCCATTATAGTTTTTTCGGACTTCATTTCGGGGTGGCGATTAGACGGTGCAGGTGTTGAAGCCGAACACACGCGTAATTAGGAAAAAATACAATGCACAATTTCGGGTACTAGCCGCCTCGGCGATGGAATTGAGTAAGATTGGAACAGAAATGTTATATCTTCGAAAACAATCGAAACGGTTTACGGGAAGCGTTACTCACACAGGCCCGGCGATGAACGCGACAACGTTTCGCGCGGCCGCTTCGAGGGCGATTAAACGGGCGGGAAACATCGAGCGGGGCAACAAACAAAATAAATTCGCGCGGCGGTCATCTGCAAACAGCGCGTTAACGAAAGCGTTTCCGTGCTTACGGTCGGGGAATTTATGCCAGTGTGTGCGCCAGCGATCCTCTGTTTTCGGGACGAGACAGAGATCGAGGACCGTGTTTTCGCGAAGAATAACGAGAAAATAAAACGGTACACGATAACACCGCAACTTAGCGCGTTAATTAAATCTGGAAGTCCGGTGGAAATGAATTGCGCGTGAACAAGAATCTGTTATAGTATAATAGCAAGTCATAAATAGTGTGGTGGAAGCATATGAAGTTTGTTGCCATTGAACGTTTAGACAATGTAAATGAAAAGATGGTTGGCTAATTGACAGTGAAATACTAATTAAATTCAGAAAAAGTCCTGCTTACTTAAATGAATAAAAATAACTCATTGGTCTTCAAAGCCCTACATGTCCAATCAAATACAGTCACTGTTTGTCTTGTCTGACCATGCACGATCGCTATTCTACTTGACCGATATTCTCTCGAATATTCGAATCGGAACATATTTTCACGTGACTTCCAAACGATCAGAGTTCACGATCGCAAGAAAAGCAGGAAAACGTTGCGTTCCCGTTTTTCGGCGTCAATCAGTCGTCGACGCTCGAAAAAAAAAGGAATATACTGAGGAATTATCGACATACAGATCGACGTTCTGACAAGAAGATTATGTCGACGGGGACGTGGAAACTGCTGACCGTGTTGCTGCAGAGCTTTCGGAGAACCGGTGCCTGGTGGCTTCGAGCCAGTCAAAACTTTTTATATGCCCACGACGACCATCTACCCCTCACCCCCCCCCCCACCTCCCATCCTTCCTCCCAGATCCGCGTCATCGCGATGTACCGAAGGATATCCGGGGATCAAAACGGATTATATCCGAGAACTGGCGTGGAAGAGGCACGTTCGGGATCGTTTCATGAAATTTGCACAGTCGAAGTGTAGGTTGACGCTGGTCGGTGAACGATTCAAATATTTCCCCGATGGATGTCCGGTTTCGTCAGCGAGATGTCGCCTGCCACCCCGAAACCTTTTACGCGGAATTCCACAAAAACGAAATTGCCAGCTATCTTTGTACCTGGTAGTATTGCCAAACGAACGAACTTTCAACTTTTCGAAATTTTGTGCACGTGTATCGTCGCGTGGACTATCTTCTCTTTATAATTTCCTCTATCTTTGTAGTCAGAGGAACTTCGACGCGAATAATACAACAATGATTAAGCGCGCGTCCGTAGTTCCATTAAAGCAGAGCGAAGTTGTTCCATCTCGAATGCGCTAACGAAACCGTTGACGGGGAAAACGAAGAAATTCTCGCGCGGATCGGCATCGATAAGCAACAGGACGTAATTGCATTAAATTTGGCGAGAAGTTTGAAAACTCGCGCTCGAGACATCCCGCCGGCGCTTCCTCGTTGAATATCTTCGTTAAAAAGTTCACGACCGCGCCCCATACCCACCTGTCGGGATTAGGATGGATTAAAAAAAATTCAATTACTTAACGAGGAAGAAGATTGGACCGCAGAAGTTTGTGAAACAGGTTGCCAGCGCGTCCCATATTTCACGTCATATTTTTTAAAGGGTTCAAAGTGAAGCAGAAAATCAGGCCGATCGGTGATGCGAGAGTTACGACCCTCCCGCTGCACCCGAAAGGAATATCTTTTCCTCTCCGTAAGCTGCCCGATGTACTGCGATTCGTCTTTTCGCTCAACTCCGGGAGGAAGATTTCAAGACCCTATTGTCTGCTTCAAAGATAGATTTGATATAAACGCATCTGTCTCTTTCAGTTTTACTGTTTTCTTTATTCTAGATGATTCTACAAAAAAAAGAAAAAAAAACAATTAAAAAAACAATTACCTTATTATTTTCTGTCACATTCCCTTCGCGTTTCGAATCGACAACGGTGCAAAATTTTGAAAGCCACCGCGGTACAAGAGCAACGAAATTGCAAATCGAAATTGGGTGAAATGTGTCAAGGGGATAAACTGGGGCAAGTGGGTGAAATTTGTGAAATGGATAAAATAAGTAAAATGGGTCATCAAGCGAACGAAATAGGTTAAGTGAGTGAAATGGATGAAACGGTAGAAATAGTAGTTGAAAGTTTCCCAAGAAAGTCCAGACAGGGATCGTCGGACACAGGGTAGAAACTCTGTAAATCAAATGCTCGTAAAACTCTCATTACCTTAAGATTAACTCGCCTTGAATGCGTAATTACACTCCGCTAATCAAGCTGCAGCAATTTCCTTGACTAATCACAGATGAGTGTAGTCTACTCGACTGTCAGAGAGACATGTATGATTGCCTCCGTCACAAATGAGTGTCTGATTAGAGGTGGGTATACTATTACTTGTTTGACTAAACCAGCGGATTTCTACTTAGAAGACTAGATGAAACGGGCTTCTACAACTATTCATAGAGGGTACGAATGTTTATGAGACTGATTGTATATAATGCCTGGCCAGAAATATGATCGTTGCTCGTAAGCCGAGAGACCCTTTGGGAAAACCCTTTACATCCGCGAAACTCAATCTCTCCTGAAACTATCATTCACGGCCAGCGATACACCGAATCGCGCTTTTCGAGGCGGGATTCGAGCGTACGTCCTCACCTCGACGAAACAAGATTTTAATTCAATTGTCGCGCACCGTCGTCATAAAATATACAATCAAATTTGTCGCCCGGTCCACGCCAGGTATAACGAGAAAAACGAACGAAGCGAGACCCGAGCTTCGAAAAATTGACCCGATAAATCACAATTTCCTTCTTTAATAGGTTTCGCCGTCTGTAATGCCGCTTTAATGAACTTTTACACCGACACTTTATCGCGGCGAAATTCGATTTCATCAACAGCGATGAGATTCTAGCATAGAGAAAAAATTTCTCGTAAAATGATGGGTACGTTCGAATTCTATAACGCTGTGAAAGGTCGACATGGTAATTATAAAACGTAGTATGTTTTATGCGATCAAAGAGACCACTGAAATAAATTATTTATTATTCAATGGCCATATACAAATTTTGTCGTTTAATGATGTTAATCTTTATTATTCAGGAAAGTTATTGCAAATATAAAACGGCTCAAATATCCTTCATTTAACAGCCACTTGAAATATCGAACTTCAAGAAAGAATAATCTTTGGAAATACGAGGAAATTCGATGAACCCAGTTCCAAGAGAGGAAACAGGCCAGTGTCTTTACTTGTTTCTAATTTCGAGCTCCACGTCTGACCCAGGATAACCACATTCATCGGGGCTGGCCAGGCTAGAGCCATTTCGAATATTAAACCTAGGGACGAGAAATATATCGTCGGCCCAGATAGATGGATTGGCTGGAACAGACATCTAGCAAATGAAAGGTCCGGGCTTGAATTCCGTCCTGGCGAGTCGTGTGATCCAATTGCTTTTGACAGTGGATTAATAGGTGCTACTTGGCAATTGATTGTTTTCACGAAGTTAAAATTCGATAAGGTATGCGCTTCCCTGCGGCTGAAGTTTGTTTAATTACGCAAAGTTCGACGACTTTGTTCATCCTTAAAATTGTGTTTGATGGATGCTGTGGTACGACAGGATCAGAAGGCCAACGTGAAATGATTGATAGATCAATTGTACGCAGAGTATCTTCAGTTTCGATATTCAATAGAAAGCCCTTTCAACGAAACAGATTCTATTTTAATTACTCGAGCATTCTCATAAAGTATGAAAAGAAATGATGCTAAAAACGATAAGAAGAATCGACGACTGGGTCATATGAAACCGATGGGAGCTGTTCGAGGGACTATGCCAAAAAAAAGGTTGACCCATGAGGGCTATTGTCGCCAGTTTCGCGCGCGATTGGGCGCGCTGAACCGCGATAGGGAGCAGGCTCGATGCCTGGTGGTCTATATTCCAACGGAATATAGGTTACAAAGTGCAGTGCTTCTAATTCCAGAGGAAAAAAGAACGAAGAGGGAGAGGAATATCCGGTCGCCTCGCCTCGTTCCGCCGAGATTCATTAATGCTCGATGCGCATTAGCAAACAAACATCGCGTGCCCCGATATCATCGGTCGCCCGACCGAGGGTTCACAGTGGCGCGGCTTTTATCGAAATTAAACGAAAGATTAAATATCCCTCGGGGAGCGGACGTCATGCACCGTCAGGACGACACCGGGGAGGGTTAGAATCTCATCAACTCGCGCGCCCTTAAATCGTCCGGCAATGAACCGTTTCCTGATACAACTAATGTCGAATGAAATCGTCATCTTTTGCTGGGATCCTTGGATACCTTCAGGAATAAACATGACGACACGCATATCGAATGTCGCACGCGATACATGTACAAGTTACAGGTCTGAAATTAACCCTACCGTAATATGCTACCATAATACACCAGGAGAATTTTTTAATAATAAAAATCCCATATTGTTTTATCGATGTGGTACGTCAATATTCACTGAATTATATTAAAATATGAGTTCATTATTAAATAAACAACGCACATTATCATGTGAAGTATTCATGGTGTTTGGTGCACGTCGCAAGTCAAGTCGTTTAAAGCGAGAAAAAGTGCACGGATATTACGAGTAAATTATTGCGGCGTTTATTACGTTTGGAGAGCGTCCAAAAACCATGTTGAATATTACCAGGGGAATATTTATACCGTGAAAATTCCTAAAAAAGTTATGGCAACTATGCCAAACGCAATTTTACGGAATATTCTACGTTTTCTATTGCGAATTAATTTTAATTCTAAAAATTAGATAGTCGATTGCTCACGAAATATTCATCGAATTAATATCATCGTCGATAAGCTCATGATTAAATGGAATAAACGCTTCGACCTCGATTTTCGGATCACATTTAATATGTTGCTAAATACGTATGTATATTAATCTAAGATTATAAGTATGTTTAATAAATGCATAGGATGTATAATATAGCATTCGATAAGCGAACGAACGAATGAGTTAGGATACGAATACACTCTGTTTGCTTGAACTATACATACGATGATGTTAGTAAATTAATGTTGAACCAATTTTAAGTTACTTTTGTGCCCGAAACTGTAAAGTTTGTCAACAATTTTAATTATCACGGACAAAAACGGGATCTCAACTTGACAGAGTTATTAACGCCGATCAAGTTATTATTAAAAAAATTTCAGTATAATTAACAGCATTGTTCATGATGTAACTCATTCTTGCAGACGTTTAACCAGTATTTCATAACGTTCTCAATCTAAACTTCCCCATAGCATGAGAAAATCTGAAGTAACATAGAGTAAATATTATTATTCCAATAATGGAGAATAAATACGAACAAAGGCAATTTTTTAAAAGTAATATGACTAACGAGAAAGTAAACGTTATTATAAAGTATATATAAGAAGGATTCGTGGAATCAAGGTATTTTTAGTAATTATGATAATCACGACTAAAAGACCTTCGTGGCCGATAGTGAAAAATTGAAAAGCTGGGTCACTGGATCACCAACAAAATTTAATCACGAACACAGAAATTCGCCAGAAAAGAAACAGGACGAGAATTTTTTAAAAGGGCATTTGCATTTGACGGAAGTTCCGCGACCGTGGGACAGAAAATAAAATTTAATTTCCGACCTTAGTCTGGGCTCTTTCAATGCTGATGGAGGCGAATCGTTTGAGGAGATGCCTTTCATCGCTAATATATTTCAAGTTAATCGATATTGGTTCTACATTAAAAATGCAAAACCCGTCTCTTATTCCCGAGGAACGAGTCACTTATTGCGGAAAAGCTAGAACAACGGAATATTGAAACGTAGCGATTAAAAAACGAATGTTACCGCGAGCAATACAAAGAGGAGTCACTCGTTCACTACGAAGATTATCTCCTTAAAATATCGATCACCATTTTGCCTTGGATTGCTTTGTGATACACTGAATATATTAGAAGTAATTCAAATATAATATTTAACAAAAGCCGTCAAGAATTTTTGTAAAAAAAGTACGTTCGAAAGCCGTTTCGAAATACGTTAAATTAAAATATGAGTACTTAAATTGAAGAGTTTAAAATTTTACTATTGGATTATACACGAAACTTTCAATCCGCCGTTGCACGAATTCGACATTAGCATTCGAGAGAGAAATTTTATTTTCGTTACTCAAACCCGTGAGAACCAATGAATACACGAGCTGGACAATAAATTAAATATTTGATTAATTTCCTCAAGTATTAACATTGGACGTCTCCCATATCTTGAAACAAATTACCTCTGACAATACCTCCAAATGTTAAACTACACAATCGCGAACGATTCAGGGATAACCATGAAAACAGAAATGCTTTTTCCGCTAGAAAAATCCACGATGTTTTCATGACTTTTTGTTTCTCTCCGTAGAGACGCGAAATGAATAGAGTGTCGCACGCGTGCGCCGGACTTAGATGAGTCGTTCTCTTCGCCCTTTCTTCTGTGTTTCTTTTTTCTTTTCACTATCGGCGCGACTAAGACAGAGGCGCGAAGCTAGAAGTGCTCGAGAGGGTTTGAACGACGGGCAACTACTCTCCCTTTCGTCGGCGCGTCACTCGGCCGTCATCTTTGTTTACGTAGTATCACAATGCGTAGAGGAGGAACGCCCTCGGGATTCTAATTTGAGTGCAAACACGCGAGGGTGTCTACCTTCCAGACTCGTCTGGAACGAGGACAGATGTGAGACTCGAAACGCTCCGCGAAAACCGTCGTGCTCGAGAGGGCCATCAGACGCGAAAGGAGGAAAAGAGAACGAACGAATCTTATTGGATCGCTGCACGGATCCGAGTTCGTTTCCTGGAATTCGTAGGAAATAAAACATGCAACCGGCTAATTCAGAATTGAAGAGGGGTGAACGAGAACCTGAACGGAAGAAGAGAAACTCGTTGATGGGGTGAATTTATTCAGGAGGATAACCATGATAGGAACGAAAGGATCAGGCAATTCTTATTTACCTTCTCGAATGTTTAACCATTGAAACGTACGATACATGAAGCCTCTTAGGGAAGTTGAACGAATTACGACGTTAGAAAATATTTTTGAGAGAACGCGTGCTATAAACATTCGTGAATTAATTAATATTCGAGCTAGATACTAAACGTCTCGATTCGCGCAGGTACAGAAATTCTATGCAGCTTCTCAAGCGAATTTTATGGGGGTTGTTTTTGTCGGAATACCCGTGGGGTACACGAAGAATTAGAAACTATAAGGTAAACCGAGGGAAAACGGTGGAGTAATTTAACACTAAAACCTGAACGAAGAATTTTTTACTTAGCCTCGCTGTCTCGAACTCCAGCTCTGCTTCGGTTTTTGCGAGTTGGAAAATTGAAGCGCGCGAAGAAACAAGTGAGGGGCTTTAACTAGGGGGATGGGAAGATTGTGGTATAGTTGGAAATGAGATGATATTTCTTGCCGAAATAATTTGAAATGATGGAACCGTGGGGTAGGAGAAAAACGATCATGAAAGTCAGGGAAGCTCGTGCACAAGTCGACGAAACTATTCTCGATAGAAATACACTATATACAGAATGGTTTCGAAATGCGAGAGAGTACGATCGAGGATACAGATTCTCGTTATGATTTTGGAGTTTATCGATTTCTTTCTTGATTTGATGTTATTGATCTTAGTCGCAAAATTTTGAAGCAAAATGTGAAGCAAAATAGGACCTACGCTAAGAGGTGCAAAATTGTCGATAATTATGGAACCAGTAAGAATAATTTATCTGGCTGGAAGGAAATAATACCACCACAATCGGAATTGCGGATCGACATTACCGTCAGAGTAATAAGTCACGTCATGTCGATTCATGTTTCCCACCGTGGTGTTATCATTACCCTCTGATCAAGTAAATTAACGTTATTGATTCCACAATTATCAACAATTTGTCGCTTGCTGCGTCCTGCATCAAGAATTATTTATCAATATTCTAAAAAATGAATAAACGTAGAGAGTACTACGAAGGTTACAAAATAATATCCAGACCGAACAACTACCAAAACCAATTTTTCCGCAACTAATAACGAAAATGAAAGTGCCACGAAGCGAAGAAAAATAGCGCCGATCAAAGATAAATACATAAAGCTGAAGTGACCATGGTAGAACGTTCTCAGAACACGCGAAGTCAATAGAGAAACGAAAACGATTGTTGGAAAAGTAAAGTTAAGACGGATAACAGCGAAAAAGGACGAGGTAAACCTGAAGAAACGCGAAGTAATCCGGCGCCTAAAGGTTCGAATGAAGAGTATAATTCGATTGACTGATGTCAAACACGAGAAAGTAATAAAGTTTCGTAAGCGTGATTGGTGGACGAGCAAGACGAATGTGAAAAAGGGGAGAAGTTTCGAGGAAAAATCTAGTTACAGTAAAAATCAAGCAAATGGTTCGAACGTAGGGAAGGAGAAGCTGGTGTCTTGTGTTAACAGAAGTACGAAGCCTTTGCGAGTGCGGAAAGCAAATCTTCCTCAGCGACGAGTACGTGATGTGCAAGTATATTTATTAAGACCCCTTAAAGTCTAATTTGCTGCTGAGCAATGTTTAAAAACGGGGGAGATAGATAAACCCTGGGGAAAAAGTTGGGAATATGTAATGGCGGTCTATACGCGTGCGCTTGGGAGCTCTGGGAAAAGCATGATTATGCAAAATAAAATAAATTTGGTTGGACATGAATAGATTTTAGGCTGGGCAGAACTCGCGTGATAGAGAATACTATAATTTAAAAAATTAGGACTATAGTTATCCGTGTAAAAATGTAATTGTACAAGAATTCCCCTTTTCCGTAAAACTATCCATTCGATGAATTTTCAGTGCCACGTTTTACCAACATTCCACTTGTACTTGCCGAAGCGAACAGGTTAACTGTATTTCCCCAAACATTTCAGAGTACACAACTCGGTTGACAATTTTTTTATTTTTCATACATGGCGAAAGTTTCGCGCTACGTAAAAGCTGTCATACGGGAATCGTTCGAAATTTTCTTTCAACCCCGAGAAACTCGAGGCGCGACGAGGTCGGTGGCGAAAATTTCTGGAAAATTGGAAACCCGCATGGAGGCTCGGGGGAAGAATTCAAAGGAAGCTATTAAAGTAGCAAGCGGGTCAAAGAATTATCAATGGTTCTCCACGGTAATAGGAATACCACAAGTGGTAGTAACGTCGGGGCGAATACCACGGAAAGAAAGTACAAAGAGCGCCGACATAATCGATACGGCTAATCCAACGGATATTTCTGACACAACAGTTTTCAAACGCGGCAATCTCCACGTCCGGAGTCTTTGTGGCTACCGTGAACCCGGCGTGCTATTTATTTTACGCAACATTGAACATTCGTGCGGAACTTTCGCAACTCTGCGCCAGGGGTGCGCTACCCTTTTCGCGGCTGTGCCAAAGAAAACAAAATAATGTTTTTCGCAGACCTTCTAATCTATTTCCAGTATGTACATCGAACCAGAATTACATTCCTTGGAAGATAAAAATGCAGCTAGCTCGGTGAAAAGCATCGGCAGAGGAAGGGAAATAAATAGCAGAGGGAAATGAGTTCAAGCAAGTTTTAAATGGAACAGGACCGGAGATTAATGGGTCTCGAGTAAGGGAAAGAATTAGATATGAATCATTAATTCCATACAGATTCCCGTGTACGAAATTATGCTTCGTGAGGATACGTGAATATTCATGGCGTGGAGAGTGTTCTTCGGTGGAAACAAAATATTCGGCATCAACGCGGCTGCGTTGGTTCGAGATTAGAACGATCCCAATTGGAACGAAGAGTGCACGAAACGGGAATCTGCGGTTTGGCAAGAACCAGAAGTCGATAGAGGCATGCTTACATTTTCAACATCGAAAGGCATTCGACCTCGAGCGCAACCGGAACGAACAAATTTACTTTTCTCATATTTCCTGAGCCAAACCGTGCCAAGAAATTACTTGCCAATAGTAGTGCGTTACTTGTAATTAGATTCGAAACGCACGTTCCCATTTCAGGTCCTCCCAATGCATTGCAGGGCGCTAAATTCCCCTCCGTTGATGCAAAAACAATGTTCAATGATATTTTCTCGCATTTCCAGGAACGTATCCGTTTCGTCACGCTGAAAACCCTCACGTTCGTTTCCGTTCCTTTTCCGTCGCGTATTTTTCATATATCGCGGCCTTTGTTCTCCTCCCGGAAAATTTCACTTTGTAACTTTCTCTCGGTTCTTTGTCGGAGATTTCCCTGGAATCCGTTGCCCTCGTCTAGTGTAATCCCTTTACCGAGGTGTCTTCAAACGACTACCCGCCGATTGATCCCCGCCCGGCAAAGGTTAAATTAACTCATTACTTTCGACTCGCGGCTCGAAGTCGAGGCATCGAAAACTGGGACACTCCGGGCGCTCGATAAATCTCGCCTAGCTCAGACTCTCGTCGCGTAATGGTCGAGTCGTTTCACTTTTAACCGGCGCGCCGCGTTTCTTTATCTATGACAGGGCATACGTCAGGTTCTCCGTGATCTCGGAAATATCGGCGAGAAACGTGAACCGTACCGCGAGCTGGAGAAGTGCTATCTTGAACAGTTAAATCTTACACCTTCTTCAGATCATTTTTTATATTTACTGCCCGAAAGGTTCGATCGATCAGAATCGGTGTGATGCATTTTAATTTTTCATGAAGATAATCATAAGAGAAGAATACTGGTTGAAATCGTTTCGACGGTGGGGAGAATAAATTAAACCAAGAGAGTTATTGCTCAGTCTCCGAAAATTCTGTCCAAATCGCGGTAAATTAAAGCAACGATGTGTAATAAATTAATTATCCTTCTCTACTCGGGCTCAGTTATTCGAACAACCGGTACGATACAGTTTACGTAAACGATATTCGATACGAAGTCGTAAAAGCCATTTAGCCACAATACGCCACGTGCGTCATCGAATTTTTATCTAGGCCTCGCAGATTTCCGAATATTCTTGACAAAGCGACACAATTGCTACGATACCGAGGATGATATTTCTCTGTACACCGTGCACGCGTGGAATCCTATTGATTTCGTATACATTGAACCGTTCCAGAGAACCAGCGATAGAATTTCTAAGCAGCGAATGTTCTGACGCGAACAAAACGCGAGTAATTGAAAGTGACACTTCGAGAATGAATGATAATCACGCTTTACGTTGCACTAAAATGTTACGGGCGGTGATACGAAAGGTAATATGAAGGGGCGGGCTTTACAACCGTTGGATAACGAGAATTCGTGTGTCGTCAAACGTAAACGATAAAAGTTGTCAGACACTGGCGTCGTTTCACGAGCTCGCGTAAATGGAGATACGGCGAATTGGAACTCGGAAAAATTAATATTTCGTGGAGGAGGGGGGGCGGGGGGGGGGGGGGACGCTGGCGCAGAGGGCATTTAGGATATCATAGACGAGCAAAGCATCGACGGGGCAATAATAATTACACGCTCGATCAGTTATATCGGGCTAGCGCAATGGAATATCAATCGAAACTAATTCGAGTTTAGGGAAGCATTCAGAGTTCCATGCATTAAGATAATTGCAACAAAATGGGTACACGCGTGGTCATTGAATCGATTTAGTAGCTACGCGACTGTGACTTAAGGAGGGATTTTACAGCTTTAAAAATAGCCAATTTTCATGAATTTTTCAGAACTTTTTTTTTTCTTCTCTCTCTCTCTCTCACTTCATTTTCGCCAACAATAACCGAAAACTATATTGAACGACAACGATTCGCGCGTTCTCCCCTAATGAAACGCGTCATTCATAACCCAACTACGGCTGACAAGTGCTCGATCACCATCCCTTGCGCATCAAACGCCCCTCGTCGAGGAAACGCTCCCTCCTCACCCCGCAAACACCGTGAAAACGACGAACACTCGGAACCCCCTCGTCGAACACACTTCCTCCCCGTTCACGAGAGAGCCCTGGTTACATCCAGTTCCCTCGCAGCCCCTGAACACCATGAAAACGACGTGTGACAAGCAAACGTAATTTTCCATGACGAACGAGGACCCGTGGGCTCGCTCGCTGCCTCGGCCCAGAACTGGACGAAAAAGGTCTTCCTGCGGCCAAAAGCCGGAGCTATTCGCGCGAATGGTAACAGGTTGCCGTGGCGGGGCAATCAAAGTGCCATCGCGTTGAAATAGCCCCGGCCATGATAGCCCGACGGATAAAATACGCGACGATAAACGTGTAATTAACGGCCCGATTTGGAAACGAATGGATCCGTCCGTCCGTGCAATATCCTGGCTACCAGATAACATCCGTATACGTGTGCGTGTACATGCAATAAATATGTGCGCAGGAATTCGCGCGGTACCGAATTCATGGTTAATAACCAGTACGAGCTCTCTGTAATTCTTGCGATGCGATGTTCAATTTTCAAATGTATGCGCTGCTTGCTTGCGGATGTACAACTGTTTTTTGGGGGATACAAAAATTATATCGACATGTACGCGATTGTAATTACGTACATTGTGTAGATTATGTTGGAACTCTAGGTTTCGTTTATTGCTCGTTTCGAGTCGTTTTGGAGGTTCAGTCGCCTATTCATTTCGAATTGTGTACTATAAATAATCGAAACACGGATTACCAGACCGTCGTCGCGTTACGCGTGATATTATTACTCGAGATATTCGGTGGATCTATCTAATAAATTTTATTTACACATAGTTAAAAGCACACCCCGCGTTAAACAAAATTATTACAAACGTAACGAGGTCTGTACTCGACGGTTTTCCAGCGGAATGATGATACAGAATGTGTTAATGTGACGCAGCCGTATCCACTCGTTTACGTGCTCTCGTGAATGCATTTATCTGGATTAATTGCAATATTTGACTGTACCTATCAGGAATACGCGGATTCTCGTTACAAGCCAGTCCCGTCCGATAAACATACGCGATCGATATCGTTAACGAGGAATACTAACTGCAAGCTCTAGGAAAGAGTAATTACCCGTCACGAGAAGACTTCTACATCGATGATTATGCCTGAACAATCGAGGACTTTCTATGGAAATGTAATTGAAACATAAATCGTTTAACCCTCGATTCGTTATACAGTTTAGAGCTTTGAACTTTTTAATGTACAGCTTCGGAACTCGCGAACTTGCGTCGCGGATGAACTTTAGAATATAGCTGGCTTGTTTTTAATTTCGACGAAGTTTCGAGTATTTCCACGCCAGTGTTAAATTACGCAGCTCCGAAACAGATTTACGTTTAAACGAGGTAACAAGGAACTACTTTATGTGGACTTACAAGCGTATTCGATGCGACTACAACTCTCTAATATACCTCTAGTTTTGCAATTTTGGAGCCGACTGGAACTGAAGAACTAGTCTCTATATTAAAACGTGCGTAGAATTCGTTTCCGTGAAGAAATTTGCATCCAACAAGAAATATGTTAATAATATAAGATAGGGGCAAACTTGGTGAATTTAATTTTCGTAGTCTCTTTGAGGATGTTATGTAAATCCAGCTTAATTATTTACACGAAGTAGCGTTATTAAAAACACTTTTTGTTGTGGAATGCTTTTAGATGAAAGTTACACTGCAAGGGACTTCAGAAATTAAACGTAGCACTAGCTTTCTCGGACTGAGAGATATACAAATTTCAAATTTCATCAAATAAAGTTTAAATTAAATTCTGCGCAAAAGTCGGGGCATGTACATATCAACTATGTATAATTTCCAAAACAGAGCCTCAAATTGCAAAACGATACGTCTTCGTCATTTTCTAATAGAGAATTCGCCCTGAAAAAATTTGTTTCGCGCTTAGATTAACGCTTAGCACGAGGTCGTGAGTTTATCAAACGCGTCCGGACGATCTATCGCGAATCAAGAATTTATCGCGTTGTAAGAGAACCGAACAGGGTGTTTCGTGCAAGTTGGCTGCCCTACATCACTGATAACGTAGGTGGATGGTTTGGTAGGTGAAAGAGGTTTATGCTGCTGCGGTGCAATCGCGACAGGGGGGCGTGTGGCTTTCGACAAAGGCGACCCTAAGGCGTCGTTTAACAGGTGCAATTTCGAAGGAGACGCGTAATTAATAAGATGGATTATTTCGATGGGAACAAAGGCTTGATTGATGGTGCTACGCGAATGGCCAGCTCATGTGAAAATCTGATACGCCTTCGTCAACAAATTAATTGCGCGTGAAGTGCCTTTAGAATAAATCAGTCGATGCACTAACGTGATTTCTGATTGTTTCCATCATAGTATTTTCAACGATATTAGTCTACCAGTCAACGTGTTGAAATTGGAAGTGTTGTTTTATTACGATTGTTTTCTTTTTGGAAATGGTCTATTCTAATTAAATTTGATTTTAATTCGAAAATTGTATCGTTTGGTGTGTTGAGATCTGATTTGCCCACGAAACGGCGCTGCTCGGACTGGCCGCGTGATTAACAGTCTAGAACACGGTACGCGGAAATGTCCAACATCTCGGTCAGTGAGTTGGGCGTACAATTAACACTTCCATATCGAGGAAGGAGGTGTCAAGGAAGCGCGCGATTTACGGCTCGCGTCTTGGTTTTACGGCGTTATCCAACGACACATTATTTTGGTTAATGACCGTAATCAATTTCGAACGGTATTAGCGTTGATGCGTTAATCGATGCCTCCGCGTCGCGAGAGCAAATTGCTTTTCAAACGGTAGTTGCGAGCGTAATTTTGGGGAAAGTAAGTTATCGGTCGTAATACATAACGAACAAGAAGCTGCTACGTGCTTGAAGTGAATCGAACGTTATCTCGCAAGTTTTTAACAATTCTACGGTATAAATATATGATTTAATATGGATAAAGAAACTCTATTTTGTTTGTGAAATTGTTTCCTCGAATTAGATTGGTTGGGGAAGAGTATCGTAACTGCTAATTACACAGCGAGCTTGATCGCATCTGTTTACGCGACGTCATCCGTGATCAAAGCAACCATTGCGACTAATTACGCCCTAAACGACACCCGTCACGTCCCGAGCTTCTCGTGAAATTGAATTTTCCTCGGTTATCAAGCCTCGCTTCCTCTTTCACGGGCCTCGCGAATCTTTTCCCATTCATCATCAATCACCGTCCTCGCAGCTTCCTTAAGCAACCCCGTCGTGGTACCATTTACGCGCAATCTCTAATAATCTTTGACGCGCTTTTCCAGCAGCCTTCAGTCTTCGCGGCAAGCATTTTTCATCTTTAGAGGCCCGCATCTTTTCACGTTTCCCCGCGTCCCCGTGTTCCTTCACTAGCTCTTCTTCCCCTTTTCTTAACTTCAAAAGCCAATGTACCTCTCGCATTTACCCTTCGCAAACGCCTACGTGAAACCTCTTCAAACTCTCAATGACGCTCGAAGGGTATCATAATGCAGCCCTAAAAAGAATTTCATAATCGTGTGACATGTTCAAAGGCACGCACTCGTTCGTTTCCTGTACAATATTAGACTCAAAGGAAAATTATATCTATCTACGTACTTTGGCGTGATTATTTTCAAACAATTACGAAAGTAGAGGACTGGGAATATTTATAAATTCATTTGATAAACAGAGGGATAACATAAAGCTTCGGCCTATTATCTATTACGAATAATTTCCCAATTCCCTAAAATACCTCGTACGTTGACCGTGCTCTTTTATTTTTTCAGTAACTCGGTTGATAGCACGAGGAGACCAGCGTCGAGCGAAGTCGAAGCTGTTCGACTATTCGGTAAACAAGGCGGAGCCTCGATGATTGATTCTGTATCATTCCCACCGCCACTCGTACCGCGATCACGGAGTGATCGAACGATCCTACGAGCCGTTTCGCGCAGATGACTTCTTCCTTCCTGCGCCCGTACTCGTGGATGCGGAAGTAAATCCAAAGTCGGTGAACTTCGGATATGAGGTATGCAGGGCAGAATGGATTCCGAGGGAAACTGTGTCGCCGGATCCGGGTGCACATGCCGAAGAGCACCGGGGAAACTTTCGATATAGGGTGCATTGTAAACGATAGTGGAAGGATTCCGTGCCAGGAGCGTCGGCGGCCGAAAAGCATGCGATATTCGGTGAACGTGCACTTGGCGACCAAGAAAAGTGGAACTCCTGTTTAAGGGAGCAAGGAGAACATACAGGGTGGGCCAGAAATAGTGGCACGCGGAGAGACAGGGTGCGATTCTACGTGATTTTCGTATTAAATACTGCTGGTGGCGTATAATATGGTTCGTTTAAATAGGAATGTTAGAATACCAGAGCCATTTAGGAAACCTAACAGAGAGCTCCCCTTTAAGTTCAGCACGGAGGAGTGCTCTTTAAAGGCGAAATTCATCACTCAAAGGGAATCGATAGTAACAGAAATATGAACGAACGGATCACACGCTTCGCTTATGATTCATTCGAATTACAGCGCCTCGCAGTGGGCTATTTGTCTTGGAACATTTGTCTGCGCAAAGCTTGATGAAGTACATAGAATCTGAAAGATTTTGCTGCCTAAGGTCATCGATGATAGTGGTATCAATTCTATCATCACGATGACTATAAAAGAAATGGTCAACACGCCTCTAATAAAATATGTAGAACGACCTCCAAAATTTATGTACCGAACCAACACAATTATTTGTTCCCAGTCCTACGTGAAACGACAAATTATCTCGATTAAGTATAATTAAATTTCCAAAATAATTTTCCTCGACTTTTCCGTACAAAACACCCTCCGGGAACACGAGGGACCAGGAAGTCACCCTCGACGCATAGGAATCCGAGAATGCAACACAACACTCACGAAAAAGGCAGACGAGGATCGGTATTTCTCGCTAAATCGACAGCTCGGTGTCGTCGATTTTCGAAGACGATGGCATTGTTTGCATCGCGCTAGGCGATAATCCGGCCACGGAACGAAGGATTCGAGTCACTTGGCGGAAATCTATCGCCCGTGGTGGCCGACGGGAACCATCCGCAGGCGAAAAGTTGGTCAATACCGACGTGTATGGATTTCTCTTTCCACTTTGGTTTGTCAACATCCACGTAGCCGCGGAGTTTTCTTTGTCCTCGTCGCCTCGTCGAAAATCGAACTGTTTGCCTTTCGTTCCACGGCTCTCCTCTCGCTCGAGCAGGAAAAAGGACTCGAATCCTGGTGAACGAGGCAGGCAGGGGATGGGGATGGAAATAGAAGGAAACGGAGGGAACGTTTCCGTTGTTTTGCTGGAGCAGGTCTTCCCCCGAGACCACAGGGTTTGGCCTCTCGGCGAACTTTTAAATCCTCGTAACATTCCACCCCGCTTTTAGAGCACGCGAGGACCCAGTCGGATCACAGGGCGTCGAGATACGTCGTCATTAATTCTACAAACGCTCCGAAAAATATCCTGTCTCTCCATTTTCAGGTGGACGTTTCATTCCGTCAGGGAATTTCGAATAGTCAAACGCGCGTCCTGTTAACGTCGGCGCCAGCAAGTTTGAATAGAGGATACGTTCCCACGTTGAAGAGAATATTTCGTTATAGGCGAGCTAGGAGCAGTAATCCACGGTATCAATCAAAATATTATATAATTGAACATTTTTAAATCGTCGTATCCATTTATTCATTCGTTCGGCAAGCCACTCATAGGTTATCCGCGAACATCAGATATGCTGTGCACGCGAGTAGACAGTTCCTCGACACTACGTACGTGTCCACGCTGTTGCACAGGTCATCGCAATTAAACGGGCACACCCGTCAGTTGCTTATCGCGACCCCATAAGTCATCCAAGCAGCTGGACCGAGGGGATGCCAAAAATTCTAGCCCAGTTACCACGAGGCGTCCCGTATAATCCTGATTACCCAACCCGTTCACGAAAATCCGGGCTGTCGTCTCGTTTCAAGGTTCCACGCGTCGCGACCATGAGATCCAGCGAGACACGACGGATCGAATATAAAGGATGCCTTGTGATTTTGTTCTCTAATAATCAAGTACGCCTGTCAGCGTGTTCGTGACGGCACTTTTGTTACTTTTATACATGTATTATCTACAGCTCGGGTACCTCGGGGTTGCTGAACCCGTACTGTAGCTACGATCAAGCACAGCTACAGCCCTTGAGGGGATCTATATTCTATTTTTACATTTATTATCTATGAAATTATTCGTCATAGGACACCGGAACATACATTGTATACTCCAAAAGAAACCGCTAAGTACGCTAATACTTAATCCACTGCATATACTATGCGCTACCACAAAATCAAACGACCCTAAATAAATTCCAACGAGGCGTGCTTCCTCGACAGACTGTACCACCAACAAGCAGACGCGTACCGACGTTCCTGGAAGCGTTCCTTCCGCGATCCAGTGAGCGTCGACGGAACTGGTAGCCGCCGAAGCGTTAAAAAGGCGCTTCAAAATCGCGGTGAAACGTCACGGGGGGTTCGCGGTAAAGTGTCGCGTCGCTGGCAGGGGTCAGAAGGGATGAAGTGGGAGACAAACGTCGGGAACGTAGAGCTGCCGTTTCCAAGCGCTGGTAAACGCCGCCGGATTTCGTGTTCTCCAGCCTACTTCCGTTGGGTTAACCTCGACCAGCTGAGTCAAAAGGATAAACGTCGCCGGCGTGGCTCGTCCTAGGCAGGAAACTGGATGAGAAATTAATCTCGCGAATAGATATTTATGCTCGTCTCCCCCACCCCACCCCCCACCCTTCCGATATGCGACCAGGAACGTGAGCGAGGGTGCTTAACCGCTGTGCGCAGAGAACGCGTGGCACTCGTGGAAAGAATGGCAGCTTGGAGATTGTAAAATGCTGCGAACCTATGTGTGCCTATATATTTCTCTTCGATTTCATGTTGCGTTCACTTCATAGAAGAACGTCAGCGTGCAAGTTGAAAGCACACCGAAAATGATCGCGAGTTTCGATACGCGATTCGCCTATCCTGCGCGGTCCTGGGTGTAGATTCCAAGTTAGCAGGAATAATCCTGATATCGGAGAACCGGCAAAGGAACGGGTCTCTTCAAAGCCATGGAAAATATCGTGCGCCTTTGAACCGAGACGAAATGGCACGAAGCAGAAGGGCGAAATAGCACCGGAGCATCAAAAGTATAAAGCGAGCGAACGCCTTGCCCATTTCCAGTCGCACGGAACCGAGACCACTCCGTCGAATCCTACCTTTATAATATTCTTTCGTGCCGTTTACTCCCGTGTACAACCAATAAATACGCCGCAAGCATGAACAACAAAAAAAAAAAAGATAGAAGAAAGAGTCAAAGACTACGAGTATTTGGCAGACCTAAAAACTGTTTGCACTAGTCTCTTCGTTTTTTTTTTTTCTGCTCGCTCATTCCTCGAAGAAACATCAACGACCTGTTGACCGTTTGAAGAAGGGAATGGAATGATAAATTTAAATTTCAGGTGTCAATCGACTTCGGATTTCTAACTCTGTGCTTCGTTCGAAGACTTCTGAATTAAATGAAATGCAATTGTTGTACGTTTCCTCTTAGAATCGTGTTTCATGACATTCTTGAAGGTTAATATTCTTTGGTACCGCATGAAATACCAGCGTTTCATCTCGATCCGGGAGCTTGACTCTTCGATGAAGTTTGTTAAGTACATCCTGTCTTGGACGTGATTAATTGTTTGAACAATCTCCAGTGTGAAGAGAATTCTGATCAAACTTAGCATCGAGAAAAAGCTCGAGATGTTTTTCTGTCAAGATTAATAGTAGCCATCTAGTAGGAAAAATCTTGAATAAAAAGCTAGGAGGAAATCACAAACAAAGGTCCTGCTCTGAATTGTCTCGAATATGAAGAGCAGAATCGAGGATACCTTATCCGATTAAATTTAGTATAACCGTGTCACCCTATCGCTTTGGAGATTCTACCGAGAATGCAAGTTGCACGGCGGAAAACTGCCGCCTGGAAAGGGCTTTTATTAACTTCTACTAACTAAGGTTATCGAAGTAGACGAGCAGCTTTAAGGACAGGTTATAAAAAGAGAAGAGTTCGTTATCTCGACGGTAAATTGTTGAATGCCGACATCTAAAAGGAAGAACACTTCGGTCAAAATGAGTTTCATCAGGACGCACTAATCTGATTATTTCGTGAAACTTCGTACAGCGCGCCAGTCGATGTAAAGAATACCTCGAACCGTAATTAATACATTTCCGCCAAGGGCATCCTGCGAAGAAATTTTAATAAAGTGCAGTTACTTTTGCCATTAGATACGCTTATCCTACCGGAGTAATCGCTTCGGCGATTATCCTGAATCGGGTTCAGAGACGACGAGCCGTAAATCGTGGCAAAACGTTGCGTTTTATCACTCGGGCGTAAAAGCATCGAAACGGAATACTTGTCGAACGGAAAGTTCGCGAAACAGTCGGATGTCGCCGAGTAACGCACGCTGGGAGTATGATCACGCACGACGCGCTGTTTTCGACAGCGATTTCGCCACGGAATTTCGTCCAAGGATTTTTATCTTTATGGGTGTATAAACCCTGTCCCCGTTTCATCCATAAATCGATATCACAACGGAAACGCTTCCCTTTTCCCACCCCTGCGAGCGTGCGCGCATTTTTTACTGTGCCCGCGCGTAAACAATTTCACCGACACTTTCATCTTGCGCTCCGACGAGCTCCGTTTATCGGCAAATATTCGATTTCTCGTAGCCGAGTCCCTGTTTTGCACCCTCTCGTAAGCGGTGGCACTCTCTTCTATCCGACGACGCTCCGTGGGAAAATACCCAAAGGGTGGAGTGATTCTTTACGACGCGTCCAAGAGGTTCGAACGGAATCTTTCCATTTTTCAGATTCACTCGAATCGATTCGAGTTTGCATCTTCAGACTGGGATTCTATGATCGATTAGTCGAAGGTTGAGGTTCCGAGCGTAAAACAATTGTAATGTTAGGGTTGAATGTTAGGTGAAACTATTGCAATACACCTATACTATAAATGGTTAGTAATTATAAGTGGTGCGAGGAAATGGTACACTCTACGTGGCAGAAGATATACGTTTTAGAAGTGTCGGCAGGATGTTTAGAACTGACTTGCCGTGAATCTATTGTTTGGGAAGTTCCTTGTGCGGACGTTTCGGAGGAGAGAGGGTCTAATAGTTCCAACATCTGGATATTGTCTTCCGGGAGGCCTATAAATCCCGTCTTCCATTGCGTGTCAACAGCTCCGAATTTAACACTTAGAATTTAGATGTGCATTTCGGTCAGATATCGCTGATTAATCGTTTGGTCTTTCATCAATGTCAACAATAACATATAACATTCTACCATGTTGCGTAACACCATTGCGTAACACCTAAATGTAAATATATATATTTACATATTGGAATCAATAATGTATATTTATACTTCGAAACAAATCATTTTGTAGTATACCCATTGTGTATCGCAAAGTGATCTTTTCGCACTGCTGAACGATGCTCGATTCTTAATCGTTAAAAGAACACAACAAAGCACGACAAGATAAAAAATCGAGGCTTAATGGTACCTCTTGTCTCGTTGATAATTTTCACGCAATTCTAATGCATAATTTCGCCGCGATTTAGAGTAGCAAAGAACCAATCAACGTCCCAATATCGCCATTGAATTCCGCGCCGATACAACGCTCGCCTCCTTCCGGCGACAATTATCCCTCGAATGCTTTAGATCTCCAGTTTCATCGACTTCGTTTCGTTCGTTTCAGCAACGAGTGTACTTCAACGAAGTTGGCTCCAAACGTGTCTTCTTTCGGCCAACGAGTGCTTTTCATCTAAGCGATATTTAAACGGATTGATCGCTGTAAAAAAGGCGCGAATCACCGCTTCTTCTCCTTGACCGAGAGTCGACACAATTTTACGTGTCGTTTACGATCGTTTCTCCCGTTACCGGTAGTGCGATTTTTTTGCGTGAATTCTGTTTCGCATACAACGTATTTCTGTTCCGTGAATAAATTTTTTATGAGCAAATAATTTCCATTCGGGGATCCATCTTTCTGAATTCGGACTTCACAAACCTGTTTCCTTCCACTCGACAAAGTTTTAAGGGCAACCGCGTAGGAACTCGTGGATAAACTTTCGGTAGGATTACTTTGGCAGGTAAAATTGAAACGAATTCAATATTTCGCGCCCACTGCCTCGTCTCGGTGCTTCGTCTATAATGGTCGTTTCAGAGTGAATTACGCGTCCGACGTCCGAGGAGAGTCCTCCGACCTGGAAATGGCGTTACCTTCGAATACTCGACGTCGACATGACGATGTTGACGGTAAATCATGGACGCATTTAAGTCGCGATAAATTTACAACTCGACGCTCGTTCAGCATTGAGTATGTGCGATGAACCTAATTTTGGATCTAACTGTATCAAAATAAATGCCTTGCAAGTCGTTTCCAAAAGAGAAAAATTTGGTCCATAGAGGGTTGAATTAATTACATTGTAATCGTATACATCCACGCCGAGTTTTACAACCAAACACAATCACCCATATATTTTGCTGGAATGAAATTCGTATTCGTTATGTTATTCAACGCATGCCAGTGAAGAGTAGGAAAGCAAATAAAGAACAACACCGAGTAATGAAACATTTCCGCATAGAACTACTTTGCATGGAGCATATTTCACGGAAATGTATATTCGCATAGCAGTTGCATTTGTCGAAATTCACGTCTATTGTTCGGTAACTAAACATTTTCCTGTAATCTGAACGAAATATACACGAGAAAAAATTTGCGAGAAACCGAATAACTGACAAACAGAATGTACCATTTAAAACGCAACATGCATTCCGTTCGGGTACATAGTTCCCAGACATTTCGCGTCGTGTTTTTTTTTTCCCTCTATTTTTGTCTAAATAATAAACTTCACTCATGCAGTGCTGTGCAATACACGCGAGCCAGTAAAACCGTACGAAACGAAGTGCAAGAGGGACAACAGCCGCGAATGCGCTGTTACATTTTTGCAACGAACGGCTCGCGACGTGCCTTTGTTTATTACGTAATTAGAAACAAAAAAGGGGGTGGTTGGAACGTGCAGCAATATTCTCAAAGAGAGAGACCATTCACCGGGGTTCATTGATAGGGAAATTGTTTCGAAAGGGACGAGAATATTTTACTTTGGAGAAAATCTACGAAATGGATAATAATCGTACAATTGCAAACGAGAACCGAATCCTGTTATACACAAAAGTATGCTGCAAATTGAAAAAGAATTTAACAAGAAAATTGTATGGAATGTAAATCGAGTTCATTGTTGGAACTACTTTTTAAAGAAATACTATTGACAAATGTATAACAGATAAAAAAGCAATAAGTTTATGGTCCAACAAAATTCATCGAGGTAAACTACACAGAAATGAACATTTTCATCCCTTCTTAAATCCTTCTATCCTACAAACTGCCGATAGCCGATTGTCGCATGTCCGTTCCCCCTTATACGAAATCACGCTCAGGATTTTATCGGTTTCCATCGATGCTCGTGGAAAAAAGTACATCCATTCATGGCTTGTTTCATCAAGAGACTTTCGCGTTCACCGCAACCGATACCAATGAACGGGGCCGTAAAAACGCTTTTTGTGTAAGGATTAACGTTGGAACGGTCAGCGTAGCGAATTTAAAATCTAAAACTTCCCATAAACGTTGCGCATAGTGCACTGTTTCGTATTAATTTTATTCCGATATTGTGACGATGTTCCCGATGTTCCAATTCACTTTTGTCGTGGGAATCGTTGATGTTGCACGTTGCGCTACATATTTTAAAACGGACAGAAACTTTCTCGTGGTTTTATTTCGAAATCTAAAACTGAAGTCTTCTGTTATCATCTTCATTTCTCTGGGAACGGTGATCCATGGCTCTTTCAAGATAAACAGTTACGCGTGACGTGCTGTTAACGCGTTAAACAGACTGTTCAGGGAGATGCAGCTGAGATCTGCGTCCTAAGCCTAACCTCGTATCAGTGGCAATTTCAGATTAACCCATAAATAAGCCGTAGCAGATTCGTCCACTTGAATTTCCGATGCACGTCGGAAGTATACACAACGGGACAGCGAAACACGGAGCATTATCTGTCTTAGGGATTCTCGCTGGCTCCATTGTGGGACCCATTGTCGGTCATAACCATTTGTTGGATCCAAGCCTGCGTTGTTCCTTGCCGAACAATGCCCGGCAAAAGGGAACGCGGCGGTTACGTCTCCCGAGGATTTGATTCCAAAGGTAGAAGCGAACGGGAATATGCGATCGATTCGTCTCGATAGATCTCGCGTACGATTGTGTCGCTACTTCGACTACAACCAGCACAAACGATATTTGGTCCACGGACTAGCAATATTCTTATATGGAGACAAGTTTCGAGCACGGAGCACAAAAGGGAAGATTATTCTCGCTGTGTATTCGTTGCTGAATAAATACAAATTTTTGTCTCGACTGTAAAATGAATTATAGATTAACTCTCTCACACCTGGCGTTCGCAATTGTGGACACAAAATTTAATTTATTATCGACACTATTCTTGGTTTTAATTGTCTACCATAAATATCTTACGGTAATTTCTTTGGAAGTCAACACCATGGACTCGTCTGCGTCAAGTTTCCAACACTTACCTAAAACAAAAAAGAGAAACCATGTTAGCGACAAATATGTTTCTGTTTTATTAAAAAGTAAAATCTTCAAGTTCCTATTCGGAAAACCTTCTATTTTTCTTCGTCTGACACGTCTAATTAAAACCGGCGTAGAACGCGTGATGCGGTCGCCTTGTTAGACTCGAATAAACGCGATATGAAAATTTTACGCGGTAGAAAACAACGAAAGAACTCCGGTAAGAAGATTGCGCTTCCAACCTCCGGAGCCTGTACCCTCCAATAAAAGCCGCGTGTATCATATGAAACGGTTACGCCGTTCTCTCTGCGAAAGGAACAAAACCGCGCGACGGGTGCAAATATTGTCCGTGTTCAACGGAGAAACAGTGCCAGGGAGAAAAAAAACGGCAGGAAATGTGCGTTCTCCAATTCCGCGTATCAAGAACAGCGACCCCTAGCGTTGACTTCCCTATTCTCCGTGTAATTGGGTTGCGATAAAAGAAATGAAACGTTGCTGCGAACCAGTTGTTTGGAAAAGAAAATCTCGCAAGAATACGCGTGCTTCTAAGCAAGTAAGAAGCTTACTAGGTTGTTATTGGTACTGCGAATGACGTGGAATCGAATTTATAATACAAATATGGGGGACTATTCGTCGGTAATGCACGCACCCGCGTGCTCGTGCTAAAATAAACACCACTCATCCTTTCAGCAGTGGACCATTCATAAATCATATATAATTGTTCCCCATCTCGCTGACGGTGAATTTATTCTGGAAAATGATGAACAACTTTGATGAATAATAAACGTGAGCGGCATTACAAATTTTATGAAATTATTAATTGATGAAAACTAAATGCGCGGTGCTATGAATACTGACGTATCCAGATTCTTCTAAAGTTTAATTATTCGGTAAAATGGAAACTGTAATAAATGGAAATGTACACTTGCATTTACAATGAGAGAATCGAATATGTTCCATTCAGATTTCGATTGCTCGAAACATTCGAAATCTCGACAAGCGTACCAGACGTTCTCGAGAATGTTTTGGTTCGTTACACTTCATAACGACGAGAATAAAGGCGAATTGATGCTAACTATTTTGGGAAAAATCCGCGCTTGCTGTTACCGTTAAATTACGAGTTCCTGACTCGCGGTCCTTAACGAGGCTTCAAATAATTTTCCTTGTACACGTCGAGCGTTCGTCCGGGACTTTTCGAGGCTCGCTTTTTTCCAGTTACAAAATTTATCGCATCCATTGCAAATTTGAATTGTGAAATTAATTGGTTTTTCTTCTAATTAGCGACACATTCGAACGAATTTCCTGCGCTCTATATACTTTATATAAAGTAATTTGCATTACGGGGAATATAAAGCAGCGACAAAATACTGGTAAATATTCAGATATGTTAATAAAAATAAATTTCAATGCACGCTTCGATATTTATCATTAATTTTCGCGTGAAATCATGCGCAATACTTCGCGATGGTATCGCATCATAACGGAGGATTTGAAGGGAAGTGTTTGTAAAAGAATAAAATTGAAAGCAAAGGACGTAAATGACGTTGATCTCCTGTAAAAAGGGGGGATAAAGCGACAGAACGAGAGAATCATCGACTCAATATCAGCAGTTAATGCGCATTTAATTATACGCGTTTCCAGGATTGACAATGCGTGTTCGCAGAATCAACAGTCTGCATATAGGTTGGACGGTAACAAGGACCATGCAAAACGGCGCGTCAGCTTCCGGTCATTGTTACGGTCCGTCGTAGAAGCTGGCAATAAACCCACAGAATAGAGCACAAATTTAAGCACAATTCAACGCTCAAGCGCACAGTGACGATTTGCCAGATCGGTTTATACTGTACACGGATTGTCATCTTCAACGGGAAGATTTAACCCAAAGAAATTATGCTCCGAGAGTTAGGTAAAGAGTTTAACAAATATTAATATCAACGTGGTACGATTCAAAGTTCCATGGCTTTGAAAATTAGAACCTCTTAGATCCTAAACAACTGAACAGTGTTGTCCTTTCAACTTTAGTCTAATCTAGTCCAGTTAACCTTCGGTGCTAAGAATGTTTTCTCTAGGATTAAATCTATTCTATACGCTTGCATTAGGTCGCTGCTAAAGTTTAATACAACAACGCCGGAGGTCTAACCTTCCGTCAAGACAACGATCATTGAAGACGTCACGCGTGTCCTAGACACTAGTAAAATCAACCCTCCCGTAGCTACTGGACTCTCTGAATAAAATCAACACAGGTTTGCGCGTATAATATTAGAAGGGAAAGTGCCTACGGCTTTCCAAATGTAGGCTATGTGTACCTATGAATCATAAATATGATCTGCTAGTCTTCAAAGCGGTGTGCCTTACGTGTTAGTGCTTTGAGGTTTTATCAATGTTGACTAACATGCAAAGTCGCTTTTCGCTTTGAAGGTAAGCTAACAGCAGCCTCCCTCTCAAAGAGCTTCTTGTTAAACGACCTTCACCTAAACTTCGTCTCATATGACGTAGAAAATTGACGGCCTTTCGTGAAATTTTGAAGACGGGCCGAGAACTCGCCGAAAATGTCCCGCATATATGCGCAATGAATTTTCAATGTCAATTTCTGAGATTAAAGCGGAGCGAGGCAAAGGCGTACTCGTCGAATCAGGTTACACACTTCAACTTGTTTGTGCTTCAAACACGGGAATAAATGATCGACGTCCCATATGTTCGAATATAATTAATTTTATTCAACAAAAACCTGGACTATGAGTCAGGAATGATTTAAACGTCTCGGGATGACTGACCCAAATTGATATTTAATATCTCACGAAATGATTGCGATTTTTGAAGCAGTTTTCGCGGAACGAGGATAGTACAATTTCCCTAAATGGAGGCGTACTTATTGCGCGATGCAGCCGTTACGCAAAAGTAGTCAGACGCTCCCGAAAGACGTCTAATGTCTGCGGCAATTCAGACGCAGCCGTAGAGCGCGTAATTCGTTATAATATAGGCGCATTATTCCTTCAGGATGTCACGAAATTGCTCGTCTCCGTTTGACGAGAATTACGACGGAACTGGGAGAACGTCTTCACGCTTGAAAATAATTGAAAGTTGTCCCCTGAACGATTCAGAAAAGTCCACGCTTGAAGATGAAATCATCAACTCGTTTACCTTTGACTAACGCGTAGGTCGACGAAAGTTACTAGATTTACATTGCAAAATAAAAGAGCTCCCGTCCAGGTTTCCATCGACAGAGCACAGGATTCCAGAAAGATAGCCAAAAGCCATTACAGTTTATTTTTTATTTGTTACTTGCGTGCCAGCCAACTTTTCCGTAAAACGAACGGATATTTTTGTTGGTGATTCTCGAGCCAAATATTGAGATTCTTGACAGAATAAATACAAAACACGCTATTCAAGAAAACCAGCATGAAAAGGTTCTACGATATATCACGTTATTTGTTTAGGGTGGTTGACGATGTTGAATGTAAACAATTTGTAATAGAAAATGTCGCGTAAGTTGTACTTGTTTCAGGAATTATAATACTGAGCGTAATATAAACAGGTGTGCAAACATTCCCGGTGATAACTCAGAATTAACATTGCATACAGTCGGTAATGTGAATATTGTATAAACGAATAACTGTAAATTTAACAAATGCGCCTGGTCCGGAACGAGGACACGTGAAACAATTTGTATTTTCTCTTTGAGTGCGTTGAATAATTTTCGAGGTTAAAGCAAACTAATTATATTTAAGTTCAAAACTAGAAAGCGAAGTGTTTGCTGAATACGTAAATCAATATAATAATTGTTAGACGTATTTAAAATTGGTGATAAAATTTTTCGAGGGGATTCCACGACACGATGCGATTTAATTTCACGCGGTTACTAATTCCGTCATTAAAAACGCAATTCAGAACTTTTTCGTTACAGTCGCAATTAAAACTGCGTTATTAAAAATTTAACAAGTGTTATAATTGGACAATTACGTACATTATACCGTACAAAGGATAACTCGTGCACATGCATTTTGTGTATATATTATTTTTCAATGATTCAATCGTTCATGCGTATTGTGGGACGATTAAATGCACTTAGAGGTACACCTTTTAATTATCACCTTTTTTTTCTCATAGCGTCATTCGTTCGTTTACGATAGTTTTTATAGTAATTACGCTTTGAAATGCTCGGTTTAACTCGAGTTGTCGGAATAGATACAATATGCATATACACGAGTATGCTCGGGTCAGAACGTTAAGTGGTTAATAGCCTCTTTGCGAGTGAAAACATTATATTACAGAGAAAACAGCACACCCTTTTAAAATAAAGTAGAGTAGTTTAATCTCCATCAGCGAGCGGTTGGCGCACGCTTCATTTAACACAAAAATGTGCTCTTCATTCTTAATTCTTAATTCTGTCTAATTCAAAATTATCTTTGTTAGCCTTTTATCCTACTGTGCTTCTGCGCATCGCAGAAAAACCCAAAAGAACCTATGCTCGTTTATTTCCCCCCGCCGAGGATTACTTACGAGCAGAAAATCGTCACGGTCCGAATATCGCTAAAGCTGAAACACTAGCTTCGCCATCAAGATTGTTGTCGACGTTGCTGAAACAAGGTCGGTGAAAAATTAACACGATCGTTAGTTGCTGGCTACGTTGACCCCCGACATTAACAACCTCCATGCATCTTCGTTTATCTGGACAGTTCGCGAAATACAATAACGTTTCCGGCGATTTGTGAAGCGTAGGAATCCAGTCCGTTATGGCGGTACTAGATTTAATTTAGTGAGCACTAAATCGTTAAAGGGACGGCGATTTGGAAGGATGCGCCCGACGATCGCGCAAAGAACAAAACAAAGAAACGGGACCTGCGGTGAACGCGAGACGACGGTCGGTTTTGTATAATTTCAAAGATCGTTATTAGGTCGTGGAATTGCTCGTAAAGTTCGGAAACTCTCCGGACGTGGCACATGAAATTTGACAAATCCTCCGAGACTGCCCGGAGTGATCCTTAACGACCCAAACAACTAACGAGCGATCGTTAAAAAATAATCGGGAATTATCGTCGGGAAACGAACCGCGGCGACTGTCGTTTGTTAATTTACGACCGTTCGTCGCCAAATGTTTCCCTCGTGAACTTATCACTTATAAAGTACGCGATGCTTGATTAATTCTATTAACGAGTCTGCTGATATTATCTGCGACAAATGATCCTATTCGATTCTTACAAAATTGGTTATCACAGGTTGTGTTTTCAGTTGAGCTAGTTTGGAAACAGTGACGATGAAATGGGTTCAATTGAGTGAATTATACCATAGATTTTATTTATTCATTCAACCTACTCTATTCCGCATAAATTGAAGAAAACATTAACATATCTTGGTTGTAACAACGTTCCAGGGTTATTAATAGTCTGCCACGGTCCTAGAAATAAACGTGCACTGGGGACGGAAGTTGCAGATATATAGCATTCTAACGCATGTTAGAAACTTCGATTCTCACGGGAGAAATCCATACCTCTCGGAGATTCTCGAGCAAGTGCCGCGTGTTCCACGGAGTCATTTCACCAGAAAACACCGTCGTCTGCCACAGTCGGTACCCAGATGCTTTAGGAAGAAGGTCCCTTCCCTAGCGATACCGTGTCGAGACGCATGCCACACTTTGACCCTTTTAAACGGGTTGTTATTTGACAACCGATAACACCTCCGGTAAGTGATGAGGGTGGATGGGCTGTCTTTTAAAACCTATCATTTAATTTAGGATACGAACACTTATGGAACTGACTGTATATTTGAACACATTGATATCATCAGCTGAGAGGGCACGTACACTTTCATGAAAAAAAGTATCTACGTTCAAAAGAGTTATTCATTTTGCTAGTCGCGTCTAAAGCAACGGCTTGCTGGGTCAGCCTTACCAACCAATCCACCGACATAACCTGGATGAAACGCCAATTTATTTTCGCAACCTTTTCATTCGACGTCCCAATCTCTAAACTGAATTACTTGATTGCTCCACACGGACCTTCGTCCTGATATTAATTTTTAATTTACGAAGCTCCCAAGGAATTGTTATTCAATGCTCGAAATTTTCTTGTATTCGAGTAGAGAAATAAAAAAGAAGAAATTCTAAAGAGATTTCTATGAAACTTGTGGGCAATAGATGGCTCGTAGCAAACAAGGTTTGAGCGCCCACTGTCTGGAACGTGTAATAAACATTCATAAATTGAAGAAAAAGAAGAAAACGACACACCCTCGTTATTTTCCGATACTCAACGAATGGGGGTGGCGGGACAGAGACGCTCCTCGACGTCAGGGGACTATGGGGTGGCAAATAAACGCCGATCCGATTGCATCTGAAAGCAGGTAACTCAATGCCTAGGCGGGCAGCAGTCGAGGAGCATGGCTTCAGCTGATAGCGAGAAGGTACTGCCCGTATCCGACACAGCCACTGGAAAATGGTTAGACGGTATTAGATGGTGTGGAAACTTCGATTAACTCTGACCTTCGAGATAGTAACCGCGTCCGTTCTCTAGGGGAGGTCGGTGCAGTAAATACTCAGACCGATACGGCCGAAGGTATCTTACGGCTGGAGAAGTTAATCCGGCATGTTCTCCGTGTATATACACCGTGTGCTGTCTTGTTATCTGATGTTACGTACGTTTACAATGTTCACCCGGATATCCAGCATGTAGGGCTACCGTAGAAATTCGCTGACGGAAGGCAACGTTAATTATCGCGACGCGCGATTACACGTTTTGTCTCCATCACACCCACTTCGTTCAACAATATCCTACATCGTTAACGCCGATCGACGAGCTTGTACTATACCAACTCGATAGACGTCACGTCAAATTGTTATCTAAAATTATAGTACTAGTAATCGGTAGTTCTTTCTATACTTAAATCGGAATTTTCAGGTTCGAAAGCTTCTCTTGTTTGATGTTTTTTCCACGCACTTTGGTGCAATTGCACAATCTCGATATGCTTCGACGATCAATGTCTCACGCATTAGCCCTAAGGTGGTCATGGTCGGTTCGCCGACTATATTGGCCCAGCTACCGAAACTCTAGACCCCAATTCTCACGCAAATGCAACGTACACACGTTCGAACACTGACTCAGGCGATGGTTAAGTGATAATGGAGAAACTCCCAAAAAAGAACTGCGATGTTTAATTTTAAACATTTATAACCAATATATGCATTGAATTTAAAAGAATAATTAAAGATAAATTTTCATGATAATAAGCGTATCGAACGTATGCAATTCAGAGATACTAAATTCAAACGTGACGATACAAAATTAATTGTTATTAATATTAAAATTAAAAAATGAATAAAAAATTAATTTCCATGATAATTCACGTGTAAATTAAATTGAACCCATTTACTTACAATCCTATTGTTCCGCGACATTAAAATAATATTCTTGTAATTTGCCCACTTCTTTTAACGTTCGGTATTTAAATTAGTATATTAAATTTTACGAAACATTAACCGAAAATTATTTTAATTATACTCAATTGTACCGTCTAAGATTAACCCAAAGGAGGCAAAAGTATGTCGAACAAAAATTTGGTTAGCTGTTCAGTACTCTCAAAATTATCGTTTTCTTTTATCTCGAACATAAATCGTCTTTACGATGTGATTTACATTCGAACGCGGAATCCTTCGAGCCAACGAAGCGAAGCTGATTCTCAAAGACCGACGGGCGTAACCATAATTCCGACTAGCGTTTACGCTTCTCGTTTAAACGAATACTTCAACAACACTGTCAGCAGTCGTTGCCGCTCAATTTTATTTGCGTAACTCGGAAAACTGTGCGGCGCTGTTGTTTTAACGACAACGTTCCGACTCCACCGCCCAATCGTTTCGTTTTTATACGTTGTAATTTTTCGCGAAGCTGGCGTATCGAGTGACTTGCCATTTCCAGCGGGCCAACGATCGTCTGATAACATTGCGATTTCGAGCTTCGCCCGCGTTGCGCCGAACCTGTAGATGCGGTTAAACGATACGCGAAAATGTGGAGTGAAATTCATTATTCGGAACTAGTGCCCACATTTGTCTGCGCGAATTACGACATGGAAACAAAAGGTGAAAAACCAACAGCGGCGCGTGATGCTTTATAGTCGAGGCAATATATGGAGGCTTTGTACCCCGGGAATTATTGAGCTGACGATACTTTCTCAAATATTTGTACTTCGATTTATTTAACCTTGGTATATTAATTTGTGAAATCTATTCCACGTACGGATAGCGTCTGATTTTTCCATAAAGAATGATGCTATTGTTTCTTACAGCTTTAAAATTTTCTTTCATTTTTATTCGGCCTTTCAGAATGTTCGCAGCTTGCTCTGCTCGAGCACGTTCCTAACATTAAAAACGCAAAGAGAGCAAGCAAAAAAAAAAAAACGGAAACGTGGGTTTCATCAAGAACCCCAGCATCGCGGAAAGAGCCCGCAAATCTGTGCCACGACGTGCAGGCGAAACAATAAATTCCACGCGGTGCTCGATATTTTACCGCGCGATATGCGAAAACAGTGAATAATGTCGACCGTCCGTCGAGCATTTTTCAGCCTATGGTCGATCGCTCGAGCAAACCTAACGCGTCAAAATAATTTACGTAGCTTGTTTTCGCGTTCGGGGGCGTCGCTAAGACGGTGCATCTGATTTTCACGCGGCAGCCATCGCGAAAGGCGCGAGACGACTCATAGGGCTTCCAGGAGAGAGAGCCACAATTTTTATCTGTCGGCGGAATACGGCGATTTATGTTCCAGGTGCACCTGAATGTCGTAAGTGTCGGAATTCGCGGCTCGCTGATTCGCTGACTGGTTACCTGCCGTGCGAATGGAATCTGTGCTTCTTACTGTAAAACGCTTTTGTACACGTTTATTATAATATAGCGAGCATGGATAATTTATCATAGCACCGTGTACTATTGTAGTATCATGTAACGAATTCGATGGAGTAATGTAAAAATAAGACAATAACACCAGGAGACAAATCTCAAACGAAAACAGAGAACCGACCTCGAAAAATAAAATTCCCAAGGACATCTGTACTAAACATTCGCTGGGTAATGAAATGGGCCAGGATCACAGCAAGACGGTGCGCCACCAGCTTATTAAGCGCTCGAGGATTTATGGAGGAATCCATTGTGGACACTCGCAATGAAAATTGTTTGGACTACATCGACGTGCATTGTGTGAATCTGGGTCGTCTTGAGTGGACGGGGCTTACCAAGGAATTCTTCGCCTGTAAAGTGCCGCGGTATCGTTGTTCGGTATCGTTCTCAGGGAGAGAGAGGAAAAAAAGAAGCGATCCTTAGCGAAACAGAACGCGAACCAAGAGGAAACGACGTCGCTGGGACTAATAGCCTGCGGCTCGTTCGTGCATAGATAAACAGTCGAGGGGGTGGGCTTTAATTGGACTTTTAACTGAATTAAAAAGTAACCAGTACCTTCTTTGCGCCCCGCGCGAGCAAAGGTTAGCGTTTCTGCTTGAGCAATGGCATTCGCGAGCTTTATTCCGAGGAATGCTAGTTGTTGGGGAGCATTGGCTGGGATGGAGAATGTACTCTTCAAGAAAATTCGAAATTTTAGGGGAACAATCCATTGGAAAAATAAGTGTATTTTAAGTTTAGTATAGAAAATTAATCGTGATACACGTAATAACGTAAATTTGTGTTTATGTGAACACGCAACGCGAGCGTAAACCAGCGTTCCTGTACCACGGTAATGGAAACATAGCGAAGCGAGCTCGCTAAGCCCCGGAGCTTAGGTAGGACAGCAGTGTCTTAAGGAATGGACAAACGATTCTACGTGTTACAGATTTTGTTTTCTTTCAGACTACCTCTCGAAACTATGTATTAGAAGCTTCCGCGTGTAAGCCGTGTCGGCACTCTGCCAGGACTGCGACCGGTAATCTCGAGGGTCTCTGGAAGCACTGATACGATGCTGACGGAACATCAGGATCAGTTTTCAGAAGCACACGGTTTACACGTTACGAAGATCCTAACAATTTCACGCGAAAGGCTCAAAGATAGGAGAATCCCAGGAATCACTTGGTGGTTCGGCCATGTATTGACTCTTACTACTTAAATTCCCTTTTTATTCGACCGACTGTTGGCTCATTTGCTTATGCATAAATGTAACGCGTCCCGCTATGCACTCTCACGTAATTGTGCAATAAGAGATAATATTAAAACTGTAAATTTATGTCTGACATTGAACTGTAACGTTATTTTAATCGAAGAAGATGATTACTTAAGCAAAAGGATGATTCTTTATGTAGCCTTAGGTGTCAGAAAAAGTATCAGGGTATTCTTGCACGTTACTATTATCTCTCGTTTTCTCCAAAGAAAGCGAGCGAGGAAAATGCGTTGTTCCGAAAGATTCTGTGAATTCTCGAAACGAAGACCGAACAATTGAATTACAACCAATCCCCGCGAGGTCGCAAGGGCGCGGCAAGAGGGAAACGGTTATAAAAAGTGTCGCTCAGTTTATGAATGTTCGTAGCTCGTCCTCGCGGTTCTTATTTTTATATGCAAATTCAGCGACCCGATGAATTACCTTCCACCGCGTAGTAAAATGCAGCAGCTCGAGCCTTATCTTTTCGCATTAAGTCCATGGAAATTTTGATGAACATTTTCTTGGTGTAATTTAGCGCTGCTTGCTACGCAGAAAAAATTAGAAAGGTCGTGATTATTTTCGAAGAGTATGAATTTCACTTTGTGACCACCGGCCATTTAAAACATTTTAAACTCCGGATGTCAAGCATTCATGGCATACGCGAATACGACAAGAATGCGTTGAACGTACAGTCATGGAAAATTAATATTATTACATTGCCGTATAAAATATAGTCCGCGCATGTTTTCCGTATCAGCGTACTTTGTACATTCGTAAATTTTCCAGATTTATTAAGGTGATTTTTTTTACCATGGCAACATTTAATTTTTGCACCATCGAGGTACAATCCCACAATTACTTTAGACAGTGTAGGTACGTGTATATGCAACTATTATTATTCATCGCACCCATATCTCAGGATATTTGTATGCGGTGTGACGTATGTATGCAAAGGGATTTGAGACCGCGCGTCCACGAGGAACCATAATTTCACCACAGCGAAGCGACGGAATGGTGCAGAAGACGATGGCACGCTAGATTTTACTGTCGCGCATAAAATATCTGTGCGACCGGTGTAATTTACATTCGAAACGATATCTCTGGCGACACTGGCGTATGATAGTGATATAACTGACACCCACGATACGCGATCTTTCTCCCTTCAAACGAATTGATATTGTTGAAACTCGCAAACAGCGAACATGAATTGTTCTGTTGCCATCTGTATGCAAAGTGCCAATGTAGATATCAAATATTCAATAATGGACGAACAACGTGACTTGATCACCAGAAATAAATCAGATGATCGAATCATTCTCTTCTTGATACTTGGATTCAAGGGAACCATGAAAATTAGTGAACTTAGAAAAGTCAGAAATGTTTCATGAACTCATTTAAAGTTGCTTCGTATATTTAAATACAACGATCATTTTTATTTCCTGCTTTCAAAGAATTAATCTTTTAAAGAACAGCGCTTCAAATAGGATCACAAAAATGTAACTTATCTCGTTGAATTCTTTATTACGTCCAGAACATGAGAGCAACACTCTCTTCGTTGTTAAATATTTTTCCTCGGTACGTTTCCCAACCTCCACTAAATAGAAGGAAACAACCAGTCCTGGTCGTCGCGCTTATTTTTTATTTCGAAATTAATTAACAAAGTGTCTGCGAGGGGACAACGCACGTGGCTGCGAATCCTAAACATGCAGCGTACATTGTTCAACGGTACTTAATATATTAGGTGTAATTTCGTCAGCAAACACCTCTAGCGCAACCTGCTTAAATCAGTTTGATTGCCTCCTCGACGTACCGCATCGCACTGTAATGGGATTCTAAGGTGTTAATAGCGCTATGCCCTTATGTTTCTGCAAACATAATCAACGTTACGGTCGGAGGGATACATCGACGTATCACGCGTTGCATGACGCATGTTTGCTAACGACGTAACCTCTACAACTTCAGAAATAAATTAGAGCTTCGTATGTTCCTCTGGTATTCACGATTGTAAATCGGAATTCTTTTGCACTTGGTATTTGTAATCACAAATATATTATACGACATTCTTCCAAGAATCTAGCAAATCTAGTTACCCCGTATAATACTCCCTATTCTCACTTTCTCGCATCCAAATTCGCGCACACTTTCGCTCAAACACGTCACAACGCCTGAGACTCCTTAAATTTTCTACGCGAAAAAGCTTTAAACGCTCCAATTAAGAGTCTTCTGGATTCGCTGCAATTAAGCTTAATCCGTTCGTTTCAAAGTGTAATCGCACCGACTCGATCATCGGAGTTAAGTCAGGGGAAGTTAGGTAACTTGAAAATTCAAGAAAAAATGGAGAATGTAATTGAAGGAATATTATTAATATAATTGTTCTTCAGAAAGGAAAGAATTTGTAGTTCTTCAATGAAAAGTCCTGTCATTCATTTCTGGGTGACATGGCGACCAACGTGTCAAAGAAAACTATGCAACTATTTTAGTTGGAACGACTTCCTCATCCTAAACAAAGCACATGATTGTAAATCAAGAAAATCCGTAAGATAACCTGCTTTCCAACGTAAAAGCACGGCGGCTCCTGTTTAAAATTGCCGCGGGAAAGCAATTTCCCGTTTGTTTATGAGAGTCCACGTAAAAACCTTGAAAGCTTGGAGCGTGTTTCCCTCTCAGTGGCGTATCACGAGCCAACCGTGGTTTAGTTGGGCGCTGTCAGATTGCGGCCCATTCTCCCAAATTAAAGACGCGTGCAACGCTCCTGCATTGCGTACCTGCATTTTCGCGTATATATAATTCACCTAGCCGCTCGAAGAATCCCCATTGGCATTCTCACGCGCGCAAACCCCGACCGAGAACCGCTGCAAACATCTTTCACAAAGAAATTAAAACTTGGACAACAACGATCAATTTTAAGAAATTGAAACTTTTCGAACTCTCGCGCCGAAACTTGTGGGACCATTGCAACTTCCGCGCTTGATCTTCCGTGCTCCGAGGTCGTCGAATTTTCATACTTCAAAGTGCTCGAACCCTCGCGATGGAACCGATTGAACTCTCGGAGATATCAAACTCGCGAACTTTGTCCATTGAGTTCCGAATTCAACGAACCCCGATTTAGTACTATTTCCAACAATTTCACTTTCGTGTTACATTTTAACGTCTCCTATTCATAGGATGGTTTCGCTTCAGCGTGTATTTTCAATTAAATTCAACATAAAATCTGTATCTATATAAATTCTGGAATGTAAAACCACTTGGAATTATAATATCGCATCGCCGACTCGGGTTTATTCCCTTCTTACCGTGTTTCATTTCCAGGAAATATCGCGTGTTCGTATAGCGAGCTTAATTAGATCCCTGTAAACAGATACATTCCACAGTGCGGGCATCGATAGCCAGCAGTTTCGTCCATCGGTGCGTGGTGCTTTGAAACTGATGCTCGACAAGCTCAAGTAAGCTCAGCGAACAACCAACTGACCACCTTATCGTTAATATATGCGTTAGCGGTTTTATCTGAACAACGACGAAAATTACAATACCCCGAAGCGTGCTTTATTTCATCGTTAATCTCCATTTCGTGTCGCGGTTTCACAGTTGAGTTGAAACGTTCATCGGAAAACGGACAAGCAAGAATTTATTACGGGGAATACAATTAACACTTTAACCTCCACGCGGTTCTTCGCCGAAGAACTACAAAAATTCAATCTGAGGATGAAGATTCAAACGAAAATAAATCTGGATAGGTTTCCAATCGTAGAGATTTTCTACTGGAATATTTATTGAGCGAATCGTAGGGTGCGCAAAATAAATATAAATTACGAGGAACCCGTTCTCAGAGTATTTTCATACAATTCCAAGCGAATGGGATTCAAACGACGGAAATACCGTCGCCAGCACGGTGATTAAATAATAAATCTCGTGTTTCCCGAAAATTACAGTTAAAGCGTGGTAATGGCACGCTGCTGACTCCCTAATTAATTGGACACGCAAGTCACACGACACTTTTCACTGGGAGCGGTTGGCTGAGTGCTGTTTTCTGGAATTCGGCCGTTTCAATCTGAAATGCCCTACAGTTAGCAGAACATAACTCGGTTATAAACTGGGTTACGATTGAAATTACAACACAACACAATCGGACAACAAAACGGTTCAGGACTCGCTAACTAATTGCATGCGCATTCATTCGACGCCTTTTTAAGCGATAAACATGTTGCAACGGAAGCTCGACCTTTTCAACGTGGCACGTTTCATTATACTTGCCATGATAAAACACAATTATGAATTGAGATATGACGGAAAGTAGTACAGGCTTTTTTACTACGGTGGCCCAGTTATCGCATTTTCATATATTCTAACGCGAAACTAAATGATGGTGAAGTCACGAGTATCGTGTATTGTATGCAAATTTGTGAAAAATCTTTACATGTATCGCTGAATTCGCAACGCGGACGTTGGTACGTTAATGAACACGATAAGAATTATTTATTGTGTCTTGGTCCCGGAACATTCGGTATTTTTAAACGGCAGTTGAAAATGGAAATATTGAAACGAAACTGAAGGAAAATAATAATAATAATAATAACAACAAATCCGCTTGAATTCTACTCGCAGAGTTATTCGAGTGCGCGGAACGAAAGTTGAGATACGGAAATGAAGGGAAAGTAGGTCAAACATTGTAATAAAATGTTCATCGCGGATGAACATATTTCCCCTGCCAAAGATTAAATTATTTACGTGGCAAAGTCGCGTCGAAAATAGCAGGACGAGGTTTGCCAGCCAGCGTAGCAATTTCGCGCTTCAAATGCCTGTAGGCATGCTAGATTCAGATAAACAAACAAGAACAACGCAACACTGACTGGTACACTGTTTCATTTTGCTGGTATCCAGGTTTGCTACGAAGGCAAACAAGACGAGACCCCCATCAAGTCGCGTAACAAGTACGAAAAGGGAATTATTATCATACGTTCTGTCTGATAACCACGTATTTATGTCGTAATTCCTGTAAAATAAACATAGACAAACACGAGGCGCGTGGAGGTGAAATAAAACTACTAAGCAAACTCCGTGGTAGGTAAAAAATTTGAAAATTCCATTTGAACCGCTTAAACGTAATATTTTTCCGCGGCGTTTTTATTTTCCCTCGTGCGGGCAATATTAAGAGGCACTTTATATTTCTAGAATTGCTGGTTCGATTCGGTATAGATTATAACATGAGTTCCGTTCACGAAATGCGGATAAAACTTGAATAGTTCGGATCGGATATACCAATGTCCCGCAAAACGTGATTTATTAGCGGAGATTGTGATTTCTCGTTGCCCGTACGTCACTTCGATAATAAATGCTTTCGCGCTTAACTATTCAATCTCTGATATAATCGTACTCGTGAAAAACATTTAAAAAAAAAGCATTGACAGATTTGTGTGTAAACAAATCTGAAACATAACAGTGTCCCTCGTTTTATTTTAACAATATATTCAAGTTCTATTTCGTTACCTAACTAATTTCTCAAAAAACGAAGTGTCTGTCAATCTTCTGGAATTATACTTTACTAACAAATTTCCATAGTCATCGTAAAAACGTCAACCTGTTCTCGCGTTCTATTTGTAATTCATTGTGTTTGTAAATGTAAAGTGGGAGCAAATAAACGCGCGTGGAAGAGTCTTTTTTTGTTCTTCATACTGTCGTGATTACTTGCGTGCGACCTTTTCTCGTTTGTTTGTCCGCTTATGTATTCCTCGTTTTGTATGAACGTATTCATATCACGATAAAACGAACTTCCTTGAAAAAAGTTTGCAATTTCTTAAAAAACCCGCCTGGTTGAAATTTCCCCACAAAGGGAATCTACTATTACCCAAACAAAAGTCTGAAACAATCTGCTTGCAGAGCATCTACAGCTTCATTGAAAGAACAAGGTCTTAAAACTTTCCCTTAAAAGAACCGACCTGCATTTTCCGCTTGTATAAGGTTGTTTAACAAGAAACTGAAAGTACACAGCTTTCTATAATGCTCCTAATCGTTTCCATAGGTTCCTTGTGGACCCCTTAATAATAATGGTATATTTATTAAAGATATGCGTTGCGAGTCAGAAATCTATTAATCCGATTCGCTGGATTAAAGACGTGTTAAAAGAAAGCTATTGAATTCAAGGAAAGTCAATTACACGTTTCGTCGATTCCTCTGCGTGATTCATTCAATTGGCGCCAGACTAACTGCGATTTGCTTAGTTGCATGCGAGAACAGTTCGAGTCTAAATACCAGGACTTTAGGATCAGTGACTAATTGAGATTAAACGTAGCAATAATGCCGGTATTAATCTCCGCTCTATTTCCACGATACTCCTATCCAGTGGCAATTACCCTAACTCCGCCTGTGTCTGTTGGAAACGCATCCCGAAATTATTACGCGAAACGTGCGCGGCAGGATCGGTTAGCACGGGATCGCAATAATATAAGATGATAAAGTCCCCGAGCTGAATTTTTGATCGCGAAACCGAGCCAGGATTCCTCGAATGTTTCGCGACGAAGAAAGTGAAGATAATGCTATTTTCCCCGATTTATTTTTCATCAAACGAAACGCGAGGGCGGCTTCGATTCAACGAACGAATTCAAAAGAACGATTGGATTGTTGAACGAAGGAATTGTTCTCTTTGAAAGAGATATCGGTGTTTTCGCTATGGTAATTTGATGGATGCTGACTTCACGCGAATCTTCTCACTCGCGCGAACGATCTCAGCGGTTTTCCGAGAAATGTGGCTGAGCTGGTGGAATGCAACTACGGTAAGTGCACCTAATTTCGACACTGATCCGACCGTCTAGCGTTTAGATTTATTTCGTTGCTAGGGATAGTGAACAAAACATCGAATTGTACGCGTAGTAGACGAAATTTCAGAATCAATTTTATGGCAGACGGAGACACGTAGGAAAAAATTGAATCGCGCATTTTCGATTTATTTTAACACGCAGAATCGCTCCCTGTCCACCTGTTCCATTCGTCCTCGAAACAACCCCCTACGAAATATGCTCGATTCGGTGGAGCTCATCGAGCAGAAGCATATTTTTCATTAGCTTCTTCCGTCCTTTGAAATGACACACTGAATACGAGTTCAATAGTCCGGAACAAAGTGAAACTACAATACCACCATACACCATTAAGAGTATATACAAGGTACGAATACTTATGGGACTGACTGTATATTTTCACTATTACAGATATGAGTACCATTTTTTTAAGTAATGAAACCACAGATTACCTAACCGAAATTTGATTAAAATTTCAATTCTGTTTTACAGAATTGATAAGTCTATAAAGTATACTTATCGGTTCAATACTCTACTCACGTTAACAGCTACCAATAAGGATACGTATTGCTCTCAGCTTACCTGCAACAAAAAATTACAACGCGTTATGAAAAGAACGTCAAGCGATGGGGATTATAAAGCACGAGAAATTACACTGTACTGTTCCTCATTGTTATAGTTTGAGCTAAACCCTATTATGAATGACATATTATCCTGCTGTCGCTTGAGCAACGAGAGGACCAGAATGCAATTTAAACGCTTGATATGCTTCTCTACAACATTTGCGTCTATGTATGTTTACCACAGTATTATTGTTCCCATTAGTATGAAACCAAATAGCAGTGTAATTACTGGAATCGTAGATAATAATAATTATACCATAACTATCGACTTTCTGGCAAAGTTGCCGCGTTATATTACTCAGAGATTTAATTATGAATATTAATAGATAAATGACTGCATACTCGTGTACGAGTATCCTCGTACTATTTATCTCATCTGATATATCCTCCCATCAGATTCATTTCAAAATAGAGACAGAAAGTAAAAATATACGATCGCGAATTTGATTACCCACAGTATCCACGCAAAGTATAAAATACTAGCTTTCAAGCTGAAGTCACGTTAAGCAAATAAAAAAAAAAAGTAACCATCCGAATAACTAGCGCAGACTTCTGGAGAAAGATTCCAAACCGATCTGTCCCAACTCCGAATGTTTTTAAATCGCGAAGTTCGCGACTGCTGGAGGGGTTAAAGAGAATCCTAAACTCAGCTTAAATTCACTCGTCAAAGTTTGATAAGCCATTTGACGTCTCGTGTCGAAGGCAAAAATCGTCGATGTTTCTCGCTTAGGGAGCCCCAGTTCCGCGTCGTTCTAGCGTCTTCAATGGACGAGAAAAGGCGTCAGGCAAGCAGTTGCACGTGTTTGTACTACTACGGGACGTTCCTTCTCGGTCGAGCAACTTCTCGCCTGGGACCTTGGAATGCCTTCAATCCCCGTAAAGCTCTCCACCGATACGTGTTTCGACAGTTTTTCACGCGGAATCGGAGATTCCGTCGCAGACGAAGTTCGATGGGAAAGTAAACTTGCCATTGTAGGCTGGCAACGTGGCGCCATTGTTGCGTTAACAGGTTTGATCCCTTTGTTCCCGATCGAAAGGCTCCTCCTGAATTTACAAACACCGCGATCGACTCGTGTTTTGTTTGTCGGCGAAAACGTCGAAACCACCCCCGCGGAGAAACGAGAGCCGGGGATCATCGACGATGCATCAGGAACGAGAGCTGATAAATCATGATAATGGTTTCGCAATGGTAAACAGTAAGACGGGGATTGATGTTTAGCGATATTTTTTCGTATACAGCGATTTATACTCGACTGTAACGCGTTTGGCAGGAAAGTGGAAGAGGAGCCTCGAGTAATCGTGGAACGTATATTTTCAAGATAATAGCACGGGCTCGTAACACTTTTGATTTGATATTTATGATTGTGTTTACTAGACGCGAAAAGTAAACATTAAATGTTTTCGAGCCCGGAGACGTGGATTCCCCGTTTTTATAAATGTTATTGATCGAATACATACAATATACGTTTTACTACAAGCTAGTCGTTTGAATATATAGTATATAATTTTGTCCGATGTGTACGACACAAATAAAATGTAATATTTTTTCCTACTTTCTCAATCGTATTAAACTTCAATTAATTAAAGTACAGTGCGATCGCGAGGCGCATTTTCCGCATCTCGATGGAATATGTTACGTAACACCGGGGAGACCGTCTGAATGCAGTTTCCTCGCGAGAAATAAAGTATCTCCGAGACTGTATTCGCGAATTTCAAGGGATCTGCATTTGAAAACTATTCTATCTCTGCCCGTGCATTCGGAATGCAGATGAGAAAAATGTATCTGGTCCGGGGCGCACACGCGTCAAGAACAATCCTCCTCTCGGCCATCGCCCAGCCGATTAGACTCGCGTTTCAAAAAGCATTCCTCTTTTGAAAATAATAGGGCCACTTTTGTAGCGAGAGCCTCCGAAACCATTAGCAAAGACTTTAAAAGCGTCGCGTTCTTGTTGCGCGTATCGTCTGTCCGTGGAAGACGCTCTCAAGAGTTTTATCGAACAATTATCGTTCTCTTCCCTAACGGACGCGGTTGTATTTCCCTCGGGCGAGTTCAGCTTCCAGATGACTGAAACGAAGTTCGAAAATGGAACTGTAATCATCGCCGACAATAGGGAATAGAAGAAACTGAAGGATTAATCAGTGAGAGAGTATCGAATTTTTAAAAGGGTCGAGAACGAAACGTTTTACACCGGTACCGCGTCCCCTATTGGCAGGCTCGATACCTCCGCGGGTTCTTTTGTGCGTGCGACTCGATGAAACCGTTTCGTTTATCCTGAAAACGCGATTTCACTTAATTGATTCGTCGGGAAATAGTCGACCCGTAACGAAATTTTATCTCTGACTGCGCGCGTAATTCACGTTTCCATATGGATGACTGGCGGTATGCACGATCCGCGGAAAAGTGTTTCGCAATTGTCGGTAGAAAATACTCTAAGAGATACGATTGATGTTTTAAAAACAGAGAAGATAACCTTAAAAATTCCGCTCTAGCCCTGATGCATTGAAAATGAAGAAGTTAATCATACTTGGTATCGTAAACGCAGCTGTCGAGCCCAAGCAACCTGTCCCCTACTCAGACAAGTAAAATGAGGATAGTCTGGTTAGACAAGCGAAACTGTAACGCCCTAGTCAAGCCACTGGTATAGAACTGTCGCTAGTCGGACAAGTGGAATCCATTCTGTCTTAGCAAAACAAGTGCGACAGAACTGTCTCTAAACGCGTGTGTAGAATATCCTCACTCCTGACCTGACAAGTAGAATAAGCTCATTCTTGATCAGACAGGTAGAACAACCAAACTCCTCGCGAAACGAACAGAATAACCTCGCTCCTGGTCAGACAAAAGCAGAACGAGTATCACACTTTTTTAAATAGCGAAGATGGTTTTAATTCCATAAACAGTGAACAGATTTCTAATATATTTGTATTCGATCTTTTATTTAAAAAACATGGATCCCACCAACGTAGCCTATCATTTACCAAACTTCCGTTTCACTGGACCAAACTATTACACGCGTTACGTTTCCATGATATATTATATATAAGATGGCTTAAGCGTGACAATAAATTATAACGAATAAATCAACATTTTGGCATGTGCATAGTAAACCGAATGGCTTACGCCAGTATGCGGGTGTCGCGCATAAATCACAAGCAACCACTTACACGGTTATTTACGGCAATATTGCGAGCGCATACAATGCGCATCTACGCGATAAATAACTCCCACCGAATAGATTCCGTATCTTCGAATAAACCCGTCGACATCGGCACGTATTCTTACGAGCGTGGCGCTTATTATGGAGTCACAAAGCGACGCGAAAATTTCTTTCGTAAGAAATACGATTTACAATCCCGTTGGATCGTTTCCTAGACCCGAATATTTTTATGTACGCTTATTTCCGATTATTACCAATTCCTTCTCGAGTTCCGAACTGCGATACCTACTTTTACTGTGAAAAAGCGTTTCTCATGGATCAGAGCATCGATACCCGTAAACTAAACGCAAGAAACCCATCCCCTGTAGCAGAGTAGCTGCGTAACAATCAGGAGAGACAATTGCGCAAAGAAACACGTCCGTCCACTTCGCGAACATATTGCCGCTCCGCTCGGACTAAATACAGTCGTTGATGTTGTAATTAATAGACGCATCGGAGAGCGTAAATAACCGCCACAGTGTACAAAACGGTCAGTCTTGAGGTCACGTACGCGAAAGGAACCGCTGGCAGTGGTCCAGAATAATATTCGATACGAATTTTCCCGACAGTGGTTCATCATGGACCATATTGTGAAATCGACGGACAGCTAAGAAATGAGTCAACGGGAGGAAAAATAAATATTTCCGGGTGAGATGGTACCTTGGATAGCTTCTATGTCACAGAAAGAGAGGAGGGCGGGGAAGAATGAACGGAAACGAGGCGATCGGCAGGTCCGTAGGCGCACGAAGGATTCGTGACAAGCAACGTTTACGCATTAAACAATGATGGAGTATTAGCGACATAATTTTTTATAGGTCTAAAGTACGTCGAAATGAGAACATTGTTACGCGAATGACCGCGAGGTGTAGTAGATCGATTCATTTTTAACGCAACAAAGTACGGACATTTTTACGACGGAGCTCCCCTTAAACATTCATGGTTCACCAGGGGCGCAGATATGAGAAAAATCTTAATTTTCCGAGAGGAACGTTCGTCTTTCGATGAAGTTGCGGGAAGGCCGGGAAGTCGTTTATATTTTTCATCGGTTCGTACTCCTCAGCCAAGCGAAGCGTTCTTGTAATTTTTTTCCCCCCGTTTCAATATTTCAGGTAACCGACTCCCGACATTTGATCCCCGGGAAAGTTTTTCAGCTGATGAAACATACAACTTGATAACGCAGGTAAAAGTTCAAACAGCAGGGTCGATTTTTTAGCGAGGCCAAATAAAAGTAACGAAACGCGGAAAAATTGCGCAAAGTACTTGAGAATTTACTTGGGTATTATTATCGCTGAGCAAGGAAGAATTATTTTATTGCGTTAATAAACAACGGATAATTATTTTCAGGTTTACAGAAATGAAAAGAGACTTGCGCTGATCAGGAAATAGAAACTCCCCAGAGTTACACTGTTCCGTTCGATGCACGACTATGTGTGCTCTACTTCCAGCGATTCAAATGTCACTGACAGCATCGCTGCTCCAGTTCGTTTAGTGTCGATATCCCGGCATATCAACAAACAGATTACAAATGCATGCTTTGGACAATGTGCACGAAATTCGAGAGTGGTTCGCAGAACACACGACACGGAGCTGTCATAGATATCGCTAGCGCGAAAACATAAGAAGTATAAAACGATTGTTCCAAACAAACTTTGTTCATTCTTTCGTCTAGTGACTCGAACGCGATCTACTATCGCTCGTGTGTACATCCATAAAGAACAAAAGAAACTGGATAAAAATTGGAAATCAAGAAACTGTATTCCAGCATGTGATCATTTTAAAGCACTCCCTTTTCGAAAATGTCCACACCGGTGAACCAGTATTGATGAAATTTGACATGCCTACAAAGGGAGTGTATGCCGACCGCTGGTACCACAACCGGCATGAAGTCCGTCACTATTTTTTTTTTTTTCCAAATGTTTCACTTTTTCCAGAAAAATTGCGTTGTTTCGCTTTGACACGTTGTCAGCTAAACAAATTTAAATATTCTTCTGTCCCTGTAGTTCCGCCTGTAGCTACACTCACACTAAATACGAAACCGTGCCGTTCCATTTGTTACGAATCAAATAGAAATAGAAAGATCAGAAACACATGTCGGTTCCACCACCTTGTTGGACAAATTAATCATTCCGTATAAAAGAATATATTTTTAAGTTATATACACGCAAATATAATCTCTGTACCTAATAATAACGTTACCGCGTATTATTAATCAACTTTAGCGTGATGAGTAGAGAATTACCGCGATCAGACCGTACGTCTGACTCCACACGCTCCCATACTACTGGCGGTGGATACACCAGTCGCAGTGGTGACGTGCAGTGAGGAATGGCTGATCCATGCAGTCTCCTTCCACTGCAACTTAGCTACCCTCCTGCCAGGGTTGATGTACAGCTCTCTTGGCTGATTCATGCGTTGCATTACCACTACTTCTACTATTCCTATTCGTGTAACACGCAAAGATAACGACGGGTCTTATACGAAGCCTGCAGGACGTGGCAAAGGAGTAACAGTCATCTGCATTTCTAACACCCTGATAGAGCAGAAATATTGAAATTGAACTGTTTTCGAGTCATTCTTGCCATTATAAATCCTAACAACCGTTGGCAAATGGTGAATGCACTGGACAAACTTGGACGTTCCGAGAATCGGAAATCCGTGCTCCGAGAGAAGCTGAGGGCTACCTTCGTGTATCTGGTCCTGTGCAGGAGTGAGTTCCACCTAAGTGGAGCGCTCGATAAATAGTCGATAACTCATACCAATCGTGGTACCGACCCCGTTGTGAACCGAAATGAACTGGAGCACGAAATAGATGGCTTGAATAATGTTTATCAGCGTTGCCTTAACTTCGCGTTGATTTGAATACGAAAACAGCCTTCAAGCGTTATTGGCCTCTGCTTAGGAACAAGGGGGGGTCGCGGCCAAAGATCGATTAGTCATTAGAGAGAATTCTCCTCTCTGTATCGCTTCCTCGTCCTTCCGTGGCACTCGATCTCTCTCCCACCACTCCTGTCGTACTTCATTCGTATCTCTAGGGGGCCATTCTCATCAGTCTCCTTGTCCCAGAGCACGGATTACACGGTCGCTGAATTCGTAAGTGAAACCGTCCCGGTTGTATCCAAACTACCACGGTCGTTAAGAAAGTATTCGCGACGATTCTTAATGCCTCGATACTAACTGCTAATTGCCGGACAATTTGCCTATCTGTTTGTCTACCATTAATCAGGAGTCCTCGTAACAGATTCTTCGTCCGTTTAAACGTCGAGACAGTTGTTTCGTTAAATTCTGTTCCTACTTTAAATGAAAAGTGGTCGTGCCAGTAGTGTAATTTCTCGAAAGTGACCTTACCAGAGATCCAGAAAGCCACAAAAATGCGTCGTTTAATCGTTCCAATAAAGGTCGTTGAAATGAGAAATAGTTGGAGCGTGAAAAATGACCCACATCACGAGCGCATAACGAGTGCGCTAATTGCTCTCGAGTGGTCCTAAATTTTATGATCTTCGAGTCCAGGGAAATTTATCGTCCGTTCCGCGCGTCGCCAAGAAACAATTACGATGGACGCGTTGTAATCGTTATACACCTCTGCGTACACGCAATAATCGTTACTCAGCCAGGCTGACGTTTACGCGCCGATAAAAGCAAAGAATTCTCCAAAGATTTTATTTCGCGCTTTTTTATTACGCGGCTGAAACTGCCCAAACGTAAATCGCGACAGTTTTTCCCGTCAGTTAGTGCCACCTCGATCGGATTTTACAGACGACACGTTAAAACGATAGTAAAAACCATGAAACTGCGAGTGGCATCGTTTTAATTTAAATGTCGAAGGCTACTGCTTAAAGAAGTTTTTCAATTTTCTTGATTAAATTCTTTTTGTACGCATGAATCCTCGGAGATGTGTTCTGTGACACGTGACTCTGACCGTGTGACTGTAACAATATTATAAATGGTTTTCCAGAAAGAGGCTCTGGACACGGTGGACAATTACATGACGTTAATTCAAATAATTGTTTTCCTAATGGGGATTTCCCCTTGGTCATCGGGAAACACTTGTCCAGCTATTGCTATTGTTACAAATCCATGAGAATCGTCACGTGAATCGATCCCGTTAAGTAACTCACAATAACAAAAAGGCAAACAAGGGATAATTAGCAGCGCCCCACGTAATCCACGACGTTTAATTAGATAAAAGAAGGTATTTAGCTGTAGGGCTAAGTTTAATGCGTCCAGTGTCCGTAAGGTACACGTACAATCTCCCCTAGCGCGCGCTTAAACGGTTTCCACTACCAACGATAAAGAAAAAGCGCAGCTTATTAACCGACCACGAGAGAGAGGCGGTTGTCGTATCTTTTACCGACTAAAAGAGAACGATCTTCCGTCGAGCCACCTAACGCATTCCGTTTAATAACCGAGGCGGATGTACGTAACCGATGACGTAGACCCTAATTACAGCCTGTTGGGATAGTTAACCGCAGCTTAAGAGAACCGTTTAACCGAGCATTCGGTGCGAAAGTGCATGAAAAGTGATTCTCCATTTCGCGATTAACTCTGGCCTCAACGAGGGGGCATTTTCTTGCGCGCAAAATCCCATTCGCTGTTTATCAATTGCGAAATTAATCGAGTGAAGGGTGGGTTGTTTTAACGGGGCTGTTAACGCGGTATATCGCCGCGGGAGTGAGTTCTTGTGGTAGGTTGAACGAGTGGAGTCGGGAAATTTGCGGGCTTATTCCAGACTTAAATCGGAGAAAAATGCGCGGCAGTTTGCTAAATTAGCTTTTAAAACGTCGGGTCCGCTCAACGCCGAATCGATCATTCCTCCTTCTCGACGACAGGGGTTTAGATACAATTGAAATTAAGGTCTGCGTGAAATTAGGGAGGATTTAAGTCATCCATATTTCGAATTCTACATTAACTTCAATTAAAGTAAAATACAATCCAATCGAGTTCAGGTCTCGATAAATAATCTTCGAAAAGCTCGCCACAAAACACCTCCTGATATTTAATTGAACAGAGCGTTTTAAACAGGCTCCGGCATAATCGTCTTTCATTTGTTTCCACGATCGATGTCGATTAAAAATTTACAACCGTAACACGAATACATAAAGACTCATCCGCGAATTGAAAACGAGCGACGCGGGTCTAATTAAGTCGAAAATAATTTCATAAAGCTCGCACGACATCAATAACTGAAATCGAATTTCGCGGTCGGTTATCAAACCGCTTCGACGTTAAAGTTTCAGATTAATTACCGAGAAGCGCACAGTTAAATAATCAATTCGTTTGGTCGTTCAGGACACGCGAAAATTAACATTCAACCGCGTTAAAGCGATTTTAATTTCGCGAGTTACCTTTCGTGTTCACACTTCGGTAGCGCTAACCCATGATTTTTTTTTAAAATCACCCTTTTAGTTACACTCGGTGTGCCGACTGAGGATTCTGACTATAAGATCGAAAAATTAAGAAAACCGGAGGCAATGATATCGGTGCGGAAGAAATAGCTATTTATCGCGATATAAAGGAACGATGATGCTCGAATCTACCCAAGAAAGAGATTATTCGCTGGAAGCACTCGGACGATATCAGTTTAACGAACCAACAAGAACAATTCGTTCGTATGAATAAAAAGGACTGATTAAAGAAAGAGACTTGCATCTCGCAACGACAGAGCAAAATTCAATTTGGCCCCGGGAAAAAAGACCGTTGGATTTGCTAACGCAAATTGAAACGAAGGAAAAAAGACGGGAAAACGCCTTATGCATAAAACATGAACGAATGAATGACAGAAGATTTCCATTTCTCGTACAGATCATTTCAAGTACCGAGGAATTATGCTTCGGTTGTTCTTTTATCGTGAGGCGACTTAAAATGTCGGGGAAGAACGTCGTGTCTTCGTCGTTATACAAGGCGGGGCACTTGAAACGGGTCCACTGGACGGGTACTTAGATCGAAATCGATGTCAACAGACCGCAATATTTTTTGGAATCGTGTTAAACTCTCGCGTGCCAGTTGCAAATGACATGTGTTGGAGACAGACAACAGGGGATCGATCGGATATGGTCTGAGGTTCGGTTACAGGTGAAACGTGCATTTGACAAGTGAACGATCGAGTTCCAAAAATATTTTCAATATTTTAATGTAAAACAACGTGGAGAACTAACATTGGTTAATCTTAAAACAAGAACTGAAAAGTTTACAGAGTAGACAACTGTTACATCGGGATGCAGTTTAATAGTTACACGTTAAATGCCCATCAAAAATTAACGAGGAGTACAAACTAAAAGAGATACTGGTACCTGCATCCGCAATAAAAATAATAGATGATCGATGGCTCGCTAATTTCCAAGGGAAAGTAATATATTCCTCGCTTCCAACGAAGCGGGATGGTAAAAAATCAAAGAGTCAAATGTTCGTCGCCAAAGCGCGACTACTCGAGTCGAAAATCCGGGGGCAATCTAGCGGAAGGGCTGTCTGCTTTCCGATAGGAGTTTAACGCAGGATTTATCCGTCGAAAGAGATAACGTTGTTTAGCGGGTGTTGATAACATATTCACGGAACGATGCCCGATCTCACACGGATTTTCGAAGCTCACGAAGGATTATAATGATACGTAGTGTCGTTCCATTTTTTTTTTTTTTTTTTTTTTTTATCTTCGTTAGCCCGCGCGGCCAAAGTACGCTCCGTCTCGCAAACAAACGTTCAATTTTCTGGATGGCTGTAGCACGCTATGCGTTATCTTAATGCGGGGACCCGACGCACCGCTTCCACTATCGACAAGTTTATCGGTATTTAACCATAATGTATAGTGTGTAAAGTCACCGTAAACAACCAGGAATTGTTTGCGCACTTACACAAAGCCTGGGTAAAAAGAGACGCGGTCTGGTAATGGTTAATCGATAAAATCATGCGTGGAAAGCCTCTGGCGAATTCTCCACCAGCAAATATTTTACCGGGCAATCCCGCAAGGGGTGATTTATACCTCCTCCCAGAAAAGTAGAAAAAGAAATATATTTTACATTATCGAAGTATACCGGGTTTATCCACTGAAAGCTTCTGATAACATCCAATTATTTATAAACAAGACTATCTACAATTACATCGTAGATAAAGGTGTCGGAAATTCAACAATGACGTTTAACATAATAAAGGTAACGTTCATGCGCGATTACGAGCATAATCGAATTAGATTATATTGTAAATCGCGCTGTTTATAGGATATTGTATGATGCCCTGTCTTAATATCGAATAACGCGGAACCACAAATTCGAACGCGTTTGATTCCTGACCAGCACCGTTTTGTGTTGGTATTAATATAATATATTCCATACACAGAAATCGTATATATTACCTATTGGGTTCCAGAGCATGGACATTTAACGTTGATTGAATTGGAAGAGCACAATGAAACTTGCAACATTAATCGAAATTTGATTTGATTGACGACTAACGGCTGCGAAGAAGCTATGCATTCTCATGTATAGTTATGTTAATTATGAGTGAAAATTGTTATCAATAAAAGGATCAAATGGAGGATTCAAATCCGTCAACAGAGTTTGCATTATTTCAATAAAAATATCACGCGTGAAATGTTTATATGAACGAAAGAAGTATATAAAATAGTATTTTTTCATATATATATGTCCAAGGTACAAAAGCTTTGCTGTAGCGGTCCCTAGTGGATCTAAATTGAAATACATGGCCTTTTCGATCATTGTTTCTATCTAGATTTTTTTACATAAAAAAAAGTGCAACTTTTGTTTAAATGTTTTTTTCGATACCTCTCAATGTCTAGTGATATTTCACGAGAATGAAAAATCTACACGTTGTCAAGGGGTGATTCCATCCCTCCAACACCTATTATATCACCAACGGAAAAAGGTTTTCAACGTTTCAAAATTTTCTGAATTTCCTGGTTCGCGAATTTTCGTTGTTATTTTTGTTACCATTATTGCATTCGTACAAGTAACGTCTACTCCTAGTTCCCTGTTCATTTATCGGAACTTGGAATCAGAATCGTCGAAGGCAACTGATCGGCGAAGACGGGATTAATTTCTTGAAATTAAACGCGAGCGAAACTTTCCGGGACTGCTGCATCTCGTTGAAAGTTTTAACCGAAATTTCCGAATGGTGTTTGCAATATCGATTCAAGCTATTAAAAACTACTTAAGAACTTAACGCAATCTCTTGAATGTAAGTTAGGGTTTAAATTTTAAAGCTTCGGAATATTGTTATCTCTACAGTAGCGCAGCGAGGGAGCAGTTTAATGCGTTCAACGTCAATCCAAACGATGTCAACGCAGCTACAAGACAGAAGCGTTTGTTTCAACTTTATTAACTACCATTTACTACCACGCTACGAACAACTTCAACTTCCTCCTCTCCTCGAAGCGAGCAGCGACCCTCAAGGGATTAGGGTCGACCACTGGGCATCCATCGCACCCCATGGTTCCTGGCGAAACAACTTCTATCAATCTTGATATCTTCGTGAAATATAATGACAATATCCTCGAATGCGCGATGCCAATCCGTGATAAATTAATTACATAATGGAATGGATGTGATCATAAATGCATCACTGCTTTACACGGTAATTGGTTACTCCTCAGGAATCAATCTTACGTTCCTGTACGAGAAGAATTATTTTCTACATAAAAACTCTCTATTTCACGGAGAATGCAACCTCTGCCCTCAGATGCATTAATAACTTCTGGAAAATATGTATTATTTGTTGCCTGAAGAATCGATCGAACGTATTGAAATTCATTTCAATTCTACGTAACAAATTCGCGGTGCATAGCGACCTTGCCACGTACAAAACCACTCGAAAGATTATTAATATTCCGATGCTTGGCCCCGCTTCATCTTATCGGAATCTCAAGAACTATTGGAAAATTTATAATGAATACTCAAGCGGAGGGGTTACTGAACAAGTCGGTGTTATAAAGCCTCCTCACCTACTTTAAAAACTCAACGTCCCTTTCGTAACGCGATCTCTAGATAACAATGAACGCGATTTCGGTCCTCTCCCTCAATCGCGAATTCTCCGTCGCAATGGGTGTTACAGCTGTTCAACCTTTATTCCCATTGGAATACGACAATTTTAACGTAGTTCGATCAGAAACTGTCCGTGATAAATATTCTCGTGTATACTATTTCTCTATTCTAAACTCTATTATAAATACTCTACAATTGGTGTTGTTCAAGTGAAAAGTAAAAGAATCGTACAATACGTGAACCTTGGTCCATGTGCCAGAGTTAGCGCACAGCTTGTTTTTAATCAAATCAATCATATAGTTTCGCAACTAACGAATAAGCCTGCGTTGTCGACGCAACCGTCCCGCGGGAGATCGATATCGGATAAAACTCCGTGTTAGATTTATTACGAACGCATGATTTGTTGCATTCGCGAGCAAATAACATGGAAAAATCGTACATCGCACGAAAAAATCATAAATCAACCAGCCTCGGCTACGTCCTGAATTTATAAAGTTACTTGTCTTCCAAAATGATATTTGACCGATATTTTATGGGAATATCGATATAGAAAATCTATTTGATAAGGAAGCCCTATGTGAAAAGAATGTAAAGTACTACGCGTAACAATGATCCTGGATTAAGGATGATTGTGTATAGAGGAGGATACAATGTCACGAGAGAGATGAATTGGTTTTTGCCATGAAAAACTGCTATTAAGGGAAATGCACGTCGAAGATCGAATGGTATTTGCATATTAGATGGAGGAAATAACGGAAGAAGTGCTGTTTACAGATAAAGAAACATTTCGTACTCGATGATTCAGATGGCTGGTCTCGGTGTCTCCACAATGGCTAGGAAAGATCCAGTATTTCAAATCCAACGTGGAATAAGAGATAGAGAACTAGGACTCAATAGTGTCTTACACGTTATTATACAACAGTGAGTTAAGGATTCGATGGATGGATAGAGCACCATCTTGACGTTATTAAACACCTACTTGTGCTCGCTCGCTCGTTCGTCACGGATGATTAGATCGCGACGTGACGCATAGGTAATGGCAAGCCACGCAACAGTTTCCGCGCTCTTGGTGAACAGCCCACGGTAGGCAAAAAGCACCGAACATGCACGACACGAATCGAGCGAATCGAGTAAATAAGCGAAATGCAGCGAGCGAAACAGCGAGCAAAAGGGAAACTCGGTTCTGCGTATACCAATACGGGAAGGCAAGGCAGACTGCGTAACGGCCGAATAAATAAAGTTAACTGCACCTTCGACTATCCGTGGCAGTTCCAGGCCATTTCTAGTCGACAGCCCCGGTGAACGGTAAACAACCACCGAATCCGAATCCTCTCTCTGATCCAGCAGCGTCTACTGGCGAAACGCTCGCCCGCAGCATTAGCGCGCCAAGCATCATATCGACGAAACGTGTAACCCGACTCGCAATAGCACGGTCCTGATTCACGTGACGAGACGGCATTAAGGCTACGGACGCACGTGACGGTAAACGTTTTAAACTCGTTCGTTAGGGACCCACCCCCGACCCCCTGGCGCAGCAAAACGAAATGGTTAACCGTAAATTTTCCTATTCCCGTATTATCCGGCTCGTTATCATTTTAATGTCCGTGGCGGAACCCGGGGAACTTCGAACCGCACCAGATATTCCGGCAAGGTGACGAATTCATGAATATAAAGCAGTTGGCCCATTCAATTTTACGACTGCCGTCTGCCACAAACCTCGCGACAGACTTTATTATGTAATACGCGCGATTTTAGAACCGATATTCCGAGCTAAGCATAGAATTTGTTTCTCCATCCCTACAGTGAGGTTGGTAGGGGATGACAGACTTGATCACCGAAATAAAAATAGTTTTTCGGTATTGTTACGGTAACGAAACCTCTGAACATTCCACCAAGGTGCAGAGGAGCTGTCCAGTCTCGGACAGGCGTTAGTTCGTAAAGAAGGCTATCCCGTTCGGAGCTATTATTCTCGAATAACCATTGCAACGCACGGAGTCAGGGGTGCAACCTTCAAGAAAGAAGCGAGAGACGTACCGTCGACGCCAGTGACGTCTACGTCTGTGGTGTACACCTGGGACCATTATTTCTTGCCCTGTAAAGAGAAAGTTACCAGTTACGACACCAACCAAGACACTGTCTCCTCTGGACAGGTGTCTTAATTGGTGCCGGTGTCGGTGACTTCCTTCTCGCACGACAAGGATTTATGAACCTCAGTGTACCGCACGGAGAATATTTCAGTCGCCTGGGGTACTTCGCTGCGCAAACCTCGAAAATCTGATATTTCAGTTGTTATGGTCGGGTGGATCCAAAATATCGTTTTTCTTGTGTTTGAGCTGGTCGAGTCGATAATATTTATTTTACATTCGTATGTATCCATTCTGCGATGTTTATTTGAATTTATATTATAGAGGGAATTTTAAAAAATTTTTGAATTATAACTTTAAACTGCTTCAAATGAAAAGCGAAAGCGTTTCCGCTTTATAATTCGAGGCGACAATTTAAAAGCTTGATACTCTCAGATTTCTAACATAAATTTCCAATCACTGCTTTGCTCGCTTCGCTCATTCAGCACAATTTCAAAATCATTATTTCGGATTTCAGGGCGCACTCAGTCGAATGATGGCCGTGTTCGAAACAAGCGATTATCACCAGCAGGAACAACGACGTGCAAACAATGCCCTTTGAAAACAAAGAAGAATAAGGATGACCAATGGAGAAGTTACACAACGGGAACTCGAGGATTCTGCTGCAGCAAATCCACTTCAAACTGTCAGCAAAGTTGCACGACAACTTTGTATAAGTACTCTGACAGTTTCCAGATACTTTCTACGAATTGATAACTTGAAAAACCTCGAGAAATAGGTTCTTCAACGAGCGTCTGGACTGGATAGTGATATGCGAAGAATAGCGGATGTTTGCGAAAAGAACTAGGTCCCTAGAAACGTAAATTGATCGAACAGTCATTTAACTGTATCTGTGCTAAATCGTAACAGGATTTACAAGAGCGCAGGGAGTTTTTCTATTTTTCTCGTACCACTTGTAATGGCTCCGAAAATTTGTCTTAATTAGTGGAGCGCATTATCCGTCGAATAATCGCAAGAGAGAGAACGGAGCCGAAGTAAGCCATAGAAAATGAAGTGCTCGTTACCTGCCGTTCCCACGTGCGAGCGCGCGTTCCAGAAAAAGAAGTGGCCTCGCCACGCGTACCTTTATCTGCCAAATTCTATGAACGTCGTAATTTCATCTGCAGATAAAAATGCCGCGAGCCCCGCGGCCCGGGGATGAGCATTTCACATCCCACGAGAATAAGACGAGATTCACGGGTAACAAGCTCGCCGTCGAGCACGAAACTTTTCTAAAATCATTATCTCGACACGTTCTCGGCATCGAACGCGAAACGAGATCAACCGCAAGCGGCTCGAGATTTTTCAAACTTCTAATCTCGACCCAGTATGTAAACGAAATCTCGCTTTCTTTCTTGCTAGGGACTCTTTTGTCGATGGAAATCGAAACGTAACGCAGGCCCTCCTCGTATGTTTTAATTGATTGAACGAAATTAAAAAGAAAAAACAAGTTTGAAAATATCTGTAAACCTACGAAATGGCGTTAAATAATGTCGCTAGGCTTGGCTTCGCGCCAATTTGGCCACAAATTCGCACAACAACGTTGAATTTCAGTGACGACGTAACGCATGTAAATGGAAATGTCGACGATGCTACATGATTAAGAAGGTTGGTGAGCGCGCACTAAACTTTTAGACGAAGAACTTCGTCTAATTATTAATGGATCCCTGTGAATTTTGGATGAAACTTGTCAACGCATTGCGCAAACTTGGATTTAGCATTTGGTACGGATCATATAACGTCAAAGTTCCTTGCTAGTTAAGCGCTAAATATTCACAATCTTGTTCGGTGAATATTACAAAGATAAACCGTTTACGCGTACTTGTTGGCGTAGTTTGTTATTCAATATTTTTGTTGTGCGCGATATATTGAAAACTAGGTCAATCGAACTTGAGTTATTTACTATACATCGTGTCTCAACAATATCAAGCTAATCGCATCATTTTTGAGATCTTGTCAAAGAGCAGGTCAAGAAAAGTCGTTTCAAGGGAATTCGAACCAAATGTAAATAAATTGTTAAAAATTTCGACTCATCACCAAAAAGGCCGAAGCATGCCACGATGCAGAAGAGTAGGTCGGATATTACGAGAACTATTCCGTTTCGGCGGTCGACCGCAATCTACCAAAATTTCACCGAACTCTGCGATTTCACTGAACTTGGCCAAAATGCCCCAGAGGAGGGGAGCGAGGCATTAGGGGAATATCAGTTTCTCAGAGTAATGTCGACCTCCGTCGACGGTCGAGGCTGCCGCTTAAATATCCGATAAATTTTAATTGCATTCCTTGGGCCGATAGATCGTTTCTCGTTGAGAGCCAACGAATATTACGGCCACTAATTGCACAATAACCACCCACCTTTCAGCCATCGCCTAACGGCACGGAATCGCAAGGGGTTCACGGCCGACGGAATTTCGTCGTCGTTAATTATAAGCCGGCGGTCACGTTAATGCGCGATGCGCGTAAACATTACCGTGAAATTGTTAACGCGCTTCTTACCGCAACGATTCTAATCCCGGGAGGGCGAATTAGTCGTATAACAAATCGCTCGCTTAAGTAACTCCGCGGCGGGATTTTAATTTGCATCCGTCGGCGGAAGAGGGTCAGCGGGACAGAAATGGGGGAGGAAAATAATGGAAATTATTCGGTTCAAGATGGATGTACTTTCACAATTTTATCCTCGGAATTCATTACTGCCATAGAAAACTGGTTGCTCCATTTACAAACACGACGATGGCCATTTAATCTGTGCTGCGTTGCCACTTACGGGAAAAGCTATCAACACCTTATCGGTCTTTGCGTTAGGAAATAGTCGAACTGATTCTAAGATTTCTACGACAATATGGCGTTACATGTCTCCTTTTACGTAATTTATAATTTTCTTTTATCCACGGTACAACGTTCCAACACAAAGTAATTTTGCTTTGAAACGTTATACGTTTGCGAGAGTGTAATGGACATTTTTGTACTTCACAAGCTTTCCTTTGAAATAAACTTGTAATTATTTCTTGCAACCATAAATACTTTAATGAAGTTGCAGGTTACGATCGACGATTTATAAGTTCCTCGAATCGATACTGCTAAGTCGAGGATTAAACAATATTATTTGATTACATCTCGTTATCGTTTTGATACACGGCGAGAAAGACAAAAATACGCATATATTTGTTACGTATGCTAATATGTCATTAGCGAGTAACGTTGAACCGGTGCTCTAACGATGTGACGCTCCAACGGGAACACGAAGAGAGAAAACCAAGAGAGTAAAGAGTGTCAATAAGACCACGCTGTGCTTGCCTTCGCCTAAGTGGGCTACACGAGAGCGTTCGAATAATTAAGTCGAAGCTGCACGTTTGAGGAAACCGAGATCGCGTCCTTGAGCCGAATACAGACGTGTTTGATTAAAGTCGATTACACGTTGAATACTTGCCAAATCCTCCAAGGTTAACGATTACCTTTTGTGGTTCAGCAAACAATACAACATATATTCTCTGTATTTAATATTTCCCTTAAGTGACCGATAACAAATTTAACAAATAAGCGTTTAACAAATAAACCCTACGTTTTGTTTTATCAACGAATAAACGGTCGTCCGATTCCCGGCAAAAATAGTTGTGCAACGGTGTTAAATTATTTAGGGGACAAAATTCCGCTGTTTCTATCCGTCAGGTGTGTGCCGTGCGATAACATTGCCAGAGGCCGAGCGAAAATTCGCCAAATTAAATATTAGCCTCGCTCGTGTGCGGCGAAAAATTAAAGGAAATTATTGAATGCGCCGAGTAATGCGTAATTCGTTCATCTCGCCGAGAGTGTAGCATGAATAATTAAAATGAACCGAGTAATTAATGCGAAGTGTACCCTTACTTTGGAACCCCGCTCGTGGTCTCTGAGAACGGAACGCGGTTTCCCTTGGTATGATCTGTTCACCCGGTGGGTTTAGCGAGTACGAGGAAAAATTACGCTTCGAAGGAACCGTGGCTTTTAAGGGCATAACCGCGGTCTTTGCTGTGCGTATTTAACGACGACGACCAGAACTTTCGCGAAATGAAAGTAATTGTTTTCCGAGACGAACAAATCTATATCAGTTTAAATATTTTCTTATTCCAAACGAAATGATTTTTCTCTTTGGAGATTAATATATAAATAAAACACGCGCGTCGAGAAAAGACCCCTATTGGGTAAAATCTCGTCAGATTTGTCCACCTTTGTTTTATAATGCAGCTGTCCGATCCAACTTCCTCCGGTGACAAAAGGAATTGGAATAAAGGAACGAAAGATTAATGCTCTTAGCAAGAAAGATCAAGTAGAAAACAAGGAAGGAAAATTCTATAAAACTCATGGCTGGAATAAAGTCTCTGGAAAAGAGACTCTTGAATAAAATATACCGACATAAAACTCTTAGCTATAACGAACGAAGAGTTGATAATATTACCGTGCATACTTCATCGAATCGTAATAAATTATTGACGATACATTATTATTCGTCATCAAAATGAAATGGACAATCTAATATGTTAATGGGTGTCAGCATCCTCGCGAAACAAGGTGCTCCGTTTCATTAATACAGCGTGATCATACCGAGTCAATTTGAATAACACCGACAATTGGGTTTGACAACGACACGACAATGTTTTGTCGTATTGTATCGAGCTTTAAATAGAAAATTCATTTTCGCGCTCAGCTACCTCCCCCACCCCCCCACCCCCCGCCCCGCAATCCGTTTCATTACATTCGGTGAATAATGAATAATTTTGTGGATGTTAACTGGAACTGCTCGGGCCAATATACAAACACTGAATAGAAAAGTGAGTTTAAATAATATACCGTCGAACCGTATAATAAGTCTCCGGCTCATTGTTTTGAATAATCATTATCGTACGCGTCACCGTTTCGTTGAACAGAATTATTCCCGTCACTTTTAAACGATACCATTAATTACGTAATTATTAGCCAAGAGAGACGACAACATCCGATCGACGGCAATGGTAAATTTATTTCGCTCACCCTTAATTTATTACGACGCCTCGCTACGCTTGTTTCGACGAATCGCATTTACGTTACCGGCACGTAATCGATTTAGCAGGCTTTATTAATTCCAGCACACCTTCTTTCCTTTCTCGTTTGCTACGAATACACGTTCGACGTGATCGAAGGGCGTGCAATTTGTTGCCACGTAATTGTTCGGTTCAGGACTTAACAGGAATAACGGGAGTTTGCTGTTAATATCTAGACTGTGTTACAAATTGGATCCTTCCACCTTGCACGGTGCTTTCGAACAACAAATTTCTTTTCACTCCTCCCGACGGACATTTATTATATTCCTCTATGTAAACTCTACCTCGCGGCATAATTTTCCGTGATCATTGTTACACGTCACTTGCTTCCTTTCCTTCAGAATATCATAAGTACATAGTAGAAATTTTCATACCGCGATTACTGTTTATATTCTGTCCGTGATATTCCATAGATACACGTCGTCTAACTTTGTTTACTGAATAGAATGGCGCCAAGTCTTTTTCAAATTCAGACTATAATACCTCCGACATTAAGACACCAAAACTTTCCAAGCTGTAGACTATAACACCTCGGAGTTTGCACTACACTTACATACTTCTCTCCGTTCTCTTCACCCATATTAGGTATTCCAACCCCTATAGCTCGGATACCTCGGGATCGCTAGACCCGTACTGTAGCTATAATCAAACACAACTACAATCCCTGAGGGTCACGTTATCCACACGCCATCTAAGAAATAAACGACAGCCAATCCAAAACGTTTCGCGCAATATCAGCAGTTCGTTCCTCGAAACTGATTAAGGGAGCCCGTGTTCCAAATCAGTCGATCGTTTCTCGCAACGTGACCGACTCTAATCTTTATTAATTCACACCATCGACTTCCGTTGGCGAACGACGCGAGCTCGACGTGTCCGCGGCGAAGTGAGTCGTTTGTTATGCCGTATTTTCGTTTCGCGTAAAATGCTCGACGGAGATCGCGAGCGTTGTTGCGCGAAACGTACAGCGGGATTGAAATATGCACGGGACGTGCAACGCATGCACCCACCATCGTCGTTGGAAAACAAAAATCACCGCGACATCCACGGCACGTTCCTCGCAGCTGAAAGTGTCAGCCGCCTTTGAATTTATTGTGATTTTACTTGCCTCGAAGTTGAAGCGAAGTAAACAAGCGAGACTCGCGGATGTTGCTGTTTTAAACTTGCTCGAATAAATTAAGAAACAAAGCACAGGTAAAGGAAATTGTAGAGCCGAGCAGAAATATTTGCTAAAAAACAAGACTAAACGAGTCCGTGTGTCGTAACCGTGATATTCCAATGACATTCAGTCTCGTAACAGTCTTTTATTCCTTCCATCCAGCGAAGACGTGCAAGACCGCGCGTTCCGCGTTTAGGGGAATCTCCCTTTTTACGTAACTTGTTTGGAAATGTCTTTCATTAAACTGAATTGAAGAAAATACGAGAAGCAAGGCTATCTTGTTAAGGAAATATATGCGAGTAATTTAATTCTTCTTACGGTGTATTAAGTTTCATTTTTTTCGTGTTTACCTTTTACACGGGGAGAATGGTTTAATTGAGAATGGAAAGCCGGGGCGTTCTCGAGTAACGCTTTCATTATATGATGGCATCCGTTGATGAATCTAATAATTTCGTAATTTTCTTCTCTTTATTCCACAAAGGATTGGAGACAGAGGAGTTAAGTAGCTATTATAAAGAAACCTAGACAAACAATCCGAGATCCTCGCAATTTTCCGAGATGAAAATATTCTTGGAGGCATGTTCCATTTAATTAAGTTCGTGTAATTGGCCAAGAGAAAAGATTCTATCAAATGTCATTTAAGTCCTAGCTTCAGCGATAACGTCTGGGCGGTTAAAGGACAACTTGATCCCAATGGTTGGAAATAAAGTTGCCGAGCTACCTCAACGTACACGAGCTAATCGAATAAAATCAGGCACGAAATTATTCCGAATAATAATTTGGAGTTTGCAAAGTCTGAAGTTTCTTTCCGTTCCTCGAAAGCGAATGACATATCACGGAAACAACTCTAGCGACACGTTTCGACCAACGCGTCGCGGTAGCCCAAATTGAAATGTCTAAAACGTTCCCGAATCGCATATCTGTATGTCCCAGGTGCAACTTCGCAGACGGAATAATTTTCAAGCATCCGCGAGGAAAGTTCACTTCTTGAGGCACCTGTTTCACTCTTGCGGATACTTTCTCTCACCGGTCATGTTTCACGCTTCGCAACATACTCGACTACTTGAATTTATAGACACTGCCACGGTTCAACTTTTAACTATTTTACAACTCCATTACCTTCCGCGCTGACTCTTGCGTCAGTTGAGGAAATTGATCACCGAAAACGACATACAGATGCGATAAATCAACCGAGATCGCTCCAAGTCACGCGAGGCGAATGAAAAAAATAAACTAACGAAAGAAACGAATGAAATTTAAATTACAAGCATTTATGAATAATGAAGAAAGTTTGAAAAACGACCCCGCGGAGGTAGCTCGAAGTTGCTAGTTTCTTGTATAGAACAAAATGTTCGCGATGCGAAAGATCGGTATATTACGTTGGCAAATTTGCGATTGTTTGCCGTGCAATCATTCCTCGAATTGTACGAAAGCTCGACAAGTAGCCCACGAATGAGAAACGTAAGTTCTAAAAGCACGCAGAGGTCTTTCCCGGTGGGATCGCCAGATAATTGATTCGCCCAGAAGACGATCTCATCGTTTACGGCTGACGCCTGCGCCAACGGAACGAATCTAATTACGGCCACGATTTATGCATCACAGAGATTCCAAGAATAGCAAACGGCTGGATGATGTCATTTTAATGCCGGCTATTCGTCCATTATTCATTTGCACCATCCTTCGATTAATTATTATCGTGATAAATGTCACGCGGTGTGCGTTCCAGCGATAAATCGTTATTCCAGCGACGCGTGCGACCGATGAAACGTGCAATTGATCGCGCGTATATCAAACATGGTAATTAACTGACGACAGTTTTTCGAGAGGCGGGGGAATTTGGTCGCCAGTGACAGGACCAAGCGTATCGCAAATTGCGTCGGAACCTGATAGAATACTATCGAATAAACATAACAGAAATGTTCAAGAGTATTTGTCAGGCAGTCAACGTGTTACAATCAAATAATTTTTTGGAAGAAAAATTTAACCGACTTCCGAAAAGGTGCAGTGAAAAGTATGAAATAATTTTTAGTCAATTTATATAAATACGCACTAGCTCTAGATATAATTGCTTAAAAGTATGGGAAAATGCAGTAAAAAGTATGAAATACTCTGAGCACTCTACATTAGCGACAGAGTAATCCGCATTATCGACCGAGCACTCATCATTATCGACTTTTGCTGTTGTATTTGACTTTTGTTGGAGGTCTTTGAAAAAACTTGTTCCGCGGGGGAGGGGGCGTCAATCATTCGCCATCAATTTATTTCCTTATATATTCAAACAATTTTCTATTAAAATATTATTTCGTATTTCCATACTATAACCGTCCACCAGTGCATCGGTGGCCGCACGATAAACCGTGCTGTACGTTGCCGCCGATCGCATCAACGTTAATACGGGTTTTAATGAGAGGCGTTAATGCAAGCTCCGGGATTTTCATGGATCAAACAGCGATTTTTGTTTGGGCGCGTTTCGGGAACGTTCGCGTCGAGGTTTCGTTGACGATTAACGTTTCGGAGGTGGATGGGTGGGTGTATATTTGAACTGAAATCTATTCAGACCGTGAAACACGAAATGGAATTCCGGATCGCGAACTTTACCGCATGAATTTTGATGTACGAACTTTGATCACCAGAATTTTGCAGTGCAAAGATCGACCGGACTTCGTAACGCGAATACCGAACCATACTGAACTTCGATGTATGCGAACTGTAAAGTTTGAACTTTTGGAAAGTAAACGGCGAGATATGCTCGCTGAAATAAGAAATCACGTCTCCTTGTTTGAAACTGACGGGGATAAGTGTAATCTCGGTGACATATTACATATGAATAAGTTACACGTTTCGCGAGCGCCGATTGAGATTTTCTTTCGTAGGAATTGAGCGTTAGAAGTGAAATCGATGTTGGTAGATCGAACCGAATGGAAGGTATTTTATTCCACGGGAAATTAATTGCACCGGGCGCTCTAATGCGACGTTTTATCGGTATCAACGAAAATCGAGTGTAAATGTATAATATGGGCTACCACAGGCTCTCTGGACGTTCAGGATTAACCATGACAGCCTGAAATTAAACCGTGGAGCTCCTGACAAGTAGGATTTCATAGGATTCATCCCATTTTTGGAACATCGTATGACATGATTATGTTTCACGAATTCTCATGGAAATATGCCTGTTCCACAGTCAGCTGCGGTTAGTCGACCATTAGACATTATGTGAATTAAGGATAGAAACTAGCTGAACAATTTTAATTTGCCTCTAAAGACTATTTTTATCATACAGTCAGAATATGTACAATGAAATTTGTAATAATAAAACCGATTAGGCGTGAGCTCTCTCTCCTGTAAACATTTTTTATAAAATCATACTGCGAAACGTTTTCATACATTTATCATCATTTGTTTAATAACAAGCGTAATGAATGTATTGTTCCATTTCGGGTTATAATGGACTTGGCAAAATGCATAAATTTTAATTTAGACAGAGTGTTTCGGTGATCGCAGTACAAACGAAAAGGAAGTGATTCTTCATGCAAAAACAAACCGAAAATGTAAATGGAAATTTTTGTATACAACCGTCCGTTACGGAGACAAACAATTTTATTTTACATATGAATTCAAACTTGCAGTATGCGTTACTTATCGTATCTATAACTGAAGACATAAATGTTTCAACCTGGGCTCTAAGTGCACTTTGGTGCAATTTGGAACAGTATTATAAAAAATGTATGGACCAACCAGTATTTTCTTTTACAGTAATACTCGCGAAGTTCTTTTTTCGCTGATACGCGCTATTTATAATACTCTAAAAATTGTCTAAACCCGAAGGTACAGGTATTAAGGGCGAAATTTTATATTTTACAATCGTACAAGTTTCTTAATGAAAATGTCTATAAATTGAAGTCTTTTATTCCAAAGTAATTTTCTCCAGAATCGAAAGGTAGGTAACGTAAGGACAGGGAAAAAAGAAGATCGAAGCTGAAACATGATTCTCACGGCGGAGTACACGTAAATCACGAATAAGGAGCTCCTTGCAGAATCTGTTCCTACATGATCGAGTTCGCTTCGACTTCGTGTAGCAAGAAATACTTACATCTATACGACAATAAGACGGCGTTTGGCCAGAGCCGGGAAGTGCTCCGAATCCCGGAGGACTTCCCCAGGAAAGTTTAAGCAGAACGAATCGATGTAGGAGGGGACAGAAAAAGAACACGACGGGAGAAAAGTAGCTCTTTCGAGGAATGAAAAGATGGGTTACGTCCACTAATAAGTGAGACTCTGTTCGTGTTGGAAGTCGTACTCGGAACGACGTGAAACTTTTTCAAGCCCTCCATCGTGGCCTTCGTAGTTCTTTGTCATCATCGGAAAAATATCCAATGCGTGAAAAGAGAAATTGAAGCAAAGTCGCGTCTACAGGTAAAAGGCGAGCGTCGAGTGCCGGGTGAAGCGGCAAAAAGTAAATATTTCTTCAAGACACTATCAACGAAACACGACCAAGCAAAACTCAAAGACTTTGATATTTTAGCAAGAAAATACTTGCGGAAATACATACGTAATGAAGTTTAGATTCTAAACTCTACGATGGAGGAAGAGTCGATAGATCGGTCGCGAACGTTGGCTGAATAATCCAACTAGGGTGCAAGGAAATCTAATTAAAAATACAACAAACCATCCATTCTCGAAAAATTCAAGTTTAATATTGACTTTTCGACAAATTCAAAATATGGGACGACAAGAATGAATTCGTAGATCGAATATTCAACGCGAATATGATTAAAAAATCGATTAAAGATATTTCCGTGTCGAGCCAGACGTACATTCGCAGGTAAATCCGTTTTCGGTCGCGTCTTGCTCGGAGGCAGACGCTTATGTTACTTTCGACGAATAATAAGCAAGTCCGCAGGCAATATCGAAGTCCTCCAAGTCCTGAAGGGCTGCGCGGAAACTTTTCCCGATCTTGTTCGTTTTTCAACTGTCGCGACACGGGAGATATATCCTCGGAGAGAGAGACAACGTTAAGAGTGCAGAGTGTAGTAGAAGAGAAGAGGACCTCAAGGGAAGAGCGTTACGAAACTGACAGAAGGCGATTGCGATCGATTGTACAGATTGATTCGAAAGTTTGACATTCTTGGACATAAGACATGATTCTTTACCTCAGTTTAATCCTCGTTATAATGAAATCGACAAATTGGATCGAATTCGTGACCGAACGGGAACCATGAACGGTGGCGAACGTTTCAATGGGTCTAAAAAAACAGGTGTGAATTTATTACCGAACTAGCGCACGAGAGTGCCCTTTCCTTGGAATGGACCGGTCAGAAGAACGTCCGCGGGAAATTTCGCAAAAACAGGAGAAAAAGGATACATCGATCGCCGAACTGATCGATTCACCGTCGAATAACGTTCATCCTACGAAGGATATTCCCAAAGGATGAAAGACCGAGAACTGCTGATCTAGAGAGAATGACTAAAGGCCCCAAGGACCAGGAAAAGACGGCTAGTAGAAGAAGAATTCCACTCGTAAAACAGGAGAGGATAAGGAGCAAGGCGGACGAAAGAAATCTTCACATATTATATGTGGAAATATATTTCTGTTCTTACGTAAGGTCCAAGAGTACTTGGTCTGATCTACTGAGTTGATCCATGAGATCATACGATTTTAATTTCGTACTGAATATGCTTCGTAACGATTGACCGCCAATCATCTATCATATGCAAAAATATAGTTAATCTACTTTTTCTATAAAACTTTGCGAAATTCAAAATGGGTCAAAATGACGGCGTTCTGTAAACCTAGTGTTAACAAAGATTCGAGCACTTCAAAGCCAAAACCAATGTCACGTTCAGCCTAAAAAATTCAGGGGTACAATTGCATCCTCTTAACACCAAACTAGTCTGCGATTTTTCCACATCCGTGGAACGTTCGAACGAGAGATTTTTCAGGCGTGCTTGGAATCCCAATTCTATCGGGAAGTGTTCTTGCTCGTAGCCGAGGCCAACTTCGAAACCGACCAACATTTCGCTAATTAAACGAGGACGCGGGCATTAGAGAGACTCGAATTACACCGCTGTATCGTTATGTAAATTTTCTAAGCCAGCCTCCCTAGAAAGGCGGATCCCCCATTCCGGGTGGGTTTTATCCCATGCGTGGGAAGCTCGATTACTTCGTCTGGATAATAAGCAGCTCTCTAACCGATGTAGGAACGAACCTCGAAATCCCGATAGAGTTTGTCGGATAGTTTCGGTCGTGCTTGCGCCCACGCTTTAGGTAGAATTCGACGAGCACTTTTCGGACGGAGGCATCAAAAAGTGGTCGCTCGCAAAGAGAAACAGATGCAAATTCCCTCGTGGGATGCGAAATAAATATCACCAGCGACGAATATCCCATTCACAGGGAGATATTTAACTTGGTGCACTCTGATGGCACCTTTAAGGCATCTAGAATATACATCTTTGAAGGTACGCGAAGACTTTATCATTACTTGCTAAGAATAAATTTTATTATTATAAGAGGTAAACATTTTGGAAGGAGAATTTACGCCACGCACAAAGAGGCTTCGAGTTGTCAGTCCTTGATTAGCACCCTGGATCGATTTATCCATTGCCCCTCCGTTCGGACTTCCCTCGAGCAACGCTCATTTCCGGGACGAGTTTGAAATTGCATTCGAGAAATTATGAAGTTAAACGCGCCGGGATTACCCTTGCACGTGCAATTTGTTGTTCGTTCGCGTAATCCGGCGAACTATTCAAAATTCACCAACTCCTTGGCTACAACGATTACAAACAGTCGAGAGACAACCCCTCTGTTCCGGTCGATTGTTCAAATAATTCCTGTTCCTGGTAGTTGTTGCAATTAATTCCACCTAAACTGTCGTTCGACGAGCGCGTTCGCGTTACCAATGTCCTGATTCATCCTTTGATCGCTGGACTTGTATCTCTTGATCCCTTCCAATGTATTTCAACAACAGGATTGTTGTTCCGTGCGTAAAACAGAACTTTTCGGTTCGCGTCCCTTCATAAACACTTATTCGAAATTCTATCGAGACCGGCATCCCTCTTGCATTTTAATACCCATCAAATCACCCTTTTTCAAACGTTGCGTTATATTCTATTTCCTTCGACGCTGACTTCTCATTTCGCAAATAAATATATAGCAGACTAAAGCTCGCCGTGAATTCGCAAGACTGTAAAGTCTGAGTTAGGCGAGCATTTTTCTGGCTGCCCGTTATACCCTGCACTTTCGTAAAATGCATCGGATGTTTAATAATTGATTCGACTACACGGGAACATCGTTCGCTACGTTTCCATGGCAAATAAAGACACGAGGATCAATGGTTGGCACTCTTTTGTTGCGTTCTCCGCTCTCGAGCACAACTGGCCGCACTCAGGGCGCACACGTAACACCCGACGTAGTCGTATAGTGGAATCAACAGCTAAGCATTGAATGCATTCGGACGAGATAAATGCAGCGCGCGACACGCAGCGAGAAAAACGCTCGTCTAACTCAGACTTTGCAGGTCCCATGAATGTACGTGCAACGCGTGTTTATTTATTTATCGCTGAACCCGTTGTTCTTAACCTCTTCGAGTATGATTGCACAGTTTTTTTTTTTTTTTTAATTAGAGAACATGTTAGTCTGTACGATTATTCTGGCTTTTTCAAGATAGGAAAATGACGAGCTTCGCGGTGAGCTTCGATCGATTGTTTACCGGAATTAGACCACTTTTATATAAAAATACTTTGTCAAAGGAACAGAGCTGCTGAAGTGACGAAACTATCCGAAGATACTAACTAAATCTCGGAGCCATAAGTTTTATCGAAGATCTCGCTGAGTCCTCGGCAAACCTCAGTCGAAAGACTCGGTGAGCCACGGACGAATGGTTTGTTCCACGAGCTGTCGTTAGATATGACTATATCGCATGTTGCTACATCGCATACAATTCCCAGTGTATGGAGATGGTACCTTGCGGTTCGATAAAAGACGTCGAGGCAGAAACCACGTCCAAACGCAAATACAATCGGCGGAGAAGCAGAGTCGCCCGGAATAAGGTTGATAAGCTCGACGACGTCAGCAGACGGGAATATCGGTTTCCAGTTGCTTCTTCGCTCGACTACGGAGTGGCTCGTTTACAAGGGAGCGATAATACGCTGCTCTCGACAGTGCTGTCGAAACCTCTCGAGATTCCGAAAGCAACTTTCTCGGAGAACATCTCGCGGAAATCCGTGTCCTTGGCGTCCATCGCGAACAGAAGACTGCGTGGGCGAAAAACGACGGGAAAAAAGGAAAAGCGCAGCCGTAACGAGGAGCGATTAATGCCATCTCCGAGACTTTTCTCGAGGACTATCTTGTCCGAAAATTAGAAAGATATCCAGCACGATATGAAATGTTTTCGAAAGGAGACTTTAGGATTTTGGTTTTTAACAAATTCGCGACCGCTACGTAAATTCACTTCACTTTAAATTCTATTCCTGGTTATGAGAAAATTATGAAAATATCTGCCGTTTAATAAAACGCAAACGTGAACAATGATGTCCTATGATAACGTACCTATCGTGTTATTAATTGATTCTATCTTGTTATTATAACGAAAAACGTTGACAGGGTAGTATACGTTAGAATTGATTAAAATTAGATTACGGTTCGGATACTAGGTACACACGGTATAGGATGATCGAGCCCAGTAGATCATTAATTATTCTGACTATGTATACGCTTTACACGCGTGCGGTGCCCAGAAAACCGTGGCCTGATTGGCCTCGCACGCAAATTTAGCGTAACGGTAAACGTCGTTTTAGGCAAGCGGTTCGTTACATGTAATGCGATGGAACGGTGGAATTAAATGAAACCGATTCACGCATCGTTTTCCTTCGAATTTCACAAAACCTCTCGCGGTTTCAATTACCTCTTGATGTCACGCAACTAGTGAAACGCCTGCGACCAGGCTGAGAGACTGACGGGCAAAATCAAAGTCACATAATTAACGGGGTAACGAGGGACTCGTGAAAATCCTTTTGGAACACGCCTGAAACAAAGTTGCATCTCCGATATCATGTTCTCGAGATTCATCAGCACGCGAAAGTATAGCAAAACTACTGAAGGGTTGAGAGCGTTCGAGGCGTATCCAACAAGATCCGGAGAGAGCGAAACGGGTCTGAAAGGCGAACAAAATCCTCGCGTAATTGAATCTCGGGGATTTCTTTGGGTGGCAATTAAGTTGTTTACTAGCAGCTGAATTAAGAGGACAGTTTGGTCTAGACCTTTTAAGAAATTCTATTGGATAACCCCTTTACTTTCGTTTATCTTTTCACTGATGAAGATTCTTCATACCGCGAAGGATAATAAAGTATATTATGCCGCAATCGCTAACCCTATCCAACAGAAGCATTCGAGAAACTTTGACATCTCCGTTCGTAAAGCTTAAAATACCACGGATCATAAAATATTATTGTAAAGGAAAATGGCCTCGAACCGTGCACCGTGAAAACAAATGATACAAAACCGAAACAACGTCGGGGAAACGGTGTTCACTTATGCAATAAGCGAGCCTGGAATCAGAGGTTCGGTTGCCTCGCGAAATCTGGAACAGGAGTTTCCAACGAAAAAGTTTCTCTCCCTGCGCTCGATGCACTTCCGGGAGAAATGTTCAGAACGAAAGTGCTTGGCGCGAATGTAAGGGGAAATATTCGATACAGTGCGCGTTTAACCGTCCCTGCATTACACGTCACAATAACTTACAAATTCGTCTCACGGTTGCAACAAAAAGCGGTGATATATCGCGGAACAGCACGCGGTATTAATAACGCCAAGTTTCGAAACGTTACAGTTCGTATCAAGTCATCGCACAGTGTGACATTTCAGCGATCTATCGGGACGAAACTTATGTGGTCCAATATCTCGGAAACTATTAGACCGTCCGTACCCTAAACGGTTGCGTTAAAACTTTCGTTGGAAAGGTTATTTTCATTGAAAAATGACGCAAGGAAAATCGAAGGGTTTCCAAAGAATTCGCAAACGGATACGAGGAACGCAAGGGAATCCAGTCGTTCGCCAACGTAATAAGCGAATCTCGAATCAAGGATGTTCCCGAAATCTTCCCCGATGATGCAGACGGGATCTCTCCAGAGGGAAAGTTTTCCACGGCGCCTGGCGTTCTCCGAAAAAGTGAAGGAAAGACACGGAAGAGTGAAGGAGGAGCTGAATTGGAAAGGAAGGAAAAAGAGGGTTCTCGGTGAGGGGGTCAGAGAAGATAGAGAGAGGAACTCACCCTTGCTAGTGCCACGGCTGGAAAGCTGTCCCAGGCGAGTTGCGCTTCCTCGCCTGTATTTCCATGACGTTGACCCGAGAGAATCCTCGCTGCCGTGAGAGTGCTCATCCCCATCCCGTCGCCGACGAAGAGAACGACGCCCCGCGCCACGCCGCCCGGCGGCGTCGTTCCACTGACGCTCGAACTCGCCGCCGACGCGCGAATACGAGCTTCGATCGCGCGTATCGCCGCCTCATACCAGACCTCCCTCTCTGTGAACAGAAATTTTTCTCAAGTGAGTGGCCCGTGTCGAGTTCCCGACACCTATCTTAATTGAATCTATAGTCTCGAACCGTTGCCGGGAAAATCGGCCATTATTGTCCCCGGCATTTGCCGTAAGTATTGTTCGGTTATCGGTCTTTGTTGTCGCGTGTACGGAGAGATGTTTGAACGGAACGGGGAAAGACGGTCCCTTTGCGAAACGGGATATAAAGTTACCCCTTGATGGCTTCGCGTCGATTGTTACGCCAGGGTTGCACACCGTCATCCCTTATAAGGACCAATGCCGAGGTGTAGATCGCCAATTTTTCCCGTCCCGTACACACTTTTGCTTTACTCGATTATTTTTCACGCCTTAACCCTTTGCACTTGGAGCCGTTTTATAGCAAAGCTTGGAAATACGTTGTTTTAAATAGCGTAACATTGGAATTTACTGAATATCACGAGTGCAATTTCTGACCGGATTGAGAACAAAATTATTCAACGTGAAATTGTTTTGCATCTGCATGCTAAGAGCATACATTGTCGTTCGTTCCAATAAAGAAGCGTGTGATCAATGTGCGTTAAATTTGCCTTTGTACTGGATGCTTTTGAGCGCGAGATATCGGCTTCGTAGCTTACATTAGAAGGGATGCAGATTAGATTACCAATACGTTTAAACTGTAATACGTGCGTTGCATCCATAAAACCGTAGTCTGATAGAGCCTAAGCGCGAAGTAAGCGTGATAATAAAGGTATTAATGACGAGTCGACTTAATCGCTAAAAATCGTTATAGGTGTATTCATTCAATTCTTAATGCATTCGATAGGTACACTCGATAATGCAAAGCGAAATCTACCACGGTGTTATTAGGGTCCGTGGGGAATTTGCAAATGTTCGAAGTGCCAGCGGCGATGATGCTAATCTCTAAGTACCGCGCTTCTTCGCGAGGATGCTCGGTTACGTCGAAATTGTCATGTTGCAGCTTCAGATCGCGTTTACCCTGTCTGCGGCAAGAACGTTTCTCGTTTGAATGCTGCCGAAGGGACCGGATATCTTAATTGAATCTGTTAGTAAAACGGGGCCGGTTCCAACTGTTTCCGAGAAAAGTAGTTTGCTGCTGCTAACTTCGAAAAAAGAAGACTTCCCTGTGAATCGAAAGGCGTACGGGGACCTCTAATGGTCGTATCAACAGCGGGGCTTAACGCAGGAAAATTACGCGAACTGAGTCACTCGAATAGAAAGAGAGCGGTTATCGTCTTTGGAAATCAAGGGAGAATTCATTCGACCCCTACGGAGACGTTCTTCTCGCCACCTCGATCTCTGCTCGAATCGAGAGCAATCTTCCTCTTTTATGACCGAAACCGAGAGGTATCAATGCGAAGATCCAGAGTAGAAGAACATTGTTCGATTTATACTGAACTGATTTCTACATTCGTTGATAATAGTCAGCGTTATCGTTAACGTTTTCATTTTCAACTACTGTTATACTATATTATAAACACGAAGCAATTTAATCTACTCAAAGTCCACCGTTTCCTATTTCCAAACTTTCTAATGCTAGGTCTCAGATATTCTGAAACTAAACCCTTTGATAAGATTTACCCAGCAAACTCTGTATTAGGCGTAATATGATGCTAGGGAGGGTTTTCTTCGTATAAGAGAGTACGAAATCAGTTTCCCCAGCATGAAATAGCGTTTCAAGAAAGGTTGGCTGAATAATGAAGATCAAAGAGCGCGAAAATCTTGAGGAAAAGGAAACATCAATTCTCGAGTTAATTCCGGGTAAATACTGCCTTTCATTCTTCGTTCTCAGTTTTTCTCTCGACAACTTTGGTAATTAATATCCAAAACGCCTAACACAACGCGAGTCATACCAACGGTATGAGCTATCGGCCATTACCGAAAGGGATTATCACTTCAGGCACTCTCCGGTATCAAACCCCGAGGTACCAACTGAAAGGACAATTCGTACGACATAACGTCCCATGTTTGCAGAAGTTTGAGCTACAAATGCGTAGCAGAGTTGACAGACGAAGTTCGCCGGATTTGTGTTCATACCGATTTCGTTCGACGCTGTGTGGATGTGGAAACATCGCCAGAAGCGCGTTAGGTTGAACGACTGTTCCCTACAAACTGTGCACAGCCTGAGATCCCAACGTTACGGTTCACCTAGGAACACATTGCCGACTAGCAGCCGCTAATGGGTAAGTTTAAACTGCTCCGTAGGTAGCAAACTACCATATCGTGTCGCGATATTGGTCGAACCCGCATTTCCATGGAAGCAAGATCCGATACGCGTCGCATCGGAGAGGTTTAACCTCTATCTCTCTTCGGAAACATGTATCTGTCGCGAAACTACCTCGTGGAAAGAAACGACTTCATTCGACCGCGTTGCAATGGAATCTTCATTTAATCTGTCTATCTGTCTATCCCGAGACCCGTGACTTTTCTTCTCGCAATCACGTACCTTGGCATTGATATTATCAAGACTTTTCTAAGGACAGCTTTAGGATTTTGTTTTCTGACACTTTGCGTTTTCTACCTGATGGTAACCGAATATTTATCGCGAATACTAGCAGCAGAAATCATATTTAAAACCAACAGTCAAGTATTAAACGTAATGCAACGTCAGTGTCTCAAATGTGTCAATCGGGCATTCGAGGTCGTGAATTTTTCATGGACACGTTAAATGTGATTTAAAATTAAAAATCAATCTCGGATTAAAACCGACCGAACTTTGCGCGACGACGTTTATTTCTATTTAATTTCTGCTCCCCGGAGGCGTTTGTTACGAACAGAATCTCGCGAGGTACGAATTTCGCAAATCTGCGAAACCCGCGTTGCAATCGAAACTGTAACGGCGGTGTCTGTCCGCGTACCGGGTCGGCTACGCCGCGATTAATTCGGCGAAAAAACAAGGCGACGAAATTTATGTTTCGTAAATTCCGCGTGTTTTTACATTAACGGGTACCAGGCGCAGTATTTTGTCGGATAAGCGATTTCGGTTCGCGCTACGCGTTACGCGTTTTTCGCATTCATTTACCGACTCGCGGCTGTCACGGAACGCGAGTTATTACGATTTTCCGTCGTTTCGTTGCCGTACAAATTGAATATTTTGTTCAATTCACAGTCGAGTAAACAAGTATCCGAACGGTCAGTTACGCTGAGCAAACACTCGTGAAACGCTCAAATATAAACCTGCGTTCGAAAATCACGACACCGCGCTGTGACGCCAACTGGTATTTTTCGTGGAATTATGATTTCAATATCGGGAGAGTGCTTATGAATAAATATTAGGTTCATTTGTAAGTAACTTCTCCCGACAGGCAGGAAATAATCGTGTCTTTCCCGAAAATTTTCTTGAAAAACTGCGTTAGACTCGTGTCTAAACAGGTGCTCTACGAATGGTCCACGTGTAACACTTGGCACCCTACAGCTGTTGACCGCTAATCCAGCGCTATGCGCGAATTACTCCTAATTAAATTTCAATTAACCGAAAGTAACTAACACGCGAACGAATGTAACAGGCGCCCACGAACATATGTCGTTGTGTTTTCGAAAATCATTGACGCGTACCGATATTTATGAATATTCAACCAGGGAAGCAGCCAATCGCCGCATAGCTGGTAGGAACGGGCTCAAACGAACGCGCGGATTTCAATCTACGCGCACGCAAATATTTATCGAGATCTCGCAGTAAAATAAATTTCGGCTTGGTCCGTACGTTTCAACGGCTTCCCGGCTGCCATCAATTTCCCGCCTCTCGCCGCGAAAAGCATCAAATTTCCACGGTGCTCTGGTCAACGAAGAATCGCTGGACGTGAGGATCGAGTGGTAAATAATTTAGTACAGAGAGAATTTCGAGCAAATGTGACGTGAAATGGGACTGCCGAAGTGATAGTGGATCGCCTATGGTCAAGACAAACTTTTCATCGAACGTGACAGGCGCTACATCATCCTGTAATTTTTTACAAGATCGCAAGTTTGAAGTTATTCTGATTAACAAAAACTTGAATAATGGATACACTTTTATTAACGAAAATTTATAAAAACATTAAATAAACTGATAAAGTCGGCAATATTTGTTAAATGAAAGATTTAATTGGATCTGGGAAGTCTACTCGTGGTACAATATTAAATAAAGATAAGATTGAAAATACAATCGCGTTTATCCTCGTAAAAATAATAAAAATTTTCCTTGCAATTAATTCACCGCTTCCCTTCGTATTGTCAAAAGTTAAAAAGGAACGTTATTAATACTGAATTCTAACTACAGCTTGCTAATAATGAAATGGATTAAATAGTCTGCATGCGCACCGAATAACACCAAAGTTTCTCGACGAAAGGCAGCGCTCGAAAGCGGTGGAAGTATAGGTATTCACATAAAGGGAGTATTTTAGTCGTGAAGAAGATACGGACAGTAACTGCATAAGTATAATAGCGGAAACCGTGGGATATTAGTAATGCGACTTAATACTGATAAGAGCCGTTGAAAAATGAGAGAAGGATGAAAGAAAGGGGACCGTCGAAAGACTCCTCTGGGAACTCTAGATAACTTTGGGAAAGTACAATACTTGTCCCAAGAGAACTTCTAAGAGAGTAGATAAATGGTTTTAATAGAATGATCCCCAGAGTTAACCGGGTCTTTTGAAATGCAGGCCTGACATAAGGATAAACCAGCCGGTAACGGCAAACGAGAAGCGAAAAATGAATTTTTTAAAACGTCTTTCGCTACCGATGAGAAACATTCATCGACGTATAAATGCAACCCTCTTTTCGGTAGCCAAAAAGAACCTTCTTCATTCATATACCAACCCTGAATAACAACCTTCAGCCTTCCTCGATAGGTATGTAGCTTCTAAGAAGATAGTTATTCGAAGTATAAAATGCGTGATGGCCACGAAAGGGTAAAAAATCTGGGGAAACACGTAAAAGTACTCGTCGTCGACGATTCGTCAAAAGTTTAAATTACATCGATGCAGTTCTATTCGGTGGAAAAAATGTCTTATTCGCCGTATTCTTGTATTTTCGAACTTTTGCACGTCTCTCAAACCGCTGATTCGCTGAATTTCGAGTTTCGAGGGGTTTCCCGAGCTACGTCTCGCACATTTCGACGACTTTCCTCGAGGACTCAACTTCTCATAGATTTCTATCCTTGACGCCATTACCGTCTCTCTTTCGTGACAGACATTTCTCGATGGTCCAACGTCGAGAACGTGAAAAGCAAAACTAGTATTATAAATTTTTATGTAACTTGCGGAAATATTATTCGAAGCGCGTACTTTCGATACATTTACGAAATATTTATATTAGACATCGAGTATCGTCAACTTTGTGGAAGGGACAAAAGGTTTCCTCTACTTTTCCTACCGCCAACTTCATAATGATCAACCCATGTAAGGTTTCCCCAGGTTAAAATTGGACGCTAAAATTAATCTTCGCTCCTAAATCACGCCGCAAGGAGTATCGACAAAGGAAAGTCCAGGCACTGAAGGAAAACAAAAACCAGCAACGTTATCCTTGTACTCGCACAAGTTTCGACTTGAAAACGCGAACAAACAATATTTGTCGACTGGTCGCGCGTTCTCGCGATCCACGCGAAAGTTTACCTGGAAGATTAACGCCCCCGTAATCCGCTTTGTGGTTGATTGCCGACATCCCGTGCTCCTTGGCATAATTTACGTCCGCGACTTATTATAGCCCGGCGCTGTCACAACGCAACCAGCTTGCGACAAACGAGCGTAGTTTATGATGGCGATAGGTTCCTGGGAGCCGCATGACCGACCATCCGCGTTCTCTTCGATGCTTGCCAACAGGTGCAACCTACTTCCTTTGACAAGAATCCCGTGCCGGATGCGAATATCGTTATCAACCCAGCCTTCTTTCGCCAGGTTCTCGCACGTCCGACAAACAGTCTCGTCGTTTTAACTACATGATCATTTGGAACTCACTGGCCCCCTTCAGCTCGAGTACCTCGGGATCGCTAAACCCGTACTGTAGCTACGATCAAGCATAGCTACAGTCCCTGAGGGAACTTGAAACTTTTATGCACAGTTCTTATATACGAAATAGATACAAACATTGGCTAGGTTTAGCGTTAAAATTTAAAGAATCGACCCTAATACGCGCAGGATAACACAGACAAACAGTGTTTGAATTTAAATTGCATGTTTCGATAAAATAATTTTGAGACCAACTTCCAGAATAAAGATTCCAGAATAATCGTGTGGGTTTTCCAAGGGAATAGTCAGACGTATCTAAAAATATCTTGTTCAAGCCCAATTAAGCTACGCTTATTTTCCACACTGATAAGCATACTCTTTAGTTTCATATTCCAGTTTCCTGCAAACAGAGCACCGTCTTCGCAGGGTCCAATTTCAAAAGCGTACCCCGTGCCATGCACTGCGGGAAAATCCTTACCAATGATCTGAACAAGCATCCAACCTCCACTTGGATAATTGGTATCAACAAAGGCAGGGGACAATTTCGTCTGCCGGGTTCTACAGTCATGAACGCACGCTAATTAGTTAAACACTTTGCTGCCCATAATTAATACGGTCCTAATGAATATTCGCCAGCGGGGCCGAGTTGCGCCAACTTGGCTCCAAGTTTGCTCCGACACGAACCTGTTTCATTCCCAGGGGACTCCTGTAAAACTTTACGGCCCGGACTAAATAGAGTGTACCGTGCTAAATATGAACAGTTTCGCAATCTTTTCGTGCGACTAGTCGAAAGTGATTAGAGGGCGAGGTGGAAATTATTAACACTTCGTAGGCGTCACGTCACGTAGAAATAATCTCCTTCATCCTTAGTTAACATGAATCTACGTATGGAGTTCCTTATGGTCATATTCTCAGCATCTCTATCTACATCGTTTTATAATAGTTTAGAAACGTCGATTATACAGCTGTCTCGACTTATTAATATCACATCGTTCATTGACAGTGTTTCTAATTTTATTGAGAATTTAAATGAGTTTAATGCAGCACTTAATCCGTATCAATTTATAATGACAGCGTGGATAACGTCGAACCTGAATACGCTGACATTTCCGAATTTTCGCCACGTGAAATGTCCCCGTTCCCGTCGACGTTGAAGATCAACCAAAACCTATGGTTGCGGACGATTTCTATTTTCTACCGTGCACGCTTCGTCTGGCATAGATTTCATTGATCGAGGCGACAGGAAAAAAGAATTTATAGACCGCGATAGTATCTGAACTCGACGGACCAGAAACGATCATGGATTCCGCTATTTATTTATCGTCGCCGTGTTATCGCCGGAAAGTACATAAAGCAAAACTGAGAGTGGTTGCGAGCAACAGCTTTATTGCTTCCCCTCCGCTCAGGTTTACCGTGCCGCGCAACTACTTTTCCAAATTAGCTCTTCGCTGCCCCATTCCCGATTATGAACCACCCGTTCTTCCTGTCCCATGCCCTCCTTTCGTTTCATATTTTATTCCAACTCGAAATCGAACGCTTCCGATTCCCATCTTAAACGTCAAATTTAAATTTGAAAGATAACACGCAATTTGCTAGTTCGGTATTGAATCGTTAACAGGCAAGGCGGTACCTCTGTTCCCGCTTTCCACTTTATATTTTGTGACGTTACGTCCCATTTCTCGAGATAATAGTTCAACTCTGACTTCGTTTCAGTCGTCGAAAGTATAAACAAAATTCAATGCTCAGTTAAATATTCACCATAGTTGAAGGGAATCTTCGACTTGTACTTGGCGAGCCAAAAGTAGGTCGTGGAACTTCAGCAATGGCTCAGCTTTGATTTTTGCAGGCATTCTTCGTTAATTTGTATTTGCATAATGTATTTGCAAGACGAAATACAGAAACCCTTCGCGACCGGAATATTATTTAACCCAGGAAGCAATGATTTAAGGCTACATTGACACGAGTCTTGCGGAAACGTGAAATTTGATATTCGAATACCGATTCTAGATCCCCGGAATCTAGTTCCGTCGAGCCGTAACAACAACGTACCGTAATTCTCGACTGCGCCTACTTTTTGACTGCTGGCAAATATATCCTCGCGAGATATTTAGGGAAACGGTAAAATATCCCAAAGGCATCCCACGGGGAATTTCAACCGCGAGACCTAGGCGCCATTCAGCATACGAATGTAGGAATACATCTGCGAATAAACCTTGCACGGATATCGGTGCCCTCGATCTCGCGTTCCAACTTCCAATATTTCGGTGAAGATACGTCGCAAAGCAGCGAAAAAGAGAAAATATTGGCCGAGATGCTTGCACGGGATCATCGAATTACCACCTTCCGCGACCGGTTGCATTATGTAATTTCGTGAGGGGCCCGAACAATAGATTCATGAAAAATAAAGAAAAGTGACGATATCAGCCCCGTCATTTGCGCAGCGTTTGCGATTAACGTCCAGCAAATTGCTGAAGTTTGCAATTACCATTCTCACTTTCATTCGCTCTTTTTATTTTACCAGCGACGCAAATAGCGTGATTCGATTTGGATTCATTTCGAAACGGTTTTCCCTTTGCTCAATTCTTCCCCCCTGGACGCAACGAAACGCTCGTACTGCAACGATTAATTTCAACGCAATTACGCGTCGGACGATAAAAATGTTCGGACTGATGGTAACTTAGGTAGCTTATAACGGCGGCTATAATTTCTAATTTTTGAACGATCGACAAGACTATTCGATTATAGAATAAATCTGAAGAAAGTCATTTTCGTTTATTCTTAATGTAGGTAGATCTCCTGTCGTAGATCGTCTAATTAGAGGCACAAACTAAATTACATCGATTCTCGTCGTTCGAGCGCAAAAACCGGGAGAAATGTTCAACCATTTCGCGGCGGTGATGCAAATGCGAACCCGGGGCGAAAACGCGTGAATTTTCTTGTAACCCCGCGAAAAGGAGACGTCGCTTCTGGTTGACGATGCCGGGATCTTAATTTACAATGCAGAATAGTCGACAGCCAGCGAGCTTCCAACGTTTCCAAATACCAAAACTCCGTATCTACTTTCGCACTCTACGTCGCCATTTTCCGTTTAAGTTGTAAACAGTTGGTCACCCGAGAAACGACACGATTTTATGAATTTGGTTTAGTTAAATTATTAACTCTGTTAAAAGCATTTTGATGGAAGGTTCGGTGTACGAAAAATACGATTCAATCACTTCAAACTTTTTTCAAATCGCAGCAGAGTTCTTTCGCCGTTAGCTTTTTTCAGTGCACCATTCTCTAAACCAGAATCTACAATAAATTGCAATATCTAAATACGATTTTCATAAAAATTGGAAACGCTCCTAACAGGAGCGTTCGTTTTCGATTGAAAAATTCTAACCGTTTGTGGCATTCCTTTGAAGTGGCAAACAAAAAGTGATTTTAAGCAAATTCAGCGGGTTACGCATCGACGGACTATCGTTATGATACTTTTATTGTTGCCATCCCTGTTCGATATACTATATTACAACCGAAATCTCGGCTTCACTGGATCGTAACGGTGCTGCAAACGCGATTTTCGGCCATAACGTGGTTGCGAACTATATAAACAAATGGTAAAGATCCATGCGTGAAACGTGCGAATCGTTCCCCAGCGATGCATACATGACCGACGTTGGATTTGTGTTGCATTACACGTTGCATTACACACGTCTGTACCCGGTCGTTTCCCTCGGGAATGTGTTTTCAAAATCGATTACAGAAACATTTCAAAAGCGGCTGAATCGATATCCAGGTGTAGATTTATCTACCTACGGAATCGAGAAATACGTGAGAATTTCGGGAATTCTTTTTAAACGTCAAACTTATCGTTTAATTTAAGTTATTCATTGCTATGTCTTTTTTTTTTTATCTATCGTTCTATCTATACCAATAATTGCAGAAAATGACAAAACTGTCCCTAGTAACCATCGACATTCTTGCAACTCCCTCATGATCTATATGCTACATCGCTGGCTAAACTAGCGATAAGATGAGACGTTGTTCTAGACTGAGTTAAACGCTCCGCAAGTTTCCCTGTATCTGTCGATACGGATGGCTGGATGCGTCTGGTGCAACAAGAATCGCCGAAATTCCATGTATCTCAACTGCTGTATGCTCAATTTAACAGAGTGTCAAGCGTCAATTTATCCGCTAGGAAATATCGCTATGTGTCATCGTGCTCGAACCCCTTCGGCGTAATCGATTCGAGATACTAATATGAATATTCAGAAGCGATTTTATCATACTACGTCGTCGAAGATTATATCATTCGCCCTATGTGCTATCGTTCTGTCCTCATCAACGTCGCGACACTTAATGGACATTTAAGACTAACTCAGCTAACTCATCTTTCTAGTTGACACCATTTTTCTCGCTTGAATTTCGTTTTACCTTCGAGTCATGTGCCTCAAAAAAAAAAAAAAAAAAAAAAAAAAAATCCTGAAGCCCCTATGGGAAAACCCTTTACGATCCCAACCACGTATTCGCACGACCGAGAGGCGACTGCTTAGCTCCGCGACTTGGTGTGGCGATCGAATAAGAAGCAAAGAAAATAACGTAGCCTTTCCAAGAGGAAGAAAAAGGGCTGAGAGACGTCGACTACCGGCCGCTTTTACCTTAATTACAGAAAATTGATGTACCACGGTAATCTTTCATACTATATCAAAGCGAGTCGAGTCTGGTCTTCTATAGTTAGACACATCAAGCCCGTAGACTGCCATAATATTCGTAGCAGAGACGCTTGCGTTGGCTGCATAAGAGCACAAGTCCGCGGCGGTAGGTTTCCGTTGAGATATTAATTTACATGTTCGGATTACAAGTTCCATACGTCCCTATTTCAGCAGTGCTGGCTGGGCTATCCACTCGCGGATGCCTGTCCGCGGAACCTCATCGCGAGTGTAACGTTATTATCCGAGTTACCTCAGACGCGGGGGATCGTTTTTATGCAAATCGATGCCGAGAGAAAATCCTCGTACCCGTCGTTTAAACGCAATCATTTCGTCTACGAGCGTTTCGTATCTCTCGTTTTCATCTTGTCGACACGGGGAAACGAAATTTCGACCGCGAATGCGTTCGCGTAGACGCGTAGCGAGAGGCAGAGATAAACAGAATTTCATTAGTGCAGTAGATGACGAATAGAAACTCTCTGTTGCGACTTAGTCGCAACGTTTGCGCTATTAAACAGTTATTCGGATGAGCTTTAATTCGCTTAACGTGGAGTGCAATTCGATTAAGTAGATAACATACTTTTTCGAATGTTTACATTTTTATTTCAAAGGCCATTTTAATCGCCGTTCTCAACTTTTTGTTTGACGGGGTCAATCGATTTGTGCAATGAACGGCTCGCATGTGGATTCGTCTCTGGTTTGCTTTCTGTTTTCGGAATAGTTTACCAAAGGAACAGCAACAAAAAGTGAGAGAGCATCGTTTCGCACGTGCGCCAGATAATTATCTCTTATTACTTTACAGGAGCCAGCTACAGGGACTGTTTTTCTTCGCGTTGGTTGATAAATTGTTGCGGAAAACGCAGCACGCGGTCGTCCCATAAACCAGGAACGTGACCCAGGACCGCGTTGCGGGAATAATCTCGCGGACGCGTTTCCTTCGGGCGAAATAAAGGGGAGACGTAGACGAAAAAAGAAGAGTTGTATCGAGTCCGACTCGCGGACGTCGAATTTCAAATGCGCGGCCTCGAACGCCGGGAAAACGTTCGCCAAAGAAAGCCTCGAGCGCCGGCGGAAGATAAGTGGGACTTAACTTCCTCTCGATCGGACGATTTACGCAGGAGCCACTCGCTTTTGTAGCGGCAACCAATAAAAGCGCGTAAACCTGGCGGTCTGATAAGCGCGCCGAGTGCCAAGAAAAAAAAGTGGTCGCGAGGGGCGCGAAAAGCCAGGAAACGTGACTTGTTGCATCATCGAGCGTAACAAAGTTACAGTGGGTTTACACAACTTTCTTCATTTAACTTGACTGCGGATTCCGCGAACGTTCCCTGGGAAAAGCACCGTATTATTGTTGACCTATGTTCTACGTACAACGTATCAAAATTGTTTGCTAAATTATAAAAAAGTGCTCGCCCTTTGCTCGCGAATTGAAATCGATACACCGTGGTAAAACGAGAAGGAATATTTCGTTGATGAATCGATGTAGGAATGTTTTCGTGCTTCGAATGCCATAAAAAATTCTCCACATACAAAAAATACAGGAAACTAACATCAAAGTTCGTAGAATAATATATACAGTCGAATGTAACTTAGCGCGAATAATAATTCGACCTACGTTAGAATTATCGATTCGATGAATAGAAACGTAGGGAAATTCTTTCCATTTTTTTCGACTGACATCGTACAAGCGATTCAATAGGGCCGTGATTGAAATATTCTCACTCTTCACGGTACAGTTGCACGTGCCGTAAATAAAAGTCACTGCTGCTGCGTGTCGCAGTCCCATCGTGACAATAAAACATCCGCGCGTCGTTAATTTAACAAAGATAAATAACGAGGAATTTCGAGAATATCAATAACGCGACGTCTGTTTAAATATTTCTCGTGACACATCTATTGAATCGGATTTGCGATATTTGTACTCGGCTGCAATATTCATGCGGAACGATCCCGATTACATCTGTTTTTATGTCTAAATTCTGGAGGAATGTAAACTACGTGAAATGAAAATGCAAGGCATAAAGTTACGATGTCGGTATTCACGAACGAGATATGTCGTGTAACAGAGGGTTGATCCAAGGCGGTCTTCACTCCTCTGTTATGAAAAAACAAAATCTCAAAGCTCCTTTCGAAAGACCCTTTATGTAACAATTTGCGTAAATAGGGTACGACTACCATGAAGTACAAATGCACGAGTTCAAACCACGTGATTACGAAGTCGATACGAATAAAACTAACAAGGAAAAACGTTTCAAGCTCGTAAAGTCGAACAGCTGTTTTAACCAACTGCGATAACAAAACGACTGGAAGTATTAAATCCAGAGTGTGTGCCGCCATAAATTGACTGTTAACATCGCACGCACGGCACTCGAAGTCCTCCCATGGGAAAGGTTAATATCAGGAAATCTTTCCCTTGTATTTCTACTATCGGGGACATCCACTGCTCGAGAAAACAAAGTAATTGCGGGTTTTTACCGATTCGTTTCTCTATTTAAGCTTTTACGACTGTGCGCAGTTTGTCGTACGAATGTGTGGATGACCCTTCGGCTAAGTCTGACAACGATGTAAAATCTACTGGCGTAGTATGTCCACTCGTAAATTGAGTACGTGACCGTGTCCGTTGTTGTGGAAACACCACTTTCGGGATATTTACGAGTTGCAGCTATTATGTGTCACGGGGTTGACATAAGACGCTAATATTTTTAGCCAAAGTACATCACATTTATTTTTCATAACCCACTTGCAATTCTCCTCGCGTGGACGTGGCGATGGGAGGGTGAATTGCCATCGTGAGTGACAAAAATGATCGAATTCTGTTCCCTTACTTTGATTAATATTACAATGCGTATTATAAATTGAAGAAACAACTAGGGTTACACCGAAACGTTTGCCGAATATCTACACCGAGAGTTCGCTTGGAAGGAGGACATATGTAGTTTGACAGAGTCTAAGAACTTCTCTTACAAGACACGATTCGCTGGTTCTGAAATACGCGAGCACTTGTCCCGGAAGAGAACAATTCGACTGTTTTACAACCTGTTGCTCTCTCCTGTGCAATATTATCAACGCTACCAAAAAAGATAATTCGAAGAATTACCCAGTCAAAGGTAAATACGCTCGACCCATGTAGGGTGTACAGAAGGATAAACTTTCGAAGGCAAAAAGTGATTCTTCCTTGATGTTTCAACGACTGCAACAAGTAGTCGCTTACATTCATCTCGAGTTCTCAACCAAAAAGAGTAAAACTGCTTGCCGAATTTTGTTCTATTCGAGTACTCGAACGCCAACTATGCAACATTTAACGGAATATCTAACAAAATCGTTCGGCTAGTAACATTCGAATCGTGGAATTCGAATACTCGAATATCTGAAGTTTATACGGAATACGTATTCCAGAACCTATGAAAAGTTTGAATATTAAATTACTCGAATATTTCCCAGCCTAAGCGTCGAGGTCTGACAAACTACCTCTGCACATCTCGAGACAGCACAAGAAACTTAAGGGGATACGTGACAAAACTCCCGCAACAATCTTCGCGCCCTTACTCGCTATCAATGTCTTCTAAAAATCCTCGAAAATTCCCCGAGGAGTCGCCGGAAACCCCTTTGGGTATCGAGGCTTCCTCGAAATACCAACCAAGTATGTGGAAAATTCACTGAACCTGATAATGTCTCTTAAATTCTGAAATAAGGAAGTCAAACGAAACTGCCATAACTAGGAATAGAGACTAATGTCGAACGATCCTTCCTCGCGAGTAAGAGTGTTCCTTGAGTGTTTGAAACGTTGTGTAGAAACTATATTATAAGAAGAACATCCTTATAGGAGTTCTCAGCAGTTGACAAGATATAATTGTAGGAGTCTAAACGAAAAATAAGGCACGGGGATTCGAAGCCACGATCCTCGGATCCACAGTCGATCGCTTTACCTACAAGACCAATCCCGTACCCTACGTTAGTGTTCTTATTTGACTCCTTATTGTTGGGTATGGAAGGCGCGGACACTACATAATTGCATTCGCAAAATACAAGGAATCGCAATGCGCAAACACCACGGGAAATTCCTCCCAGAAAACCTGCGCTGAAACGCAATAATTTGATGAAAAAGTGCTTTCGCCTCGACATAGAAGACGATGCTTTAATAACCAGTTTCCTCTTCAAATTACAGCTTTACGCGCGGCGTAAAGAAGAAAAGGAGCGAAAGAAGAACGAAATAAATTGTACTCCTCAACAGAGGGTAATAATAATAACAGTTCTCGTTACTGTCGGGATGCAAGTGTCACTTGCGCAACGACACAAAATAAATTTCTACTTTCATTGAAGCTTAGAAATTGTGGTAAAATTACGGCACACGCGACACCGGAGCGGAAACGGCGAATTCGCGTCCAAAGGCGTTTCCCGCTTACCGTCGCACGTATATCATTGGCATAATCGTCGAGCCGAGAGGACCGAACTAATATAATCTGAAACGGAGGGGAAACTCGTCGAGGTTTGTCGACCATTCACATGTCACGAATCCAGTTTGTATCGAACAACAGCCTGCGCACCGTACTCTGTTACGCGTTAATTAAACTTTCATGAATATAAAATTGCGATTGTTAAGTGAGGCCGGTGTCGAACAATTCCTCGCCGCGATAATGATTATCTTTAATGTGCGTTCAAGTGGAAATCGTTTTTCGCGTGACAGCTGAAAATTTAGAGAAACGCCCGCTGTGGCATGGCGTGTTGGGAAATATTTTAGGTGAAAGTTCGTTACCAACAAAAAAGCAGCAAGAAGTCGCTCTAGAATAAATTCTCCGTTGATATCTCGACGTATTTCTTTTTTTATCGTCGTCCTACCGTCTCTCTCACTAAAAAGTTGGGTCCGTTGTGCGCGAGTGAAGGCAGATAGAGACGCTAACATCTACATATTTGTTTCACGTTATGAAACTTCTAAATTAACGCTACCTCTTATACTGGACGATTTTTCCACGATTCTACTTTATGTAAGCGTTCGTACCTCTGTTCTATTTCGCTCGAAATATTTGTTTCTAGTTTTGTAAAAAGTGTATACGAGTAGCTTGTTATTTTAATTAAAATGAAAATACTTGGTTTCGCCCAGGTCCCAACCAGGAATTGTTAAACGTTCTCGGTTTGGTGTTCGAAAACATTTTCTTAATCTACAAATGATATTCTAGTGTTGGAAATGATCGCAATTATTTGTAACGATAATGTAGTATCCGCGCATCCCATACCCAACAATAAGTAGTCAAATAAGAACACGAAACGTAGGGTACGGGATTGGTCTTGTAGGTAAAGCGGTCGACTGTGGATCCGAGGATCGTGGCTTCGAATCCCCGTGCTTTATTTTTCGTTTAGACTCCTACAATAATAATAAAATTACGAAGAGTAATTATAACGTAAGAGGTAGATTTTTAAAATAATGCCACGTTAATTTTAATATGAAAGGAAGTTCCGTAAAAAATACCACTTTTTCAGACATTTTTATCTTTAACACATTTCCTTCTACTTTCTTTCTTACACACTTACGGTCACGTACGAGCCATGTGCAGTTTTCAACTCGACTGTCCGCCACACTCGCTCCTCTCCTACACCTTACGAGTTTTTGTACAACCAGAGTCAAAGTACAGAAAGACTGGTTCCGCGGTCTAAATTAAAATATTTCTTCAGCAACGTCAGAGGGGTTTCAGAGAAAACAAATATCAAGGCATTTCATAAATCTTTGAGTATTTAACTGTACGAACTTTTGACCCAATTTAACCGCAGCTTTGCCTGCTTCAAACATCCGATATCCACGACGGATAATTGAATAAATCAAATTTGCTCAAATCAAATTTATTCAATTATACTTACTTGAACACAAACGTTAAAGACCAAAGAGTATGTCTAGCAAACTTAATAAAATGTTTTACCCAAACTCTAAATTGAAATATACCCGACATTCCTGCTGACCCGTAAACGAAAACAGAAAGCTTTGCACAGGAGTTGAATAAAAGTTTCGATTCAACCCTCTCAAACGCAAAATGCACCGAGTCGCGGTAGCCGCGATAAATTGTCAGGAATCTTAAAACAACGGTTATATAATATCGCAAAGTCATAAATAACTTTGTCACCGTCGGCTACGAAACTCTGTGAACGATTGTATGATATATACTACGTGCTCGGAATAACGCGGAAAGAGAAGTACATGAAACGACACGGCTCTTTGATCTATCGAGCAGCTATATTTGCTTCTGTTTGAGGCGCAGATAAAAATTCAGATACCGAAACGTCGGATAAATGCTAACCACGTTGATGAATAGCGTCCACGAAATGGCCCATAAATTCTGGAAATGATTTACCGCGTCTCCGGGAATCATCTGCATACCTGGACCGATTAAAAAATGCTGATGGAACTGACCGCGGATGAAATTCGCACACGAAGAAAGACCAGTTTTCTTCGAAACTACACTGTTAGGATTCTTTTTTTTTTTTTTTTATTTTTTCCATACTAATTTTAATTCAAGTTAACCCTAAAAATTATATTACACTAGTACGAGGACAAAAATTCAGGTCTAAAAGGGTTAAATATTATCTTCTTATGTATGCCATTATGGAAATGAATTAATGAACTTAAGCTGCAAAATAAAATAAACAGTTTGTGTCAACACGGGCAGCTGCAAATATAATTTTCAGACGCACAGGAAGTACTCAAAGTTTATCTACACCCTCTACACAGAGCAAAAACGTCTGGCATAAAAGATTAGAATTCTTTCTGCATTATTGAATAAAAATGACGAGCACCGGCCACTCCCGCAGCGCCAGACAATAAACTTAAAGTGCATCCGCGAAATTGAAGAGGTTTAGGTTAAGAGACGGGTGACGCGAGTCCATCTCATTGTGCACCGTTCCAGGAAGACGTTAATTAACAAACTGCACACTGCAGAGCTCCATTATGCACGAAGCGCATATGGGTCCTCATATTCAGCGGGCCATCCTTTACTGGCCTAACCATGAAATGCTATGAACGATTATAGTACAATGCTTTACTTAACATGCCGAGGAATACCACTTCAAATGAACTCCCGCGAATACAGGGCGCATCTTGCTAGAAAACCTACGATTCGGTCGTTTATTTTAATCAGCCGTGACGCAACGAATCAAACTACCCGGGCTCACGCAACACTCTTTTTTCCCTGCAATCTAGATTTGACTCGTGTGCAACGTAACACGCGTGGCCAATTAATCCTGACTGACGCGTAATCACGAAACCCAGATACCCAACGTTGCCCTGGGAAGCAGAGTGCTCGCTAGAAATAAGGAAAACAGAGCCGTCGGTAGACTGATTCGGATTTACAACGGCGCAAATATTTACAAACAAACATTCGAGAACGACGAGTAATTAAGTCACGCAAAGGGAATACGAAGAAGCGAGCCGGCCTTCCGTGAAAGACCGGAGGCAATTAGGTATTGGCCAAAGCTAACCGACGTTTCATAATTCACGAGATTCTCCTCGTCGGACGTCTTGATCCATTCGCTGGATAATTCGGTGAACAACAGCAGGGAAAAATTGAATGAATCGGTGCTAAAGGTTTTCCAAACGTGCGTTTAGGTTTTAGAATATTGTATCAGTTCATCCCATAAGTTCGTACTGCAGACTGAACCAATATTTAATAAAAAAAAAATTAGACGAATAAATATCATGAACTTATGGGACGACCTAATAGATTTTAGAATATAGTCACGGAATTTAGCACCCATTGGAGCTACTAGTAATCGCGTAATAAATAGTCGTTGAAAAAAGAACGAAAACGTGCATTAACGGTCCGAATGCTCGGAAGAAACGACGCTGAAAGAAGAAATTTGCAATCGTTTACCTAAAGGAGGAAATGCTCGAATGTTTCGCAAAAAAATCAGTTGTTCGTCTGTTGAAACAAACTGCGAAACATTTCTTACACCATCGGAGAAAGTAATCGTTCGAGGGAAATTGCTGAATGAAGATCGATCGATGAATAAGTTACCGAACGGGTCCTCGGGGTTTTCCGTTTCGTGCGCATTCCACATTTTTACACGATACCGATAGGCAACTTCAAAGTACGATACTTCGCATAATAAGACGAAAGAACGAAGAGAGATCAAAGATTGATGCACGTATCGATCGTCGCCGCTGTGAGTTTCAGTATTACGTGCACGAACCACGGAATGCGAGGAATCTATTTACGCAAAAATATCAAACAGGAGGCAGAATTGCTTCCCACAAAAGCAGGTAGCGAAAATGTGGCTCAAAACACGTAATTTATGTTGCGATGCTATCCATAATACTCGTCCTTCGTTTATAATTCCTCTACGCAAAACATTATATTTTTCGCTTCTCTGGCAACCCTCTTTCCGTGGAATTCCAATGAACTTCACATTTACTGCAAATTAAAGGAATAGCAAAGGATTTCATAAATCATCGTAAAGTTAACATTTGTATTTATTCAGCGTACATTTCTGAGAAAACAACGCGAGATCAAAGCGTGAAATGTTTTCGCGTAGCGTTTCGACGAACCAACTGGAACGAGCTTTACCTTTGACGCGTAAACGTTCGCTATATTTCGACATACTTTCTATACCTTCGTCTAAGCACCTTTCTCCGCCGTGATTTTTCTCGCAGCGCGAACCAAACACGCGAGAAACAAAGGGGAAATTGGTAACCGCGAGTCTCCGCGGAAGTTACAGGCGTCCCGATGTAGAACAAGTATCGCGATCGATGGTCAACTTCGTAACAGATCGATTCTGTATTACACCAATTTTACTCTCCTATTCAAAGAAGATATTAACTCTGTAATAACTTGCTCGCGCTGCGTTCGCTAACGTTGTAATGGAAAACGAGCTCTTTAAATTATACGTCGCCGGCGTATTTGTATCTCGACGTGGTAACTAGATGTTAAGCTTAAAACGATACATAAATTACGCGGAAGCTGTTGCCATACGCAAGTTTAACTTTCGTTTTAGTGCTCGTAAGCCATTAATCTTACGTAGATCGCAATTAATTCGGTTTATGAAACTTCCAGCGTCTCTTTGCCGCGATCTCGGTGATAGATTATGAAGAGAATAGAAATCCTGCAAGTTCGGAGAATGAAGCCTCGCGTATGCTTCTGAAGTTTAAGGTAATTACAAGAACATTATACCTAAGGGTCTGTTTACATAAGTCAATCTCAAACCGACCAAACTCGACGATTACACGAAATTAATTCAGTGTTCGACAACATTCAGGGATCACTCGCAGACTCAATGTATAGAAAGAGAAACGATTTTTCAAGCTTTGAGCCAGGGTATCCCTCCCGATAGGAAAAATTCCTGATAAAAAGCGGAATCGTTTCTCTTTCTCTGCGCCGTGTTTAATCGAAATCGCGGGCAAAAAAAATCACCGTGTAAAATACGAAAACTCTCGTTGAATAAATTGATTTTTGTAACGATGCGAACTTCCTACCGTGTTTGCTGCGTACAATGCAAACGCGCGAATAGGTACGCTCGAACGAACGCGAATCAAAGACGGGAATCGCTCGCGGCTTCTCCGCATTTGTGAGGGCGGACAAAACCAAACGTCAAGGCTTGGCCTGGATCAGCCCGGCAGAAACATAATGCCTATGTAATTATCTCGAGTAAACGTCGCGAAAGGCCGCGCTCGAGAGAATCCCGTGACTACTCTCAGACTTAGACAGCTGAATCGGGTTATATCAGGGTAGCGAAGGTGAAGGAGATAAAGGCTAAGCCCTAGCCCATTACCCGTAACGATCTTTTTGCCTCGGTTACGACCATCTACATCTTCAAAACGAACGCAAGGAGAATAGAAAGAAAGCTGCGGAGCCAAAGAGAAGGACGTAACGCGGCCTGCCGGAGGAAAGAAAAGGCCGAAATGAAAATTATGTAGCGCGTTGCATCTGCTCGTCTGTAACCGACTACCTCCTGCACTCGTTACTGCTAATGGAGATTAAACGGAGACCGAAAGGGAGGGCGCCGCAACATCGGCGGCGTATTACGTCCAAACGAATCTTTAATGTCGGCGGTTTTCGAGGCTAACCTGATTATCAATGTCAATTTCTACCTGCACGCGGCGAATCGGGATTAGCGAAGCCGCCGAAATTTGGAAACTTTGCGGACGAGTTGATAGCGTGTCGATGGAAACAGGGAAATTTCGAAGGTTAGTCCTCGAGAAGGGTAAACGGCAGGGAATGCGAAACAACGTACAGACGCTGAATACGAAAATGTTGAAAAATTACATTCGACTTAAGTTCGGAGGAAATGATAAGACGGAACTTTTTTTTTATATTTACAGTTCATTCATACGACGCTTACTTTCAAAGATAAAAATTTAACCATAATTCTACTTCGACAACGGTGATCCAACGAAGACGAATCCCCGCTAATCGAGTAAGACAACCCTTCGCCGAATCCGCAATAGATTATATACCGCCGTAAACTCCAACTAATCTCCTTCACGTCCAACACGAGTTCCGATTGGATTCCGTTGAAAAAGAAAAATCGAGCTTTGTTCGCGTTGTTCTAATTAGATTCCGCCGTGCGTTTCCGCGCTCGCTGATCTCAACAGCTGCAGTGATTCGAAATTTGAAACACGAGCAAAGCGAAGAATTTCAAATGGGAAAAGAGGAAGACGGCGAGAATTCACGTAACGCACTCGACTGAGCGACGTGGCACATGGATTGGATCGTTTACTAGAGAAGGAGTTGCTTTCCACCATCACCGAACGAAAATAAAGATAAAAACACACCGCATTTTTCTTGATCTACAATGATCGCGCCCCTTAGATTTCGCGATAAATTTCGGAACCGCGTACCACCTAGACTCGATTTTTCGTCCGTGGAAAATTCAGTTTCACTTCGATTCCTCGCCAGAAGTCCACTCGAAACTTTCCTACGAGTTTTTGCGACGTATGGATAGCATAATTCTCTTGATTCAAAGTTCGACTAACTGGTCACGCACGAAGGAATTTAGATTGTTATTCGTACAGTTAGGTGTAAATTTAATTTCCTACAACAAGGAGGCCGAATAGAATCGATGAAGGTACGCGTGATCGATAAGATTGATGAAGGTAGGGCGAGAAAGTTTTCCCGATTTTCTTGAAAATTATCCTACCGCATCAGTCCGCGGCTAATCGTTCGAGTGAACGTCACGACGAAAAGCTACGACACTTGATCTGGCTGCTTTGCTCCAGCAACAGCATGAATTTTTAAAAACCCTTCGAGCGGTTCGCATGAGCTCGCGTATACCTTGCGTTAAACAGTGCCTAACTTTCTAACGATGAATACGATGAATATGCAACTTGGAAACCTGCAAGTTTCGCGTACGTTTCCCCGTAAAATATGCGCCAACTTAATCGTAATTTCTAAGCGACGAGGAATTCGCGTAAATTGGAGATCGCTTTTGAAAAAAAACATGGAGGCCAAGAGGCAGAAATCAAAAGGAGTGTAACAGGGCCACATTCATTCGAAACGGGACCATTGTTACGAACTTTAATTACGTTCTATTTAATAAAACTGGGACAGATGCTGCGGTAAGCACCTCGATCCATCGCGCCAGCTTACAAAGCACTCCGTGCTGTCATTGTCGTCGAACAGAATTTATGGAAATCACTGCAACGGCTAATTTCGGAATACCTCGAAAACCTACAACGATCAGATTGTTATCTCGAACACGCCGAATCATACCTAAGCTACTAATCTCACCTGTTAAACGCCTCGGCAGTGGATGTTCATAATTATACACCGATTTTGATCCGGCACCGTAATGAACGATTCTTACGACGCGAGCGCCGGCGTTAAGTATAAGCAATAGCCATCCACGTGCTCCGCGATTACCGTAGATTACGACCAGATTACGACAAACGACGTATAATCTCGATTTCGTACACCTGTATAGCCGCCTAATCACCGAAGGATCTACCAAGATGGAGCTGAACCCCGGGATCCGCCCCTTCGCATCGCTGACGAGCGATAGCGCGCGTGATTGCGTACAATTACCAGCTACGAGAAAGATAGCAACGTCATGAAAACGATCCAGCCTTCTGTTAAGCTGGCCAGTCATCTTTCTCCATTAACGCCATACGGTGCACGTGCGAACGATGGAAACGGTAAAAATTTCCATGGCCAAGCTACCATTATTGGCGGAAATTTGATTAACGGGTTTACCTACGCGATACACAGATAAATCCTCATTATCCCATCCTTCGTTCTTGGTCGTGTGCACGAGTGTGGAGAGTGGTGTATACACTCGCGCTACCGAGTTCGGAAAGGAATGAAAACTGAAGAGAAAGGACGCTTTTTACGGCGCAAGTTGCTAAGCGTTCTCGATATACGAAAACTTTTCGGGAGGCTACGAAATCCTCGGAAGAAAATAGTTATCGGGCATCAAAGTTGGATTACACCGTAGCAATTTGTTATAGCGCGTTTTGTTATAGTAACATCTGGTCGAACTTGCGTACCCGTACTCGAGCATTATTCCACGAAAAAAGTTAACCGTGGACTCGATGCTACGCGTACACACACGTGTACACGCGACGGAGTTTGATAGGGTTTTAGAGGACTGCTCCAGGTAATTAGCCCAGAAAGCTGTCTCGTCCTTAAATAACGAAACGGAGCGGGGTAGTTTCTGACGAAACACCTGAAAGGTGTTCAATAGAAAACGTGCATCGCGATCCTTACTTAACGCTGAGATCAATTTAACTACCAGCATTCAATTTATTCCCCATCTACGTTTATAACCCGTAAACGAACAGAATCGATCGGCAAGGAAAATCATGAAACCGGATTGCATTATCCTCGAGCTCCGTTGAAGGAGATTCTCGGTCAGAACACCAGCTAAACAGAGCATTCGCTTCTAAGGAAAAAACCTTTCGCTCCCCTTCTTTTCTGCATCGAAAGCAATACCGAAATTCTCTCGGGGCGCTACTGGATTACAGAAATAGAGACAGACACTTGACGGGTAATGTGCAGTAATAAAAGTCGTACTTTCATTTCGCAGAGTGTGCAACACTTCGGACGGACGTGATCTGAGTCCGAATATTGTAACAAAATATTTAGTATCGAAGCTTCTATACCTGTAATTTGCGGAAGGGAGTCGCAACGAAATGAACGATACCTACGTGCTTTCCTATTGCCTTCCCTGTTTGTAGGTAAATCAAATTAATGTTTTCTAGAAAATTTAATTGTTCGTTTAATCATCCATCAAAGAAAATGAGAAGATAAGATTTGAATCCAAGTTTCGATTGGCACCTGTGAGACAAATGGACGACGACTGAAAATAAAACTAACAAGCCGAAAGCGAGAATTTACTTGTCCGTTTCTACCCTCGTGGCATGTTAACTTCAACCATCCACCGTACAATTCCACTCTCATCTTACTGTTGCCCAATTCAATTACCCACATTCTGTTTCGATTGCGATAAACTGCGCGGAAATACATTCTCCGGTGCGGTTAAGTGCCCAACGTCTAATTTCCGGTTTCTGTATCCAAAGCCTCGTCATTTACTTCAGCAACTGGATACAGGCTGGCTATTGGAAGACAATGGAAACGACCGTTCGTGTATCTTCGAAACGTATTATCGACTGGCAATTCAACGACTATTCGTCCAAGTCTCTCATCGAAGAACTATTGTTTCTATATTAATATTATAAAGAGGTAAAATTTGTTTGTACGTAGCTATTTGTAAAATAGAATCTAACAAGTCAAACGAAACGGTAATCTCAGCAGATCTCACGTCGATACTCTTAATCTTATTACGCTAAGATGCGAGGCTCACCCACGAAACGCTCGGCTGGAAAAGTTCGAGCCTCCAGAGAAAGAGAAACAAGTTTCAGACGAAATACCTTGCGTGGCCAGGAAGAAAAAAAGGATACCGTGACAGATAATCAAATGTGTTCCCGAAAAAGTTTCGCGCTCGGGACCACCGAGTAGAACTTTTTTCATTTGACGTAATGCAACCCCGGCGCTTATACTCAGACGCGGTTTAATTTTCAAAGATAAGGTCACGCTCCTGGCAAAGTTTCCCCAACGTCGCGTTCGGGTTAGCGTGCTTCTTTTCTCGCCACGCACACACCACGATGCGCCGATTCGAACACCACACGTCCAGGGTGATCAAGAAACCCCCAAAGTAAAACCAAGAATTTGTTTTCATCCAGTAACGATCGCCACGAACAAGTTTTCCACCCTTATCCGATACAAGCGTGAGCAAACTGCGCGAGCGTTTTGTATTGCTGAAGTTTATTAATCTTCCCCTCGGTGGCTGTAATACATCGAAATTAATTGACCACGAGCCACGCGTTCTCGTGAAACTTCACCCCTGATACGGACTTCCACTTTCGTTGTTTACAGTGAAGCATTGAGTGGAATTACGCGCAGGTATGAGCGCCGAAGCTTTTTCAGCTTTTTCACCCTTTTCAGCTCACCACTGAGGTTCGAGGATTGGTGAACAAACCATCCATTCTTCAATGTAAACAGTCGGGGGCGCGATGATTGTGATAACTGTACGATTCGTGAAGGACGAACACTTGAAGCTATGTTTAACTATAGTCTCCAATAGTACAAAGAACGTTTTCCCCAGAGGTTATTACAATTGTTTCATGTGAGGGGATAAATTGCAGTGCAGCAGGCAAAATCGAGAAAAATATATATGCAAGTGTCTCTAACTTCATCCTTTTCGCGATCATGCCACGATGTACTTACTCTGCTCTCAAACAGACTCAAACTAGCATTTCTGCTACAGTGAAAATGGCAACATAATGCCTGCTTTCCGAGACATGGAAACTTTCAATGTAAGCGCACGGCTCGTCTCTACAGTTGAAAAGAATCGGACTTATTGTTAGAACCGATGCCAAAGAAGTGACCCGACGTCCGGAGGGCTAAAAAAACTTTCTTATAACCCCCAATAGTTTTCAAGACAGCGTTAGGAGGCGCAACTTCCGAGGGTAGTTTCGCCTCTTAAACTTGAGTTGCCGCGAGGAAAACAAAACACGTTCCCTTATTTTCGGATGGTCAGCAAACCTACGAAGTTTCTTCGCGTCAAAGGAAATGAACTAACTCCAAGTCCTAAGCAATCTTGTATCAGCGACCTAACGCTTTTTAACACCAATGCAGACCAGCGTCTGTTTTATACGGGTTGTACGAGGCGACATCGTTGCATCTGCATAATGCAAGACTATAAACGTCTCATCATAGAACTTATGCGCGCATTATTCAAGGCAATGTATCAGATATGAAGAGTGATCCGTGAATATTTCAGTCGAATCAACTGTACCCTCTGGGTAATCGTTATTTACTACCGACTATTACTCACTCGGATGAAATATACGTAATAGTCAACACGGTAAACGTACGATGATTAACTTTTTCTAACGTATTCAACGTACATATATATCATCTAATGAGTTCGTCCCGTTGCACTTCGCCCAATTTCTATCGATTATTCATAACGCGTCCGCGCAGCTTACACTCTTTTTGGTAGAAATTCAGGAGGCAGATTACGTGATTCCGTGCTAGTTCGTATTCATCGGCGACTTGGCCTAGGGTATATAGGAAGGTACTCTAGGCTTTACATTCGACTCACGCAATGAGCGTTCTCTGTTCCGAAATATTCCTTATCCAGAACAACAACCTCCCCCTTTATACGGAATTGCTACTCTCGCGGGTTTCTGGTTATTAAGTTCAAGTGGTTCGAGTTGGCTGGTATTAGAAGAGGCGTTTTCTACATCGATCTCTCGCTCGGTAATGCGACGCGGTCACCGAGCAATGAAAGGAGCGAAAATTTCTACGTTGACGTTCCCGAACGACTGTCGTCACTGTCGAGTATCATCCTATGCACATAAAAAAAGCATTCGAAACGGATCAGTTCGGCTTATAATTCTTCACGTGTTGTCAAGCTCCACGCGTTCCCGCGGAATACGATACGACTGCACCGACAACGGAACGAAACGATGCGCGACGTATCGAAGATTTGATCGATCCGTGAAATTCGCAATTTAAAAACGATCCCGACCATTTTCCTTTGCCGCACAGCCACGAAAAGCGTTGCCTACAAATCGCATTTGTTATGACACATTGAGCCGAGAGAAGCGCTGGAAAAAAAAGGTTCGCACGCGATAGAGGAAAACTGGAGGGAAAAAAAAGAAATCTGTATAGCTCTCCGCCCGACAACGCACGTCTGCTTTACTTAATATCCACGACGGAACGAGGCTTGAAGGAAATTTCGTATCTTGCACACCAAAATCTAATTTCGTAAAGTGACAGCTTCCGGAGTGCCGGATACACAAGAAATGAATATTATTTTCACGGAAGAGTAACAAAACTCCTTCATGAAGAACAAGTTACGAAAAGAAAGAGAACTTTTTATTTATTCAGCGGTTAGTTGTTTATATATAACGTTGGGAATTTTATTCAAGACGACCGCGCGTTCGCCCATCGTTAATCCATACCATCGATAAGAAATCTTAGAATGCCTGACAACCGTTGAAGCGAGCGTCAGTCGGGAATTTAATTTTCTCGAAAACAAAATCGACCATCGAGAAATATCGCTACACCGATCGCGCTAAAAACTGCTCTACTTACGAATACAGAAGAAATGAATCAACGTGTGCACAATAGTCATTCATTGTGCCAAGAACGAAAGATTCGCGTACGTATTTATGGCACGAAAAAGGGATTTCTGATAAATGGCATTCCAGACGAAAGGAAATTGTGCTGTACCGTCGATGTTTTACACCACTCGTGCTGGCTATAAAAGCGAAACGTTTGAATTATCGGAGACGTAATTTGACTCGAAGCAATTACATTGAATAAAGTCGAAGCGTGTTACTTCTCGCGACGAAACGCGCCGGTGCCAAGCGACGAAATAATTCGTAATATTTAATTACCTAAAATACGAAGGAAAAAGTTGTACGTATTCGCATTAAAGTTTCGCGAAGTGTGCGATACGCTCTACTTAGCATAATTAGGTCAGAGAAATATACATCTCTTACGCGTGTATTATTTTGTTTTTCAAGCGGATTTAACGGTCTTTACAAAATTTTTTCGCGGCAACATTAATTACTCAATTTTCGCGGCGCGTTTCACGGAATAAAATAGTAAAGTAACACAAATGAAACGAGGTTAATACGCGGATTAAACATAATCCTGCTGGTAGGGAAAAGTAATTCTACAAGAAACCGTTTTTAATTTTCGGAGATTAATCTGACATGGGAACTTGTAACGGTAATTGCGATATCACGCACGATACGGTTTCTGATTAATTTAAATCAAGTTCGTTACTATTTAATTACTCGAACCGTAGGCGTTGCGAGAAATCGAACGGCCGTTTCAGAAAACCCAGGAAATTAGCCTTTATCCTCAAGCGAATTCTTGATCCATTTACCGTGATTCGATCGTGATCCTGATCGTTTTCCTATGGAGTTTATTTAAAGCCCATTAACTCGGATCCGGATTCTTTCTACCCCTCTTTGTGATTTTGCAACGTCGTTACGCGTTTTACAGCTCGCAAATCGCAGTCGACGTTCCAGTTCCGCGATTGTTTTATCTCAATGTTATCCGCAGCGGCCGTGTTTTATAAAATACGAAATGAAAATTGCGCTCGTCCCTGGGAAAATGACGAACGAAGCAAAAATATTCGCTGCAGTAGTATTTGATGAGGCGTAATTGAAAGTGCATACGAACGCATGAGCGAGGGCTCGTTTGGTCAAAAAACGAACGTGCGACTCCGACGAGTCATTCAATTATTGACCAATGAAGCAAAATAAGTATTCATGGACCGGCAATTTTCGCTCGACTAAACTTCCCCTGTCCGTCCCCAATTGCTTTCCATGCCGGAGTTCACCCTACTTTCCCATTTTATTTCTAGATTTTGCGGATGCTCGCGTGCATTATACTTATACCCGATTTCAGATATTGTACGCCATCTGATTTACAGTAAGATTTAAATCGGACTCCTTTTATTTGAGAAAATATAATCGAACGTCCCTGAATCCTCGTAATTTTCAGATATTCCTACGTATAATTGCGATTTCAATTCTCTTGTTAATTTTTCTGAATTTTCGATGCTCGATATTGAAACTATTAACTGATCGATACCCACCGAACTGATCCAAAAATGAGTTCGAAACATAGGTAACGCACCTTAACGTGCTTGTCCGAACTATGCTAGTTATTATAGTCGGTTCAATTTCCAGTTTTCGACAAGATTTTTAAATTTTCATTAAACTTTTCGAAAGCAGCACCGCTTGTAAAATGACGTATTAACCCAGTTTAAAATTGCCTAGCAAATGCGGCATTATATCGCAGAGACGTAAAAGTTACTCCGTAACGTGGAGAAGCTAATGGATTCGAATATATAAAGAATGCTTAAACGGCAACGTTAAAAAGCATAGCAACAGAGACAAATGAGATAACAAGCTTTCCAACAAAAACCGAAACCCGTGACTTCGGAGGATAATGTTCCTTTGTACGGCGACTGAATACGTCAAAGGAATACCGAAACATCAAGCTCCCGTTCAAAGATGCCTTTGGGAAAGAGACTGCACAACGTCATCAATCTTTTAACGTTTCATGTTGCGACAACCTTGTATACAGGAGATGCTGCCGATTAATATTCGATGAGAGCGCGTATCTTATTTCGGTTCAGGCGATAGAGAAGTGTCTCAGAAATAGAAATTGTCTATCGAACAGGATCAACGATAGCCCTTGAGATGGACAAAATTTGAATCGAATCAATAGTAAGTTCTCGTTCATTCGATTCTAACATTCGAAAATTCTTTACCCTTTATTCATTATTCCAGATTATCGCCCTCCTGGCTAGCGCAGATAAGACATATAAACCGCTGTTACCTTGTTCGCCAGCTCGTACGAAGACTATCTCATGAATCGTCAGCAGGACGACGGTGAGCCCGAGGACAGTGTACCGTAGATAGCGACACATTTCCGAAAACGAAAAGGGCCAGTCCCTACGTGCTGTCTGGATGGTCCTTCATTTCCTCTTTCAGCGAACGTCCCCGTGCCAAGCGAACGACACTCGAAGAAAACGTAACTGGTCGATTCGCGACAGTTCCGCACCGATCTGTAGACGTGTATCCCGGCAACACAAACACCACTTCGAACGGATAAACGTAGCTGCTATGTTCCCTCCACTGTGACGACATGAACCGATTTCACGCTAGAATACCGAGCGACTCGCCCTCAATTCGCTAATTCGAAGAGGGATCGTGGACCCTCGCAGGAATCCTCGCAGCAACGATCCAGGGACCGCGTCGGACCCAACGAATCGAACATCTTGCACGGAATTTCGACGCTCGACGTTAAGCTATCCAATCGCGTTTACCGGAAGAGACGCGCGTATCCAATCGACGCCATGGACGAACGATAACCCGTGCCCGTGGAAATCAAATATTGGTACGCGACTGAAACACCGTGTCACCCATTCATCAGCAGTCCTCGGCGTTCATGCCACCCGACGCGAGATTAAGTCTGATCGTTCGCTGGGCTTGTCACGGCCACGAAATTAATTTCAACGTAAACGAGGCAAATTCTTCGCCGATGTATCCTCGACGCTGACGCGTTTTCCAGCCAGAGGATCAAAGGTCCCTTTGCCGATCCGACGAATGCAAACCGATCCCCCAGAAAATCTAACCGGTGCGCCTATCTAAAAGTCGCCTTTCGTCAAACGTTTCATTTTCAAGGCTGCCACCGATTCGCGCTTCTCGAAAATTCGCGACACAACGGCCACCAAATATCGCGGGAAAACGCGAGCAATGGGACGAACCACTGACGAAAAATCGGCAAACGACGCTATATCCTCGCTATCGCGAAGATTTCCCGGTGATTCTGAGGATTCGCTGCACAGCTGTTTCTTCTCGATGGAATCAATCTGACGATCTCGAGGATCTCTGGAGATCGAAAATCTACACGTGGTCAAGAATGTACACTCTGGTTCTGGAGTAAAACAACACTGGGGACACTTTTTAATCACTCGAATCGTGTCATTCGTTTCCTTTCGTCAAACGATCGACGTGGACACGTGCGGAAGTGCGACGTTTCTGTCTAGAGTTCCAGGGATCTACGAGCGACGATCGTTGGTGTACCACCCTGAATGACTGGCGAACGTCATCGCGGGGCCGCGTGGTCCAGATGAACGAGCGGAAATGAAGCGGACAGCGCGCGAATTGTAAGAGAAAAACAGGACCGCGAGAGGACGAAAGAGGAAGATGCTGCGCGCGCGAAAACGACGAAGGTTCGCGCGGACGAATGCAAGCGCAATGCCACGAGCGTTTCGGTAAACTCACCGGGTGCTTCTTCGAAACGCGAAGCCGAGCAGAGACGGCGGTAGCCGTGCGAACCCGAATGAACGGATCATGCGACTCAGCTGCCGTCAGGCGCCTCTATCCAGCCACCCCCGTCGCGAAACGCCTGTCCAGTTGCGCCGTGGCACACTGATATTACCGCCACACCACCACCACCATCCCTTATTTCCTCCGACTATCAGTCCAGGAACACACGCTTTTTCTTATTCTATTTATTGCGTTTCGCGCAGCTTTCGTCTTTGTCACGATTCGAAAGAATGAAATATCTCACTGAAGCATACTAGGAAAAGTCTAAGCCTGATACCAAATACTTCATGCTGGGAAATCTCTTATACTAATCATTTCTAATTAATCGCGGTAACTGCTTTTTTGTTGGAGACACAGTTACGTCAGACCTATCATTGATAAATATACTAAACGACCGCTTAATTATGCAAAACCGAAGATAAACCGTTCCCAAACCAATTGCAATGGCGAATGCAACGAGTAAACAAACGCGGCACGATAAAAATGCACCGCTTAATGAATTAATTGGAATTAAAACGGATAAAATCGAAGAATTTCATCAATAAATGGTCGCGATAGACTCGACAACGACAATTTTTGTCCATTTTCATGCGGAACCCGCAACAACGATAAATTCCCCAACGCCGTGATCGTAAATCAAAATGTAACCCGTAATGGTATTACTACTGGTCGGAGCGTAACAGAAGTCAGCCCTTCTCGCTTTACAAGTCTGATCTGTACTTGTATTAAACTGAAGCGAATAAACTGTACGCGTGATCGTCACGCTCCATCAGCTGCTATTGCCAGAGGCAATGAGCCGGACGCGTGATCATGGACGCAAACCGAAAACCGTACAAATAACGTCACCGCTTTCATTTAATTTAACGCATTTTTAACTAATTCGCGTTACTTTCCCGTGAATTTCCCGTGAGTTTCGCGAGACAGTTTTCCTTTCTATTAACAAATTACATCTCTGAGATGACAGAATTTTTATTTGAGCAGCGAAACGCAAATAAACATTCGACGACGATTTATTCGGAGCGTTTATACGATTGGACGGTTATTCCATTAAGCTGTTGTTCGATCAACGAGAAATATAATTTGATTGTACGGGTAATTCAGATTGCAATTTTTATGGAACAAATAACGGATCAAATTTTGCTCGTCTTGCATTCGTTGTTAGACATTTTTTATTCAGACGAAAATTTAACACAGTTCTGAGACATGATGTACTTAAATAATTGACGTTATAAATTTTCTTTGCCATCCCCCTCAATTGTAAGCCGCTCACTTCAGGAGCGACCCCTACTCTAAAAGACACTGGTCCAACCTGAAATTTCACTGGCCACCATCTTCCTCTCAAAGTCCTCTTGGGAGTTGATGCAACGATCCTCGCAATTCTGCCATTGTTCAAACACCTTCTAAAAGTCCTCTTTCTTCGTGCTGTTCACCACAATCTCCGTCTCTCCTCGAATCTTTTCAGCCTTGTCAAACCTCCGCCCTTTGAGTTTCATCTTCATTCCGAGGAAGATGAAAAAGTCACAGATGGCCAAATCAAAAGAACAAAGAGGACATTCTCCTCAGAATGGAGATAAAGCTCAAACATCGAAGATTTGATGCAGGTGAGAAGAATCGCGAAGAGAGGAGGACTGCGATGAACAGCGCGGACAAGGACGACTTTCAGAGGCCGTTCCAACAATGGCGGAATTGCTACGATCCTTGCATCAACTCCCAAGGGATCTACTTTGAGGGTGATGGTATCCACTAAAATCTTCGCATAAATCTCTCAGTTTTTATACATGCGATTAACAGGTTGATCGGCTACGTCACTCACATATGGATGACAGACATCTTCCCTGAGGAATTACAAAATTAATTCTGAGCTGATTTGCTCGCGAACGTTTCAATGACCGCTCGAAAGTAAATATCGCGTAGAAATAATTGAGCAAAGCTTCGTGGATAACGCGCACAGCATCGACTGATCCGGTTCTCTTTGCCGTGAACAGCGAATCGTAAATTTGACATAAAATTTATGCGACAAAATTGCAGCCTGATATAGGGAAACGCGATACGCGCAGATACCCTGGCATTGTGATACATGGACGCGGCACAGAATTAATGCAATAAAATATCAACGACGAGCATACCCGGAAATTCCGTATCGTCTACTGACGACCGTTACTCGCGCGAACGCTCGAGTTTTGTTCCCGATCGTTCGCTCTTTCGTTTTCCCTTTTTCATTGGTTTTGTAAAATCGATGAATACGCAATAAACGTCTCGCGCGCTTCGAAAGCTCCCCCAAAACTCTGAAAAGCGTACAGGTAGACGGGAAACGAAACATCGCGTCGCCAAAACCGATTCGAATTAACATGTGCAGAGACGGCGACGCGTCAGGATGGAATTGTTACGCGGACGTGGAACGTACAGCTGGAACTGTTGCTCGTGCAAAACGGATAGCATCTTCGTTGGCAAATGAATGTAAGAGGAGAAACTCAAGGCACTGAGATGATAATTCGAACCAGTGACTATAGCAAAATTAATTATATCGTCTGGATAACTTTCAGTCGTTGCAGAGCGTTCCCTTTTTCCTGGAGTTATCATAACGAAATCATCCAACGAGGGAACAACCAGCGATTTCGATGAAACTTTCCGCAAATGTTCTCGGGTGCAACCTGAGACGCACTATTTCGCAAGCATTTCCTACAATTCTCGAATTTTAGAAACGTACCTACTTGTATTAGAAGATTTCACTTTCTCAGGAAACACTTGCAAGTCTCTAAAACCATCCCCTATGAGAATTTACTTGCTACGATTTTCCAAAATTTCGTTACCTCGGGAACGTAACGGGGTTAGGCGTTTTTCGAATTGGCGAATGAATCCATTCGCGTCGCGATCTATGTTTGGCACAGCGGCTACTCGTGTCACGTTATTTATAAGCAGAAAAAGAATGGACCGCGCACGCTACACCGGATGCAATCTGGTCGCGTTAAATTCAGCACCAGGCACTTCCTGCAGTTTGACATACTGATAGCCCGCTTAAAGCACGTCGTATTTACAAGGTGCGCGTGTGTGTTATATACGTTGGTATTGTAATCGCGAAATAATCGAAACAAGCCGATAACCTACGCACAGGAATCAAACACAGGAGTTTGCGTACACGTGTTCGTTTCTAATGCAAACGTTATGCACGCGTGTACATGGAAAGTCGGCAATTACGTTTGTACGCGTCCGTTAATTAAATATTAGCCAAGCATTTCGACGAATTTCATTGGATACTGAAATTAACACGAGTCGATTTATTATGTACACGTTTTCGTAACAATAAAGGGTGGTGCTCGGTGACCATAAATTCCAATTTGAAATGTGCAACGTTTAACCGTAATACGTTATTTACTTCGCCTACTTAACCGGCATTATGGTATTATCCCCCATCAAATAATGGCTCGCATTTCTACAATTTATTACCTCGTTTGTTTCTCGACAAAAACTTGCGACTAAGAAATAAATCTACCTCCAGGTTTTCGCCACACACCTTTGCGCTGCTCTGGATATTACAGAGGAAACTTGTTTCTATCCACATACATATTTAATAGCCCATTCTTTCCACCCCCCCCCCCATGTTTCCATGCCTTCCTTTCGCTTATTTTTCTCCTTGCTCGACAAATGCTGATTCCATGGTATACGTAGCAAGCGCCACGTAAAAACTACCGTGCGTATCGCACTCGTTATCAATCACTTCCTTGTAAATATAATAAATTTAGCTGCTTGCTATGGTTTTAGCTATATCCATCTCTCTGCGCTGCTTGTTTTAGGACACCCTGTACCTACATACGCGTACTACGAATATTAATACCATCCGAGATTAAGATCCAAAATTAGCTAGTAAACGCGAGTTACAGTTTTAGACACGACTTTGTCACAGTGGATCTCCGACTCGCAATTTTAGAGAACATGTTTACCTAAGACGTTACTTACAAACGGATGCAGAAATGTAAAGGAAGAAAGAAGCAAAGAGAATAATGCAAAACAACTTTCCTACTGGAAAAAGTCTGATTCACAATAATTCAGAGTCAAATCATTGCTCCGAGATCAGTTCAATTTCATTCTGGAAACATTTCACGTAGTTCAATCAGAATTTGAATTTTCCATGATTTCATCTATACCTGACGTGTTTCGTTCTTCCCTTCTTTTTTTTTCTCTCTTTGTTTTCAGGCGTTATTATAGATCCCGACAAATTTACACGCCCGAAACGACGTAAAGCTGCCGAAACGGTCTGGAATATTTTTACGCTTTTTTTTTTTTTTTTTTTCTTTCCGCGAGATTTTACGGGCACATCGATGCCAGACCTTGACAAGTGGGAACGTTTCAGGATCGGGTACGCCTACGTGGTTTGATTTTCTCCGGATTCGCGCATCGAGGGGTTCAAATTTATCGATATCTCGAGGGAGCGAACATGGAAATTAACATGCGGATTGGCAGCCACTGTTATGAATCTCAAACGTACTCGAGGTACTACTGCACACGATCAGAGTACGCGATGCGCATACAGTTGCACGCAAAAATATCTATTCTGTGCCTATAATATAAACGATTTTTTAGAGGGCCCTTTAGAATCTTGTTTTTCAATCGAACACGAACAGAAAATGATGTTTCGAATAAACTATACTATTTCACGCCTCTATTGTTTATGTAAAATGGGATATGTATACGGTGAGAGCGTATACTTTTGCGAGGAACTGTATACGCCCGCGCCGAAAATACAAAACGATACGGTGTTTCCACTTTTCGACGGTGAAAACTTTTACCAAAACGTTTGCGGTCATGTAAACATTCGCGAGATCAGTTTCAAAGAGATAAAACGTGATAGTAGAGCGCGCGAACCGCGGACGATTTTCGTGATATTTTTCCGTGTATTAGATTAGGTTACTATAATTATACTGGCATACTAAACTCGATTATTAATCACCTATTTCCTTCGATATAATGACAAACAGTAAACAAAACAAATATGCACGAATACAACGTATCCACGCTGATATCAAAAACACATGCAAACAAATATTTCACGAATTAATCAATATCGATATTAACGTTTCAATTTGGGTAAGTGCATATATTCTGCATCCGTTCTGTGAATATTTTCCATATTCGCGTATGCCATAAACGCATGAAATCTATAATCTACTTATGGGATTATCCTATCCTTATGATTTACCAGCTTACGGTATATATTTGAATATTTTCTTTCAACGAGTAAAAAAACTGCTTTTTTCCGTCGTCTGCCTTTCAAAAGTGAAACGTGCATTTCACACAATTTTTCGCACATCAATCCTACTTCAGAGCTCTCAAAAGCCGATAGAATACTCGTCGATGACGAAGAACCTGCTGGAGTTCGCTTCTTTCTCATCCATTCATCGCGAATTTCCAAAACGACCCTAAGTACGATACTCTAAAATTCGAGAGTATTTTCGAATGGTCTCAATTTTTCTCTACCTGTAAAGCTAATCAGAAAACCTAAAAATCGAGTGTCGGTATGAAAATGATATTAAATACGTCGATTTCGATCTCGATTAAAATTCTGTTCTTAATTTCAAGCGAGCCAAGTCCCGAGATAAAAGTTTCACAGCAGGAACGAAATTAAACAGTCGCCTGAGCTTACTAACGGTGAACTCAGTTTTCGAGCAATTATCGGATCTTTCTAATTTCGGAAAGCGAGGAAGTTGAGAGAGCAACCGGAAGTGGAATTGAAACAACTAAACAAACGAGTCTGGCTTGGGAACGACGAACGGAAATGAAAGTTCGAGACGAGACCGAGAATGAATACCAAAAATCTCGAGTTCGATCGAGAAAATAAACAAACCAATCTTTGGAAACTGTGATGTCGAACCTACGGTATCGTATATTTCTATCTAGAAAGATCCGTATACTCCCAAACGTTGGAATATACTACTGCACATAATTGTAATCACATTTTATAACCGAAACCGAAATTAGAATTACAATTGAATTCGAGTTAACGTCTGAAATTACTCCAACAGCAATCGCAGCTAATTGATTATGTAATCAATCACGATTACGATTGATCGATGAATGAATGCAGCCTCGATTTTCCATTCCATTAAATCGCGTTAATTTAATACCAAAAGTTGAACACTCGAGGCGCGGGCCATCGATACAACGTAGTTTTTGCCCACGGTATAGCGGAAGCTCGACTTTCTGCATTAATAAGCAACTATGTATCGCGAGGGCGAGCGTACACGTGCAGCAGCCGCGTATATATCAATACGCGGGGGAGTCGGACTTGGCAATTAGCTTGCGGATCGGTGGCTACGGTTTTAAACGTACCAAAGTGCCCGACAGAGTCGCCCGTCGTGATACGCTTTCGACAGGCGCAGCTGCACACCCAGAACAAAACATGCATTCTCCATTCTACTGTCGAATATTCAGAGGGGCTTTTAACAATTCATCAATGCCGACAGTGGCGTGGCTTTACTTGTAAGCCTTACCTCGACATTTTACGATCTTCCTGTCAGCTCGCATCCGTTATCTATGACGCTTCAACTCGACGGATGTCATTGTAGATCAGAAGCATAAGAAGAATATAAAGTCGATGTAAGAGGTATCATCATGTTGACAATGTTTGCAAACTTTGCTAGAACATATTTCTTTTTTTCGAAGATAAAGCGTCGTATGAACAAATTTTAATCTACATTTTCGACTCAATTTTTCACGTAGAATCACCCCCTACTCGCTTGTACCACTAGGGCGCCGTGTATAATCGACAGAAATCCGTTCAGTGCCACGAACCGCACGCCCGTCGTTGTCGAACGATAAATATTTCTCACGACAAAGCAGCTTTATGTTTCTGTTGACGAAGTTGCACCATCCAGCGATACCTACAAACCGTATGAAACAATATCCTTAAGTGGCTCTGGAAATAGCTCGAGTTCGCTCAGCACGTCTCCCGCAAACAAAGAAACAACGATACACGAGTGGGTGGGCATTAACTGCGTCCACACAAAGCGAAAACGCGTTATTATCAACGCTGCGCGACGGTATATAATTCAAAACTCGACGTTATAAAAGGCGCGGCGGTATTTCAGCAGCGGTCTTTCGAAAAAGAACAAGCTCTAGACGGTGAATTTCACCAAGTTTTTACGAGACCCGATACACTCCGTTGCGCGAGGATACATTATGGTTCCATCGCGGCAGGCTGCTATACACGAATATTAGTTTCGCGGGGAAAGAGTTCGTTAACGACCTGGATAACTCAATTAGTGTAGCAATCGGCTGGAAAGCGAAAAATCCGGGTCTGAATCGTCCTCTAACGATCATCCAATTGGGTCGATTTCTTTTCGCCCTGCAGCCGTTACTTTCGAGTAAGATTTAACTCGTTCGGTACCGAGATACTTTTTTCGAACGGAAAAAGAAGAGAAAACGCTAGCTTCTACAACGAGCAACGGTATCACGAACTTCTATAAATATTTCCTAGTGTCTAATAACTAAAAAAAAAAAAACACACAAACAACAGGTTGCGAGAGGTATTCCTCCAACGAGTGGAACGGGTCCTTCGAAAAAAGTTTCGGACAAACTCGCCGATACCTATACCGAGCAGGGTGACAAATGCAAGTCAGCCGCAGATTTGCGTTCCGCGGGTTCTCTCGGGTCGTAAAAACATCAGGAGCTGCGGACCAGGGTCCACCTAGGGACACCACTGATACCGCGTGATTAATTAAGTGCAGGACGATAAGTTTGCCGCCGGCTAGGAAAGTACTTCATTGTGATGACAGAATGGATCTGCCGTTCGCAGACACCTGTAATTCAAGATGGTGAACGAGAGCAAGCGGAGGCATTCAATCACCTCTCGACGGGTCGACGAGGACGTTGCCGCCACGTCCGACGAATTTCCAATAGACATTTAATTATCCCGGACAACGAACGGCGGGACCCCTTTAAATTTTGCGAACGTGAAGCAACCTTGCTTAACTCGCGACGCGACGCTACTTTGACGTTGGGATCGAAGAGGAAAACTCGTCCTCTGTTGGCATTGAAACCCGACGCCCCTTTTAATTCCCAATTCGTCAACACGGAGTAACACGCCAATCGACGGATCCGATTCATCTGTTCGATTCAACGCGCCATGTTTTTCGTCGCGGCCCGATGGCACCATCGAGTACCAACTTTTTCCTCGAAACGTGAAATGGGGTAGTTGGCGAGAATCGAGTTGCAGCGATCAAGAAAACGCAGGGAATGGAGTATCACTTGTAACGCGCTTCCTCCTCGATCCTTAAGGGTCCATTCTACTTTGTGGTAAGCGAAAAATCGATTCTTTTTCGCTGATTACTTTTAGTACCGCGTTCTTTGGGAACGTATTAATTCGATGACGAAGTGCATACAATCAGCTCCAAGTCTATGTTTGTATGAATATGTTGATGTATGTATAAATATACATAAGAGATTTTAGATACTTAAGATATTTTAGATTCTACCATACTACTTCGCAATTAACGCGTTCAAGAAAAGAAAATTCAAGTTGCTTTATAAACAGCGAGTACATACAGAACCCATCGAACTCCCCTGTTTCCTATTTAAAACTTTCAATAGAATTTCCTCGAACGTCTCTTACGCGTATATAAAAAACAGTTACAAAGTTTCCCCGGGCCGAGAAAGAATCATAAGTTTCGGGAAGAAGAGAGGAATACTGCGGAGGAATACACGATGTAAGAAACTTTTCCTATGTTACAAAACTTCAATTATTCGTTACAAAGTTCGAAACTTTACTAATTTACTTGGAAACCAAATTTATCATCGCGTGCCATAACGTCGGGTACATAAATTTACTTATCATCGGCGAGATTCGATCCTATATTCTCGATTAAAATTGTCGATTAAATTCATTCGTATTGGATGTTCTCTGACATACAGAAGGTAACGTTTGTCGTAGTATTTCATTTCTTAACTTTCGTCAAATTCACAAATTCTATCCGGATTTATCTTTGTTAATTTGTTTTTTTTTTCTATTTTCCTAGCCCGGTGTTTTTTGGCAATGCTTTAGGGCCTACGTGACATCCATCGACGGGTCTTTCGAAAATCGGCAGAAAATTGCGACCCAGCTTCGACGACGCGGTCGTGCCCGATGGTGTCAGTTTTTCTCCCTACGCCATTGCCAGAGGAGCGTTTCATTCATCATTCTGGGCAGCGCGCAGTTTGCGGATTCTGCATTCGTTTCCGGGCGGCGAGCAGTGGCACTTCATTCTTACGGAATACACCGGATATGCTGGGAGACAGGTCAAACCAGACACCGAAGCATTCGAACCGTGCCAGCATCCCTCCAACGTTTCCGCTTCTCTCTATTTGTATTTGCCTGAATTTCACGGCCCCGATTTCCCTCGTTAGTCGAGATTCTACGCTCCCTTCTTTTCCTGTCAGCTCGTCAACGCGGATGAAAAAGAAAATATTCGCGCGTCCCTCAGTTTCCCTGGGATTCCGCAAAGTAACGAAACATCGCGAGCTTTCATAACGCCACTTAAAAAAAAAACCTGAGAAACTGGATGTTCTTCGAGAAGCACGAACGAAAGGAACAATCAACGATCTTCCTCGATAACAGGAACATCTCACGGGGAAAGTTATCGGAAGAGTGACGGGGGTATGGATCTGGTGATATTAAAAAAGATTATACTACAGTGACTGTCTATTAAATAATCGTAGGATGTTAGACAAAAAAAATACTAGCATCGTGTGACGATTTGTTTGAGGGGGTAAGAGGTGATACTATAATGACTGTCTATAAAGTAATCGTAGGATGTTAGAAAAAACAATACTAAATTTGCGTGACGATTTGTTTGAGAAGGTATTTTAGTCTAATTTTCAGGAATTCTAAGTGTTTAAAATTTCTTTTATATTCTACGTCTATTGATTCGCCTTTTTCGATTCACGCGAGTTTTCATATAAAAAGTCGTGATCTCGATTTATACGGTACTCAGCAAATATTGTTATATAACACTATCTGTAATACTGTCATTGGAAAAGATATATCTATATATGCTCGATATCATAGATACCCATACTCCACCTAGCGTAAATTTGTCTCCCTATGTAGGCGGCGAGTATGTGAAGCATACGACACCATTTACCCTCAGCTTTATCATAAATATGAAAATCATGAGGGAACCTATTTACCAACAGGGCACGATACCTTTCCGTATTAAATTACATATGACGTGTTACACCAAGAAGTTTCAAATTAAGGTCCCCAAGAATAACCATGAATATACTTTCAGCGATAACCTCGGAGAGTGTAGTGCTGAATTAAGAGAGTAATATTACCAACTTGTACTTCTAATTACGAGGAACCCAAAACACGGAGCAGCCGCACTTACGATATAATTACTGTACATTTCTCTGCATCTGCTGGTGGCGCCATGCCTCTAATATTCTACATGGAATACGACACAGCCGGTACAATGCAACTCATATCAAGACTAAAACAAGTAGACTTGGCTACTTGAGCATGGAAAATTGTCTCTAGCACGAATGAAATGAAAATATTTGAAAGGTAACGAATAAAGTTACTAAAATTCCACATATGAAAATGTACTTCTAAACATTTACTCAACGATAGACTGTAATATCAGTGAAAGAAAATTATTTATAATTACAGACCATGTAATAGGTAATCCTAATTTTACATAGGTTAACGCGAGAACGAAATTACAAATTTCTAAAAGTATATAAATATTAGATAAAAGCACTACTAGAGAGTAAATAAGATTAATAATAGCAATTAGCAGTAATTAGATGGCAACAGATATGAAATATATACCTAATTGTTCCAGAAACACTCGCAGCGTCTAAAACCGCTAACTTTCAGAAGACAAATGGCGATCGCGGGCAAGCTGTGCGCGCGCAGCTTGGCTCCTGTTTGGCGCGCGCAGCTAGACGGTGGGCGGGAAAAAAGTAAATATTCAAATTTCCAAAAAAAGATTAAACGCCATTGAACCGTGTATGGATAATATTGTTGATACGCGGTCGAGGGTACTTGAAGTAGAAATTATGGCTGCAAAAGAAAAAGAAAAAGAAACAGGTATCAGATCAACGTTTAAGTTCTTAATTACACTTGTTGACTGTCACATATTCAGTGTCATCTGTCAGCCCATATGTCTCAAGTATTAAACAGTGAAATATCATTAGTTTCATAAATAATTTGTACAATGTAAATATATTAATTTTAATTCAGTATGTAATTTTAGATTAACTTTTGGTAACTGTATAATAAATGGAGATAGCTTGGCACACTAAATTTGTTAACATCTCTGACTTCAGTATTTCCGTTTATTTCTTTGAAATTCGTTCATTAATTTACGTTTTAAGTGTTAGTTAGTTTATTAATTGTCGAATTAATAGCTTATAGAAAAGATTTATAGAAATTTAAATATTTGATCATTGTACAAGAACTATTAACTAATCCTATCGATAAATAAATAATTGGAGAAATAAATCATTTTCATATTATATTAATAACCTCCATACATTTTTGTTATATCAAGGTATCGATACTATCGAAGTTACGCGATTATAATAACGTAGCATCGATATTTGCTTTTTATTTGTCAATAGTTGTCCCCACTAGTGAGAAATAGATTCTGCGTTTGGTATCCCTGCGAAAAAGGCATGCTGACTCGAAACGGCAATAAAATGAAATAAAGCGGACCTGTGAAAAAGTTTTATTTAACCGTGCAGCGTTTAGGTAGTACAAAATATCCAAATTAGTAGACTAGCTAGATATTTGATGACGCTGACACTATGCTTAATATTATTTTTATAGACCGTACTGCAAACCAAGTTTTATATTGATGTTGACTTTTGACTGTGAGAAATACATTTCTGGTACAATTACTCTAGTGGTTCGTTGAAGAAGGTAGGGAGGGTCTGTTCGATTCATTATACATTTATATATTTCATTATAATAATTTAGTAATCATTGATCCACATTCCTACGAATGTTTAACATTAAAATGCGACTCGTGTCACAGCTGAAAATAATTTGCATACATAAGCTCTTTTATATAGTAACTTGCTCCTTCTATTTCCACATTACGAATGCAATTCAGAATTAATTCTACTTATACGATATATTAATGGCTCTTAGGTATTTGTTTGCAATATCACATGTACAAAGCGGTTAAAACTAGTGTAAGAAAAGTTCAAAATTACGTGATACTTCAATTAATCGTCGAACCTAACCTCATACTCGATCTTCTAACACGGAAGGGAGATGTCAGTTTAACAAGTACAAACCAGTTATATTACGGATCCTTTGAATCACGTTAATTTTTCTGATTACTTACGTCTTCGCTGCGTGGTAAGTAATATATTTTGTCGCTGTATGTTGTATTCATACTCATTGTCCAGATCATTTTTTACATTTATTGTCAATACCATCTTTTATCAGTTCGTATTAGTTTATTTTTCTTGTTTCAATCAAACAGTCAGAATATTCACAATATTCTCCACAAGAATAATTGCATTATTAAGTTTTTAAAAGAATCTATTGCATATATACAAGAATAAAAATAATGTAGTGTAATGTGATTCATTGTAGTTAATATTTATTAAAAATACCAATGTATATAATAAGATAGTTTATTAGCAAGCTATATATATATATATATATATCTTTATAATATTTTCATGAATCACCTTCTATATCTATAAACTTATGAATGTTATACATATCATATAATTCAATGTACCTTGTATTATATTTATTTGTAAAAACATTAAATGTTGATTTTAGTTAAACGAGGGATGCCACGCAGCAAGCGTAGAGCGCCCTCTAGCACAAATCATCATCATACATCTATTGAAATGACACCTAGTGCCCATGAAGAGGGTATACCAAGGCATCCATCGAAACGGCTTAGACATACATCTAGGTAAATTACTTTGGAGTATTGTAGGTCTATATTATTCATATTTTCTATACTTTCCTTTTTTTAGTGCAAGACGTTATACAAAAACAGAAGATGTTTCAAGCACTTCATCCTTTTCCCAAAAGCGGTGTATCACATGGTTTAGAGAATACACAACACCTGATGATTCAGACACTCTTGGTCCTGAAGGAATGGAAAAGTTTTGCGAAGATATTGGAGTAGAACCTGAAAATGTTGTAATGCTTGTTCTTGCATATAAAATGAATGCCCGTCAAATGGGTTTTTTTACACTAAGCGAATGGTTAAAAGGCCTTTCGGAATTACAGTGTGATTCTATTAGTAAAATACAACAGAGACTTGAGTACCTAAGGATTCAGTTAAACGATCCTCATACTTTCAAAGGAATTTACAGATATGCTTATGATTTTGCTAGAGTAAGCATTATTACGTATTTATGTATTTTTAAATATTTCATATATTCATGTATAAGTGCTATTAATATTATTATATTTAAGGACAAAGATCAAAGGAGTATGGATATGGAAACTGCAAGAGTTATGCTACAATTACTTTTGGGAAAGCATTGGCCACTGTTCACACAGTTTGCTCAGTTCCTAGATCAATCAAAGTACAAAGTGATTAATAAAGATCAATGGTGCAACATTTTAGAATTTTCTCGTACAATCAATCATGATTTATCTAATTATGATTTAGATGGAGCATGTGTGTACTCCTATGATGTTATTGGTAATAATTTCTATGTGCGTACATTCGTTATGTAAATTATTTTTACAGGGCCAGTGATGCTTGATGAATTTGTTGAATGGTTAAAAATGCAACGAGGTAAGGAAGCATCGTCAACAGAAGTTAGAGGCAGCTGAAACATTCAATAAAAATAGTCCACTGAAATAAAAAGAACTCATCTCTTCTATCATCATATTTTGTTAATAACAAAATTTCTGTTTATATCATAACCTCGCAACACTTCAGTTATCACCATTCGTACTATATTTTTTTATTAATCGGTAATGTAAGTAGCTTATATTAATATGATTTTATGGTATATTTTAAACAAATTCTGCTTGAAAACCTTTTAGATCATTCTCAATTACTTATCACCATTCATAGATGATCCAATATTTGTCGCAGAAACTCTTGTGATTATGAGTAAAACTCTTTTAATGTTTCATTTCCATTTGATATGCAAATTCTATGCAAAACAAATAAATTTATTTATAAATATACTTGAAAAATTATTTAAATTTGTTTGCAAACTACATAACAATTACATAGAAATATTATACAATATTTAATATTTGAAATACAACAAAACACATTGAAACATACCACTTACTTAATATTAAATATTTCCTATAAATGCCACAAATATTAATATAAATTAGAATATTAAGTCTCATTGAATCATATATTTATGAAGTATAACTGAAATTAAATTTTATTCGCAAATAATGGCTTTAGGAACGCTACGTTATTTCTATTATCATACACAATACCTTCAATCTTTAAAATTTTATTTATTTCTTTTTATTCCTTCTCCCATTTCTCATCATAAAAATTTTTGCGACGACTTCAATGGATTAATGTATGGTGGTTATTTAAGTAATTCTGTAATATATTCTAATCGTTGAACATGTTATTTAGCAGAATATTTAGACGTACATTGCGGTTCTAAATTTTATCCCGTAAATAAATTTTGTCAAATAATAACATAGGAAATCATTGCAATTGCAATTACGAATTAGTTTAATTATTAAATCAAATTTGTTTAGTTATGTGTACTTGTACATTTTTTCCTGCATGTGTACTTCCATTACAAATAACGTTAGCGATATAATATAAAATTAAATTTCGAATTTCGCTCATAACTTTTAAATTAATAGTATCCTTACACTCACGGATGAAAAGTATCTAATGGAAAATTATAAACTCATACATAATGAAGGAATTAGAAACAAGAATTTAAAATCATTGTATGCCGCTGCAATATAACTGCCATGTGGAGAATGTAATGTAACGAAAGAACGTGAATAAATAAAATACTTTTTTCAATATCCCCATTCTTGCTTATTTTGCTTGTTTTATAATTCATTTTCATTAAGAATTCCATCCGTAATACGAGTTTTTTAAAAATCGCGGCGGTGTTACACGAAATTTCTCCAAGTAAACTGTACGTAAAATTCCCTCATTATAACCTCTCCTTCAGAATTTTCTCGTTTCAGCTATGTCATAATTTAAAAATAGAAAATATGAGATGATATAAATAAACTCTGTTAAATATATATAAATATGTTGTAATTAAATACTATTAATAAAGACTTAATATAGCACATCAAATTAATATGATTAGAACAGTGGTTCTCAAACTACACCTTCCCACGAATTTCCTCAATAAAGTTTTTGACAGACCGTAATAAAATACAATTTTTGGCGAACCTATCAGAGTGGAATTAATTTTTCCTCTTAAATAACATTATGAAGTCTTTATTAGATACAGAGAAAACTGTCACACTGTCGATAATTTGAGAAACTCTGGGTTAGAATAGAGGCAGGAAGATAACACTACTAATAGTGTCTATGAAATCTATTTTTAATCTGGCACATTTAATTTCGTTCGAATCGTGGGGCGAACACAGTTTAAAATAAACTTGAAACAATCTAGTAACATCTGGACAGTTCTGAATCCTTTTTAACGCGATGCAGAAGCTGTACCGGCCACAGTATTGCATTGTAGACTTTCGAAAGTGTTACCGGTAATCAAACGTTTGACGGGTGTATCTCTGATTCATTGACAAATCCATCTATTTTCTAGTACGTATTACATTAATATTGTTCACATTCTTAATGTTCTCATGTGCGTTATTGTTTTGTCCATTTAAGTTTTAAGTCAACATTGATTCATTGTGTGCTACAGTTAATACAGTGGTTCTTCATTTAATGAAAATTTTTGTTAAGAATCTTGTTAAACTAATGTTTCAGTTAAAACATCTTCTATCATGACAAAAACAACTTTGACTGCACACGAATGGAAAGAGAAGGGTAATCAGGAGTTCAATAAAGAGAATTGGTCAGAAGCTTTGAGTTGTTATACGAATGCCTTGAAGCTCACAGATGAAGACAATTCTGAAAAAGCTGTATATTATAAGAATCGTGCTGCTGCATACTTGAAACAGAAAGAATATAACAAAGCTGTTATGGACTGCGATGAAGCTCTTAAAATATGTCAGAATGATCCCAAAGCATTATTTCGCAGATGTCAAGCATTGGAAGCATTAGAAAGATTTGAAGAAGCTTATCGAGATGCAAGATATATTATTTCAGCAGATCCTGGCAACAAAGCTATACAACCCATTGCTGCACGATTACATGAAATTGTACAAGAAAGATACAAACAAAATTCTCGTGTCAGTGCCAAGGTTTGTACTGTAACATTAATTATGTAACATGATGGTTCAATTATATTGTTATAATAGCTGTTATATACTTTTGAAGGTATCGCAAATGATGGATATTGCTTTTCAAATGGAAGGAGATAGTGAAAAGCGTAAAACAGCAATGAATAATTTACTTGTTCTTGTGTGGGAAAGAGCAGGAGCAGAAGTGATGTATAAGGAGGGAATTGTTTCTAAAATCATGAAAATTCTAAAGCTTGAAAAGAATGAAGAAATAATAACAGATGCAATTAGGATCATTGCAGAATTGTGTAAAGATAACATTAGTCGGACTAAAAGTATTCTGCAAGATATTGGTATACCTTGGTGTTTAGAAATGATCAACAGCAAAGTTACAGAAAGAGTAAATGCTGCTCAATATTGCTTACAGGTTTGTACATTTAAAAAATATAAAAGGTTATTGGTGTCATATTAAAATACGTGTATTTAAATTTGATATTATGTTGCAGACTATACTTAATACTTATAGTGGGATGGATAATAAACCAGATTCGAAACCAAAAAAAGAATTATGTGACAAATACCACAAAGAAATTGATACTATTTTATCCTGTCTTTTATACAGTGTAACAAGTAGAACTATCTCTGGAATAGCTAGAGATGCAATTATAGAACTTATTATGCGTAATATTCATTATACTGCTCTAAATTGGGCAGAACGTTTAGTTGAACTTCGCGGCTTACAACGTTTAATGGAGGTAGCAAGTGAACTTGAAGAATATAAGTATGAATCTTCAATGAATATTACATCATCTACTAGAACTGTGACCAGTGTATGTCTAGCAAGAATTTATGAAAATATGTATTATGATGCAGCAAAAGAAAGGTTCAGTGATGCTATCAATGAATACATTAAAGATAAATTACTTACACCAGATATGGAATCTAAGGTAAGCAATATACATATTTTACATTTTATGGAAAGTTTATTACGAGAAACACAACATTTCTAATGTATTATTTATTCTTTTTTACATAGGTTCGTGTTGTAGTTGCAATAACAACTTTATTGCTCGGTCCATTGGATGTTGGAAATACGATAATCGCTAGAGAAGGTATCTTGGAAATGATACTTGTTATGGCTGGCACAGATGATCTATTGCAACAAAAAGTTGCTTGCGAGTGTATTGTTGCTGCTGCATCCAAAAAAGACAAGGCCATCGCAATTATAAATCAGGGCGCGAATATCTTAAAAAAATTATATCAATCTAAAGACGATTCTATCAAAGTACGCGCTTTGGTAGGGTTATGTAAATTAGGAAGTTCGGGTGGTACGGATGCAACTATAAGACCATTTGCCGATGGTGCAACAAAAAGATTAGCAGAAGCTTGTAGGAGATTCCTAATTAATCCTAAAAAACAGAAGGATATGAGAAAATGGGCAGTAGAAGGATTATCGTATCTTACTTTTGATGCGGAAGTTAAAGAAAAATTAATTGAAGATCGTGAAGCAATTCAAGCAATGATAGAACTTGCTAAAACTGGAGACCAATCTGTAATCTACGGTGTTGTTACAACATTAGTAAATTTGTGTAATGCTTATGATAAACAAGAAATGATACCAGAGATGGTAGAATTAGCTAAATTTGCTAAACATCATATACCCGAAGAACATGAACTTGATGACGCAGACTTCGTAAACAAGAGATTGATTTCTTTGGCTAAAGCTGGTGTTACGAGCGCCTTAGTTAGTCTCTCTAAAACTGAAAGTCAAAACAGCAAAGAATTAATAGCACGCGTTTTCAATGCAATTTGTAGCCAACAAGAAGTAAGAGGAATTGTTGTTCAACAAGGTGGAGCAAAGGCCCTTTTACCATTGGCTTTAGATGGAACAGACAAAGGAAAAAAACAAGCATCGCAAGCTCTCGCTCGTTTAGGAATTACAATAAATCCAGAAGTTGCATTCCCTGGACAAAGGATAATGGAAGTAGTTCGTCCATTCATAAATCTTTTAAATCCCGAATGTTCCGCGCTTGAAAATTTTGAAGCCTTGATGGCTTTGTGCAATTTAGCAGGTATTAACGATAACATTAGAAAACGAATTCTGAAAGAAGGAGGCTTTCAAAAAGTTGAGGCTTATATGTTTGAAGATCACGACCTGTTAAGACGTGCGTCCGTTCAAGTAGTGAATAATTTAATAATGTGCGAAGATACTGTAAAATTTTACGAGGAAGAAAACGACAGAGTTAAATATTTAGTAATTCTTTGCGAAGATGAGGATACAGATACAAGTATGGCGGCAGCAGGAGCTTTAGCTATGTTGACATCGGTTAGCAAAAAATCGTGTATGAAAATATTCGATGCAAAAGATTGGTTGGACGCACTCCGGTTTTTACTTGCGAATCCAAATCCTGATTTGCAACACAGAGGAGTTGTAATTGTTTCAAATATGATCAAAAGCACGAAAGAAATTGCAGCTAAACTAATTGAAACCGACGTAATGGAAATTTTAATGGCTTTAACAAAGAGTGATACAGTGGAAAATAAAAAAGTAAAAGAAATAGCATCTGATGCATTAAAAGTTGCATCAGAATGGAAACTTATTAAGAGTGCAAATGAAGAACAAACAACACAAACTACAAATAATTTGGAAAATGTTGAATAAACAATGCAATGTATAATTAATTATGAAAACCATAAATACAGCATGAAATGTATAATGATATTATATTTCATAACAGCATGAAGTGCCTTAAAAGATATGTCAGTCTGATCTTTTATAACAAATTTTATTTATATAGATAATGGAATAAAGAACATTGATACTTACGAACTTTTTTTAGAAATAGTCAAATCAAAAGTATTGCATTTATTAACAGTTTGATATTATATACTATTGTTGCCAATAAAATTATTTATTTACTGTTTAAAAACTTCAATTATTTATTTTATAAACCTTATACATACAATAAGTAACAGTTAAGATTATTAAGAATATAGGTTATAACTTTAAAAATGGATGATCTAAAGCTTGCTCTGCTGTAAGACGTGTTTTATGATTTAAATCCAACAACCTTAGTAACAAGTGATAAGCTTCTTTCGGAAACTGAACGTCCGTAGATGCCTTAAAATATATAACAAATATTCTTGAATACTAAATTATAAGTGCTGCTATATAAAAATGTTAAAAATGAAAATTAAATTTTTAATCATGATTATAAATAAATAAATAATAAATCAAAATACCTTTTCGTACATCCTATGATCTTTACAATTATCTAATAAACCCTTATTTCTCTTTTGTAACTTCTGACATAAAGACACAATATCAACCCCTGGTATATCTTCATTAAAGATAATTTTTTTTCCTGATTTTCCAAAGAAAATATTTGAAACATGAAAAATAAATACAATGAAAGTGAACAAACAAAATGATTCGCAATAAAAATTAAATTTAAAAAAAAAATATAAATTTAATACCTAATTTGTGTGCACATTGTTGCATTTTATTAGACCCAAATATAGTAGTTATTTCTGCCAAAGCTGTACAATCATCTGGAGAATGAAAAAATGGTTGGGTGCCACTGAGGATGCACAGCATCATTACCCCACTTGCCCAAATATCAATTGCTGGTGTTTGTGAAGGGTGTTTTAATAAAACTTCAGGTGCACGAAATCCTGGTGTGCCAGCTCTTGGAGCTATCTGTTCTGGTCTAGATGTGCACAGTGAACATACTTTTGGTTTTCCAAAACAATAACATTTTTCTCCTATAACCTTTTTTCTCGAGCTAAGAGAAAGGTTTAAACTATTCTGAAAAAATATTTTGTAAAAATAGTACTAAAATTCTTCACAGATGTACCACCATCCATTACTACTCTAAATAATGAATACTTCACTTCATCTGATCTTTTCCGCTTGACAGATTGGGTTTCAAAATTAATGGACTTAAGTTTATTAGACTTATCTTCAGCTATGTATTCTTGTGCTAATCCAAAGTCTACCAACAAGTATCTATTACAAATAAGGAACCAATATATTAATTTATTAAAACAGCTTCCTATAAAAATAATTTACATGCATTCACCTTTTATTGCACCGATCATATAAAAAATTACTAGGCTTAACATCTCTATGTATAATCTTAAATTGATGAACTCTTCGCAATGCAGTCAATAATGCTATCATATAATCTTTTGTTTCTTGAAGAGTCATATTTTGTACATAATCCTATTTAAAATTGTCAATGGAAAATTAAGAAGCCAAAACATTTACTTGGAATTACAGTGAATCCTTAACTTATTCTGTTAATTTGTTCTATAGCTTACAACATAACGTAAGTTATATATACATGAAATTTTACAGGGAAAAAGCCTTAATTTATATGTGAATATATATATATAAGTACACACTGAAGGACTCACTGTATATTAATCTAATTAAAATGTCTATGAAAATATACCGAAAATTTATCGTGTCTCATATATGGCATTACAAATACTACTGTCTCAAAACTTCGTAAACACAATTCTAATCCAACCACATAATCCTTTCCACTGAAACAAAATTTTGTTTATCATTTTTTTATACACTTTTCTATACATTATTCGTTCAATTGTAATCAAAATCTAATATATCTATTACCCTATCTGTTGCATACACTGCAATTCACGTTCAATCTTTTCAGGATGACGAGTAGGAACTAAATGTTTTAACGCAAACTTTTTCGTACCATCCGAAGATTTTAACGTAGCTAAGAACACAGAACTGAAAGTTCCTTCCCCGACTTTTCCATGGACACGAAATAAATCCTTCAATAATGGAACTCTATTTTTAAGGGCGACAACATTATCTTCTTCTGAAAATATCGTATATTAAGTTTCATTTCGTTTTCATTGAAATTTAAATATTTGTTATGAACAAAATTAAACAATAAATTTTTAACCATCTTCGTTATCCTCTTCAATTTGAGTTTTTCCTTCCATAATTACAATATGTCACATAAAGCACTCGATTGTATTATCACGTTACTATCTTGCTAATTAGTTGATTTAACAAAATAGAAATTTTCTTATTTAATATTAACATTGACTAACTGTCACGTGTACAATAACCTATCATAACGATCAGACATTGGCGCCATTGGATGATAAAGCCCCATTCTAAAAAGTACTGTACAAAATGAACTATATTATACTAGTACTAATACTAGTGGCGCCATCGGTGGGAAAACGCCCAAGTTTGTAGGGATAATTGTTCCCACTGTTTTTGCTAGATGACGCCACTAACTAAAGTGTCGATAATTATTCCTGAATTAAGTAATCATTCATATGAATGATAAATTAGACGTATTAGCACTATATTGAAGAGTTATACAACAAAGAATCGATTAATTATACATTTATAAACTAAAATTAATTAAAATGTATCGATGGCGCCATCTTATAGAAACAGTGGAAACTATTTTCCCTACAAACTTGGGCGTTTTGCCACCGATGGCGCCACTAGTATTAAAAGCTGAGCGGCTAAGCGAGCGGTGACCTCTTTGTAACGAATGGTGATGAAACTGTATATTTTTATTTGTAAAAGAAAATAAACGTATATTGTTTTCTTTTTTAAATGACACTATTATTTGTATTCACATAAAAATATTATTTAATATTGGAAATTATAAGACTAACTTTTAGTACATTTTAATCTGTAATAACTAAATACAATCTTTTAGTCTTAGGTTACAGTAAAAATATGTCAAGAATATATTAATAATTGATTGAATTGTTAGTATTTATTCTTTTCATTCCTTTTCCCTTACATGTACACACTTTTATAATGTGAAAGTAATAATTTTTTTAATTATTAGTCTATAGAATAACTTGTATGAAGGTGCGATCACTGTATTACACAATCCGAAGAAATTGGATGTAATTAACCGAAACATTTAAAACAAACATTGAAGTGGATGTATCTCTTTATTAAAATTAAAAAGTAATTAATTAAAAATGTCTGCTACCGATTCATCGAAACCAATACCGCAAGAAGAAAGCGAAAAAAAAGTATTTACGAATAATGCCTATTGGGACCAATTAACTGTTTATCTTGTTGGCAACCAACAAAGATTTAGAGAAAATATTATAATTCCGAGAAATGTAGGTCCTGTGCAAATTAAAACCAATGAAGAGAAACGCATAGAAAGTATAATAGAAAGCTGTACTTTTAAAAGCTTTTGTAGTTGCTGTATAGGTATGTTTGTACTGTAATGTATAAGGCATTTTTTGTTTGTCTCAATATAATATGAAAGATTTATATTTTTAGGATATGGTCTTGGAGCTGCCATAGGTTTGTTTTCAGCTAGTGTAAATCCAAATGTAGCCACTCTTGAAAAACAACTAACTGTTCGTGAAACAATCAGAGAAATGAAAACTTCAATGTCAAGTTATGCAAAAAACTTTGCTGTAGTTGGTTGTGTGTTTGCAGCAATTGAATGTACAATAGAATCGGTAATGCTTTTATAAATTGAATACAAAATTTGTATTTTAATTCACATTCATACATGTATTTCCACATCTTACAATTTTATTTTAGTATAGAGGTAAAAATGATTGGAAGAATACTGCATATGCTGGTGGCTTCACAGGTGGAATACTAGGATTAAGAGGTACTACTATATCACATGTAAAATTTAAACATGATGTTAAAGTGTACAAAGTTTTGAATCAATAATAATTTCATGTTATAGCTGGTGTAAAAGCAAGTTTGGTTGGAGCAGCAGGCTTTGCAGCATTTTCAACTGCGATAGACTACTATATGAATCATAATTTTTAGGCAATTAATTGTACAAATTATAGTAAATATATTTGTATAAAAAGATATAAAACGTACGCTTAGTGTATTTCGAGGAAAATACATACAAAAGTACGAAAATGTTCTTAATACAAAAATGCATATAAATAAGTACAATAGTTAAGAAGTAAAATAAATTCACATAATACACTCATATTTGCTTTGCTTACATTACTTAAATGTCTCCACACACCTTTCCATTCTTTAAAAGTAATGTATTTTTCGTATTACCTACATTTTTATGACATAAATCGTGAAGTGATATAAACGACTAATATTATTTAATGTTAAGTAAAAATAAAATACATGCTGTTTCAAAATAAAAAATAATACTTTAAATATTGCAAAAATTATTTTGTATGCAACACTGCCTATCACATGTATTCTGAGTGATTAAGTGGCAGTTTGATTTGAAACAGTCTTAATGTCTTTTTGTTTCACTTAAAAAAATATACGTGGAACATTGGAAGATATGGCTTGCAAAGTACACATACTATAGTTACTATATGTATCTATAGATTTTTCAATTAGATGAAATATTTTTAGGTTCTACACTCCTAGTTTAATTTGATATGAAATTTTTCATATAATGCTAGTTAATACAATATTTAAGAGATTGTGCATATTTTGTAACACATTCGTTTTATGCGAGTATAATGTAACTACCACAATGATTTACCAAATACGAATTGTACTATATTTGTTAAGAAATATATAATATTTATAACAATTTGTTACATATATTTGTTTTTATAAAATGGTTATCATGTTTGATAATTGTATTTTAATAATGAAAGTTGTAAATTGTTCTATTAAAAAGGAATACGCAAGGCACTTATCGAACGTTTCTATGTTATATGATCATACATTAATATTGTTTGTCAAACTATCGTCATTTTATATTATGTATCGTTTCCTGTACTTTTAATTTGTCGTCTTATTCTTTGATTCTTTTAAGACACTATAATATGAACAATATTATTTATGATTTGATTAACAAAAAAATACTGAGTAAAAGAACGTATCTTCGATAAATACGTTCGTCAGAAAAAAATTCTTACGGATTATGCACTGTTTTCAAAATTATATATGAATATCATATGAAACAATTAATATATCTTCTTGGCACCTGCAATGGCGAAGAATTCGAGTCTTTTCACGCATTTGTGCATAAATCATATTTAATTAAGGTTGCTGTTGTTGCATTTGCGCCTGCATTACTGCTAAAAGTTCTTGCATACGTCGTAATTCTGCTTCCTTTTCTTGCAAAATACGATCTTTTTCTGATACTGTATTAGATTTTTCAGATTCCACTATACTGTTGGTAAAAAGTTTCAATGAATTAATAAATATGCTTCTATTATGTTTAAAAAAATTATATTATTATAGTTACGTTTGTCTGCGAGGGGGTACGGGAGCTCCTTTTGCTAATCTTTCACTGCGATAATTTTCATAGTGCACCTCTTGCGTTACTTCTTGTAAATCCTGCATGTGGGTGCTACAAAGACATAAAAATAAATGATAATACTTATTTCAATTTGTTAACGTTTTGGAAAAACATCACATACATTAACATTGTTCTTAGCTTTATAAAATCACAATGATCAGGATTTTCAACTTCTACCACACCCCATGGATACAATCGTCCGCGGACTTTTCGTCCTTTTACTTCTAGCAATGTATTTGCTCCACATACTGCAAATGGAACAGCTTCTTTCAACTGTCTAACTTGCTCTTTATAATCTTCATCTTCGTCGCTATCACAATCTGGTAAAGGATAGATTTTTATACCACTGCCTTCAATTTCTTCCATAACTCGTTTTTTTAACCGAAGTACTTCTTTTTTTGTAAGTACATCAGCCTTTGCAATTACTGGCACGATATTAACCTTATTATGTAGTTGTTTCATGAATTCTATATCCAAAGGTTTCAATCTAATAAAAATTAAAACGACAAATAAAAGTTAATATTTTCATAATTATTGAATAAAATAAAATTATAATTAACACATCTTACCCATGCCCAAATGGAGAAATAAAATAGAAGCAACAATGTATTCTGTTATCTACTATATTTCTTCTATTTAAACCACTTTCATCTCGTAAAAATCTTTCAAACTGATCATCTATATATTGTATAATAGCTCTAAAACTGTCTGTATTATCAATTGCATCTCCATAACCAGGGGTATCAACAACAGTCAACCTAAGTTTGACACCTCTTTCTTCAATCTCCACAGTAGAAGCATCAAGTTTCACAGTTTGATTAGTTTTTTCTACTCAAACAATAAGAGTACGTCAATTATAACACATAAGATACAAATATATATAAAAATTTATAAACAAAATAAAATTTACCTATTGCATCAGGAATAACACGTTCTGGATATAAATCGGTAAGGAACAAACTATTTACTAATGTGGATTTTCCAAGACCTGATTCTCCAACAACCATCAAAGTAAATTCAAATCCTTTTTTTACTGATTTTCTATGTACCTGATTAGGTAAATTTGCAAATCCTACATATCCAGGAGTCTCGAGGCTAGCAAACTATTAAAAATAAAATAAATAATATTAATGAAATCATAATCACTACTTAATGCAGTTTCTTACAAGTAATATAAACATTCTTGTATAACAAAAGATATAATGAATTCTGTATATTTAAGGTACCTACCGTTTTTACGCTTTCGGTAGACATTTTTTTGTTATAATACAATTTAACGGGAAGAAGAAGTCTTTGATTGCGTGGCGTTTTCAACTATTATGAAGAACAATCCGAAACTAAATTTTAGACGAACAAGCGCCGTAATGTGACAGAACGCGATATCACAACCATACCGAAAGCGTGTATGATGAACAAAACGGAGAATAGGTTATTGTACTTAAAAGTCTTATACTTAATCACCATCACTTTTCTGTTTGCGTAAATTCATAATTAACAATTCAGACGATTTAATTGTAACTTCATCGAAATATGAAACAAAGATATTGCACCGACTGTACAGGAAACGTTACTGTATATCTGTATAAGGAGGGGAGAGAAAGGGGATAATCCCCAATAGGCGTGGCAACTGAAATACCTTTGTTGCCCCACAAAAAATACGATGACTATTTTAACTTTGCTCTATCTTTTCTTTTCACGTATTATTGCTATATTAAATTATAACTGCTCGATGTAATTTATTTTATTGTTCTTTTTGTCTAAATATGTAAGAATCTAAAATAAAATTTAGCAAAAAAATTCTCCAAATAAAACAATCTAAATATATTTAAGATATACAAAATATGTTAAGAATATTACATCGTTCACAATTCAAATTACACATATATTTTATCGCCATTATCTCCTTATTTTCTAACAATGCATTACACGAATACGAGGCAAACGACTACTTTATTCAGGAAATAATATCATATACAAGCATAGTTTTACATAATATTTTTCATTATTTCAAGTTTTCCTTTGTTTATTATCTCATAACCATCGATATCTCTTTTAAATGATCGATATTACTAGCATAGTTAATTAATTCGTTACACAATATTAATGTATAGTGATCGACACATTATCTTCATACCATTCAGTGATGTATACATTTTCCAATCACTTAAATATTTTATATCTCGTAACTGTTTGTTATTTCGCGAGTGCGTAAACAATTGTTTAATACTTTGAATCAAATGCGACATTGCCTATTAAACAATCATTCACGAATCATTTTAACAAGCACATACAATGATCGGTATTAAGGTTAAACGTAAAAGTTGTAAGGAAGGAAATGATAATAGGGATAATATTTTGCACTCGTTGAAATGGGGATTACTCTAGAGTACAATTTTAGAAGATGCGGTTTGCACGGGACCAAATACACGTGCAATGACAGTATATATTTTTAATAATTTGTACACATACCCTCAATATCATTACAAAGTGATACAAAACCCAACATGAAATTGACATAAACATTAAAATGTACTTTCTGTATCATCTCACAATTATGATAATATATATGTTGCACACATATATATATATATATATATATATATATATACCATCATTATTAAATTACGTATTGCATACACAATTTTTACTCAAAAATCCCAATTTACTATTACATTTTTGTAACTACGAAGTTAATGTAAATAGAGAGGGCATTAGACAAGAAAATTTTATTTTTCATTAAAAATGCCAAATGCGTGGAACTTAAAAATCTCGTTAAATCACCTTTCGTCTTTATATACTTTTGGGGAAGACTCCCCCTTAGGGGTAAATAAAAATTATTGTTATATTTTTTCATCTTTGAAGAGATTCTTCCCATTGTGTTTGAAGAGGCTAAGGAATCTCGGAATTGGTTTCCAAATTTTTTTTGTTGGGGTAGTTCCTTTCCTTGCAATTTAGGGAATCAGAAACTGTTTATCATAATAATAATTTTACTTCTCTTCGTTTTTAAGTTTCTCCTCCCGAGGTTTTGCACCACCGTATATTGAACTTGATTTACTTGATTCAGCAATTGCATTTACTGGATCTTTTACTGTCCTTGGTGCTAGTACCAGACGTTTCCTCCCACGTGCCTCTATTTTGAAAAGAAAGTTATAGTAATTTATAACGTTTTAAACACATTAATCTTAATACAACATTTATGTATGAACAAACCTGGAGGTGGAGATTTGTTAGAATCTTCCTCGGGAAGTGGTTTTCGCTCAGGTCCAATTCCGCGAGGTGGTGGTGGTTTATTACCATACGTTTTAGGCGCTGCATTACGCGCCCAGTCTCGACTTCCGCCACCTGCATCATCATCGAACTGATGATAACTGCCACGATTACCCCTCGTGTCCCACGTACTACCTTGCCTGCCACCATGTTGACCTCTGTCACTATAACCTCCTGTAAATTTTTTATATACTATAAGAATATATCTGCTTATCTGTATTTATGTTTAAGCCATTACAAATTATTTTTTATATATATAAAAATAATTAAAAAATATATTTTTACCGTAATCATCATTGTATCCACCACGGCCACCATCTCTACTTCTGTAGCCTCCACTGCCACCACCACCACCTCCACTACCACGACCTCTCCTGTCGAAACCACCTCCTCGATCATTTCTTTTTCCCTCTGCTACATCTATTTTAAGCATACAATTATTTACTTCTATTGCTCCATTCATTTGCAATGCAGCCTCTAAGTCTGCTAAATATTCAAATTCGACATAACAGAAACCCTTAAACCTATAAGAAAAAGAGAAACTTTATCATATATAGTACAATTGATTATTCATAGTAGTAAGATCTTAAATTTTAATTGATATCATGATAAAACTTAATCGCAATACAAACAAGATTATGGCACAAACCTATCTGTTTCCTTATCTTTAACCAATCTGATTCCTTTAACATTAAGTTTATCAAAGATCAAATCAACATCTCCTTGAACAATTCCATCTGGCAAATTTCCCACATATGCAGTATAAGGTGGTTCTGTTGGCAGTGGCTTTCTGTTACTACTGCGGTATCCACCTCCATAATCTCTGTATACAAATTACAAATCATCGATAAATTGTTCTCATTGATTTTTAAAAAGCTATACTATATATCAAATTACTTTATATAAAATATATTATACAAAGTATATACACAGTATATACTTTACAATCATTTTGTACCTATATCTAACAAAACACTATAAAGAACATTAAACCTTTTAAGTACTCTTAGTATTTGAATATATTAATATTATTTAATGTGCTGAATTTTCTAAACAAGTTTGATAAACAATATAAATTCAATTCTATTTGCATGTTGCGTTAATTAATGTTTGTAAAAAGATAGATGATATACAAATGTTCTTAGCAATAGTACAATGAAGAAGACGTTAAATAATTTCAACACTTTCAGCACCCAAATCAATCGGTGTTATTTAATTCAGTTGAAACAGAACAACTTTTATTTTTGCACTTGTAAAATACACTTATAATTGGAATTCAATTTTAGGAATGTACATTTTTAAAATTTATTTAGATGTAAATTTTTTAAGCACAATTTTGACGAATAACATACGTTCAATTATATTTCCACGTTGAATCCGCTAATGTTTGCGAGCAGGCAAATGGTATAAAAATACACAAACAGTAAGATAACGTTTCGATTAATAGTACTGCGAATAAAATATATCAGTATTTGGCCGGCCAAAATAAAGCCGCGTGTCGGAGACACCATATCTGCAAGGTGCTGCGCTACACTCTAATCGAAACTAGTTTAACCTTAAAATCGTAAGATTATCGAAAAAATAGAGCATTTCTTTATCGACTTGGTGCACTGATTAAATACCACGGCCGCACTATTTCAGAAAATCCCAATGACTGCTGTACACAAAGAAAATTGCAGTCTATACTTGCCTTGAATCTTCATAACCACCTCGACCAGCCATATTGGATGCACGAAACTGACCGGGACCGCGCGGGTCGAGCGAGTTACTATGTTCAAGATGGCACTTTCCTGACCATCAAAGAATCTCTCAAATCATAAAGCACGCAAATTTGTCCAATCGTGTAAATGCCCTTCGATAATACTCTATTAAATGTTCGCGAATTTTCAGTTAGAGGAACACAACAATTACTACCGTTTATACCACGAATTTTTAAACAATTTGATTACGATTACGCACTATTGGAAAATAACTTACTCTTACACATTCGTATTGTACAATACTACTAAAAATTTCTATCGATAATAATTCGAAAATTTGTATATTAAAATATGAAATTTTTAAAGAAAACGATTGACAGTCTACGCAATACAAAAATAAGACGTTCACTTTTGATTTTGTATCATATTCATTATTTGATTTGTCGGGATAATTATATTATTAGAAGATTATTAAAATATTAAATTGTTCGTTTGTTCTCGTATTATGTTTTTAATTCAGGTAGTCATTAGATTAGCGTAGTTTATAGTTAAAACGAACCAAGATGGCAGACGAGAGTATGCACATGGTAGAGGTGGTTTCAAATGACTTTAAAATTAAAGAAACGAATAAAATGGATTGTACAATTCTTGATTACTTTACAAAACTCAGAAATGAAACTGAATCTGATAGGATAGTTGGTGGAATTGAACTATTAAAGTATTTACTTGAACAAAGTTCGGTAAGTATTTATTTAAACGTAACCTATAATTTACCAGTTCTTGTGTAGCGTGAGTATCTTTATAGGTTTTTTTTTATAAACGAACTAATTAACATATAATAATGTTTTAGGAACAGAATGGCAATAAAGAGTTTAAATATGCGATAAAAAGACTTATCCGAGGATTAGGTGCATCAAAAACATCTTCTCGGATAGGATTCTATACTACTTTGACAGTATTTTTAAAAATGCATTCTGAAATATCGGTAGAAGAGCTTTTGTCTATAATTGATAGCGAACTGCATCCAGTAAATAGTAACAATAAGGGTGTAAGTAAACCAGTTACTTTGACATAATGGTATATTATGGGCACATATACATTATGTTACATTTATAAGACATGTACCTTGTCTCATTGCACATGTAATTTATTAAATAATGCTATTTTAGGAAAATGCTGATATTTACATGGGACGTATATTAGTATATGGAGCATTAATACGATCTAAAGTGCTTTGTAAAAGTACTACTGAAATACAAATGCAAATCATACAGGATCTTATAAATAGAGGAAGACAGCGTAGTTATTTATCATTTCCTGCTACATCGTTTTTTGTTGAATTTATAAATGAAATTGACATTGATAATGTTGAAAGATTGGTTTGGCCAATTGTTGAAAAAGAATTTGGTAAACCATGGAAGGAGCAAACCATAGATACATTTTATATTTTATTAATAATAAAGGCCAAATGTCCCTTACTTGTAAATTATAAATTTTCAAAACAACATTTTGGTACAGAAGATATTATCACCAAAGAATCTATGGGTGATATAACGAAAGTGTTACTGGTAAGTGTATTCCAGTGTCAGAAGTTCATCTCTACAGAACGTTATATGATTTAAGAAAATTCTTCATTCCAAATTTAACTTTTATATTATTGTTGTTCAGGATTTGCCTAAAGTTGTATTGTGTCATCATCCAGTATTTAAACTATTCTGTGAAAATCTAACAGCTGAGCTTATTATTGATTTTTGGACATATATAGATCAGAAATTTACAAAGCCATCGAGAATTGACGAATACTTGGCTGTAAAACTTCTCAAATTGTTGTTATCAAGTACTATGGATAAGTCAGTACTTCCGTTGTTATTATCTCCGAACTATATGCAATATATATTGAAAAAATTTTCTAATAGTAAAAGACACGAGAAAGATGAAATACTTCTTGCTTTCAAGGAAATCCTACAATTGCTAGTATCAATTACAAGTAGTAGTGATACTAAGCCAAAAACACAGTATGCTGTATTAAAGAAATTATTATTATATCCAGGCGATTTAATGATAGAAAAAAAGACAGGTGTAAAAGTCATTCAAATCATTACAGGAAGTATGAATTTAGAAGGTATTAAAAAAGTGTCAAAACTATATAGAGATATTATTGAAAATACAATTCCTAAGGAAAAATCAGATGTGAAATCAGAATCATTTTGGACTAATGCAGAGAGAATTTATGCTGCACACTTATTAACAAGGTATTTAATGTTTTGAAAAAATTCAGTTGACATTAAATCTTTCCTGTGGTGTAATTAAATATACATACTTAATTTGTTATTGTATCTTTCTAGATTCATGGGACATTCTGCCACTCTTATGGATCAAAAATGGAGATTATCTCAATTGAAATTCTTATTTACTCATGGATTATGTGAAATGGCAAATGTCGGAGTAGATTTAGCTCGTAAGTTTTATATTTTTTACTTAAATTTTACTTATTTTTTTTAATTGTATATTAATTTTTTGCAGCACAACTTAAAGATGCATTTTATCATGCATTGGATCACAAGTTACCAAAGTTGAATGATCTGCGAAATATATTGAGCGAATTAGTTCATTACATAGATATCAATTTAAAAAATGAAACTTTGAAATTAAGAAATCCATTATCAGATGAAGCAAAAACTGCTTGGGAAAAAGTGATACACTTAATTGAAAAGTTAGAGAATAATTCGAAAAAGGCAGAGGCTGTACCAGTATTTCATACAATGAATTTACATATGGGTTTACAATTATTTTCAGACCCACAAATGGCAATAATGGCTATCTTTGAACTTCAAAGCTGTTATGAAAGATTATTAAAAAAGTCTAAAAAATCTAAAGTAAAAATTGACGGAGACGATGAAGATGAGCCTGAATGGGTTGAAGTAGTAGTTGATTTATTGTTGTCTTTTTATTCTAAAAATGACCATTTATTGCGATCACTAGTTGGATGTGTATTTCCACATATTTGTCCATACGTAACACCGTCAGCTATACATCAGATTTTGGCGGTATGTAAATATTATTTTATTTTTAATATTGAAGAATATTCTATTGGAAAATTTGTATTTTAGGTCCTGGATGTAAGAAATGAAAAAGGACCGCTTGTAACGAAAAATGACCCTGACGAAGATGAATCACCAGACACGGGATCAAATTTTGATAGCGAAGATGACGAATCTATTAATGATGATATGGAAAGTTCGTCGGATGATAATGAGTCCGATTCGAATGAGGAATCAATGAACGAGGATGAAGATGGAACAGTACTTGATCGATTACGGATGGCAGTACATCAAGCATTAGGCGATGCTATCGTCCAAACTGAAGATGACATAGACGTGGACAAGATTAATGAAGAGGATGGAAAAAGACTAGACGAATCATTAGCAGCGGCATTTAGAATTCTTCGCGAGAATCGCCAATCGCGATCTAAAAAACAAGAAAAATCGGCGCAAGCTCTAACACACTTTAGAATTCGAGTTATCGATTTATTGGAAACGTACTTAGAATGTAGCCCATCAATGGCAGTTATACTCGATATGATACTTCCTCTTTTTGCATTATTGGAGTATTGCATAAAAGACCAGCATCAAAAACCTCTTCAAGATCGAATTCGATCATGCTTAAAAAAACTAACAGCAGTAAAGAAATTCAAGGATACAGATGATATCGATGAAGATTTATTAATAATGATATTAAAGGTAGTTGTAATTAATCGCAACGTAATCTTATGTTTGATATATAATTGATAATTTTATACTTTCAAGGCTCTAATAGAAAAGGGGGAACGAACCACATCAGTTTATCAAGAGATGAGTGATAAATTGGCAGAATGTTGCATATTTCTTGTAAGATGTGCACAACATGCAGATTTACCAACTGATTCTATTGTTAAAATTTACGTTGAAAGTCTAACTGCCTTCTTCAAAAGAAGAGACTGTGTATTATCGCCTATGTTATTCAAAAGTATATTGCAATTACATTGGGAGGGTAACTGGCAATTGGCTCCCTTACTGGTACATTTTAAATGTTTTATTCTAAAACATAGTTGTATTAAAAATATATCTCTAAATAATGTGCACGTATTTTTGTAGGTGGATTTTGCTTTTGACAATACTGTCAGATCTTTTCGTCGAGGACATGCACTTGACTTTTTGACAGTATTTTATAACAATGGCCGTTTGGTCCGTTTAGATACAAAACACTCTGACATAAGAATGAAGATGGAAAAGAAGTTATGTAAAAATACCATAAGTACACTTCAAGAATTATGTAATGTACATAAAGCTGAAAATGAACAACCTATTTTAAAAAATGGCAATGAAATAGGTAAAGAAGTCAGGCAAAGGTATGTTTACCTTCTCTTGTCGTTGTTACGAAATGTTTATACTCAGCATTTACCAAAAGCATGGAATTGGGAAGCTATTGGAAATGCGCTCGTAACATACAGAACTCATGCATCACTTAAAAAAGATACGAAAGTAGCATGTAATAGGTTAGCAGCCCAAATTGGAGTTTCATGTAATGTGTAAGTAACGAATATGAGAATTTCTAAAAATATTTAAACATTATTACGTTGCAATAATAAACTATTTATTCTTTATTTTCGCCTCAGATCTACGAAAAAAGATAAAAATAAACAGACTTCGAAGATTAATGGAGAAACAATGGACGTAACAAACTACATAGAACAGTCTGTCATTGTACAAGAAAATGGAAATGGTCTTAGCGATACAGATAGTCCCACATTAACGAAGGATGAATCGAAGAAAAAGAAGAAAAATAAGAATAAACAGAAAGATAAACAGTTACTAAAGAAGGAAGCACGAACTTTACGTGAAAAAGCGATGTCCGAAGGTTTCGAATTATTTAATTTTAGTTCTTTTAGTTTACCCGGTGAACGTAATAAAAGTATACCACTTCAGAATGGAAACTCACAAAGCGATCGCTCTAGTCCTAATTCTCCAAAAAAAAGGGTGCTCAAACATACATCGGATGGTAATAAGTCGAAAAGAAGAAAAAGCATGGAAACTGCTTAATATATGTAATAAACTTATTAGAATTAATTTGGTCGTAAATTGTTATTTTTGTACATGCATTTATAAAATTACCACAAAGTTTGTACAGCTTTGAAATATATAAGTCATCAACACGAGTCCTTAGTTTTATATTAATAAATGAATTTTGTACAAATTTCGATGTATAGTACGATGTAATTGATAACAATTAACCTACACCTTGCTACGCCTGATGGCGACACTGACGCTTTACCAACAGCGTAGTGGTTCTCAGGTTCTTACTCATTCTTGTGTGTCTTGTGGTAGATGACGCTACGTGTATGCGACGTATGTTATGTTTGCTATTAAGGTTAACCACGAGGTAAGAGTCTATATTTCTGTACCATATACATATGTGTATAACTTTAAAAGTTATTCAATTATTTATATAATTATTTAAGTTTTTAAAAAGATGAGCAAAGGACTGAAAGGTGAGGCCATCACTGGTGGTAATTCAAAATGGTATGAAGAATATCCTAAAGGAAAAGAACCATGTAAACATTCTATGTCTGAAACTGAAATATCAAACTTGAAAGCTGAAGCTAAAAGATATTACGATGGAGAAACTGCCGTGTTTCAATTGAAAGAATCAAAATCTCGCGATTCAGAGACAGCATGGTTAAAAACAGCATTAACACAGGGCACAACCTCTGACAAAGTTGCAGCTGCTATTGTATTAGTACAAGACAATCCAAAATACAATTTATCTAGAATTACAATGCTCATTAATCAAGTACGAATAGCAAAGCACAATCAATGCAATATGGTAATAAAATCTTTAAAGGATCTCTTTTTATCTGACCTACTTCACCCTCAATACAAGCTACTTAAATTTGAAGAGCAAAATTTAAATGATATTAAAAAAACAGACTCTGGTGATACAGTAGTTACAACAGATGCATCAAGAAAAAAATTAATGGCACATTGGTATTTTGAAGACCAATTATGTGAACAATATGAACGTTTTGTTATGTCTTTAGCCACTATTGCATCAGATACAGTGGATGCAAATCGTGAAGCAGCAATGTCTGTGATAACAGACCTGTTGATAGGAAATGCTGAACAAGAACATAAACTATTGGAATTGATTATTAATAAAATAGGAGATCCAAGTGGTAAAATAGGATCTAAAGTTATATTTTGTGTAAATAAGTTATTATATGAACATCCAAACATGAAAAATGTTGTATTAAGAGAAGTTGAAAAATTATTGTTTAGAAAAAATGTTGCACAACGTGCTCAATATTATGCAATCTGTTTATTAACTCAATTTCTTTTGAGTAAGGATGACGAAAAAATTGCTTCCAATCTTATTGAAGTTTATTTTGCATTTTTTAAAGCTTGTTTAAAGAAAGGAGAACCAGATAGTAGAATGATGGGAGCAATTTTAACTGGTGTAAATAGAGCATACCCATTTGCAAAAATAGAATCAAATATACTACACACTCATATAGATTCTGTGTACAAAGTTGTACATATTGGATCATTTAATGTTTCATTAAATGCACTTAATTTATTATATCAAGTAAGTATATACATTGTGATAAGTTTGTTGTATTTTTGATGTTTCATTTTTATATTATTTATGTAGATTACAGGAAAAGATGAAGTCCAGTCAAATAGATTTTATTGTACATTTTATCGAAAATTACTAGACCCACAAATTGGTGTAGCAAATAAACGGGCACTTTTTCTTAATTTATTGTTCAGAGTTCTTCAAAAAGATAATAAAATACAACGTTTATACGCGTTTATTAAAAGAAGCTTACAAATTGCATTATATTTCCCTGCAAATATGGCATGTGCAATTTTATATGTAATATCAAAAATTTTACATACGCGTAAGGAATTAAAGGATTTGTTGCTAAAACCTCAGATTTGCATTAATATTGAAAACGAAGATTCCGGAGCCGAAGCTAGTTCTACAAGATCAGAAACTATTAATGTATGTGAGAAACCTAGTGGGAATTCGGAAGACTCTATTTTATTAACAAATGTTACAACTGGAGTTGATGTAAATGAAATTAAATCTGAAATAAAAGTGGAAGGTGATGTACAAATTGAGTCATGTAAACAAAAAAAATACGATCCCTTCTATCGTAATCCTCTTTATGCTGGAGTAACTAAAGGTTTAAGTAACGAATTGATAGCATTGTTTAAACATTATCATCCAAGTGTTGCATTATTTGCAAATACTATTCTTGAAGGTAATTTACCTAATTATATTATTTTTTTTCTTTTCAAGTATATAAAATATATTATTTCCATGTATAGGAAAACCAATTAATTACACTGGAGATCCATTAGAAGATTTGACCTTAATGCGTTTTCTGGATCGTTACGTTTTCAAAAATCCTAAAAAATTGGAAGATAAAAAAGTAAAAAAGAAAAACGATCCCTTGGCTCAACGTGCAGGATATACACCTAAAGGTGTCAGGTGTATTCCAGTCGATAGTGTTTTATATCTTAACGAAAAGGAAGAACGTATTCCCGTCGACGAATTGTTTTTATATCGTTATCTAAAAAAAAAGAAAGAGTTGAAATACAAACCCAAGGTAGAAGATGATGATGTTGAAAGTGTTAATAGCGAAGAATTTGATGACATGTTGGATAGATTAACGGACGGCAAAGAGTTTGAAGATCTGGATATTGCAGCTGATATTCAAACTAAGAAAATCAAGAAGAAAGGTATGCTGACTTCATTTTTCATTTGTTTTAACATAGAAATAATTTCTAGTACACATGTGATATTTATTACAGATGCTGAGGAAGAAGACGAAAATTTAGAAGTTGGCAGTATCGGTAGCGTGGCAAGTGATGACTCTGATGGTATGAATGATTCAGATGAAAATTATACGGATGAAGAATTACAAGATTTGAGTGACATTGATATAGACGAAGATGACGATTTAAGTGATATAGACTTTAATGAAAACACAAACGACAATGAAGATATTTTTGGTGATGATAATAAATTCAATAAAAAGAACAAAGAAACAAAGAAAACAATTCAGTTTATGAATAAACTGAGTAAAAAGTCAAAGGAAATCGATAGTAATACATTTGTATCAGCAGAAAAATTTGCAGAAATGCTTGAAGAACATAGTAAACAAAAAAATAAACATGGCGGTACAGATATGTATAGTACTGCAGACGGTGCAAGTTTTAAGCAAATAGATTGGGAATCGAAGCGTCATCAAAAACTTAGAGGATCATTGAATAAAAACAAACGAAAAGGCCCTAGAATTGTTAAGAAAAACTCAAAAAAAATTAAACGTTAATTGTAAAATAAAAGCTTTTTTCGAACATAAGAAATCAAGGTGTTTTATAAATTATAAAAATGAAATTCGTCACTTTAATTGGAATTTTATACAAAAAATAAACCGTACATTATTACTTATATATATACATACTAGAATATCTTTTTATTTTCATATAATAACCCACAAATAAAAATGAATTGATTAGGTATACACCTATCATCGTAACAGCAAGTCATTTGAAAAGAAAGAATCTTAATTACAACTAATCTTAACACTTTTTGTTATTTAAATATTCATGTATTTAAAAAATGTAGTAACAGATTTTATTTTAATTATTCAGTGTTCTGCGACGGTACCAGTATTACCTTATGTGAAAGTCAGTTTTATTTATTATTAAAGTTTTTAAACTATTTAAAATTATTGATAAATCATTTTCGCTTATGTTTCTGTACGTATTGTACATTGTCGTGTGCTATTTAACCCTTTCGCTATGACAGGTGGCTATAGTCGCTCGCCATAAAATTTTGTAAATTTACCCTGAACTTGCAGTTTCGATTTTCTATCCATACTTTGCTTTTAGTTTGGATTTACGCTGATAACGCTGTTGAATACGGCTTTTTTGAATTAGCGTTCCGTTTAGCAGAAACGCTTTAACGGAGCGGACCGTCATAGTGAAAGGATTAAATGAAATAGTTGTTTGCAATTTCTTTGGCAACTGAAACAATTTATACATATGTATTTGGATTTAATTACTAAATATTAGAAAGACAATTGTAACATGGAGAATATTAAAATAAAAGAAAAAGTCATAGAAATACATCCATTTTATATTATGAACAGACATTGCAAGCTGTATGTGTATCTAGTTCTAAAAGAAATGTACCAGTTGCAAAAGAAGTTGTAAGTGCACATTTTTATGTAAGTGTGTAATAAGGGTAATTATATCTTATTAATAATGAGACAGGTATGAAATGAAACTTGCCTATTTGTTCAAGTATAGGTTGCCACTGTTTGTAAAAAAAAGTTATATCCTCATTATGATTACTGTGCAACAATAAAGAATTGAAATCTCATTATGTACACGCTATTTCTCTTTATATGCGGCAAATTCTAAAGCGTGCAGTGTACGTGTATCGAAAGGGTGGTAGACGCTACTCTGGATCAGCTTTTACTGAGCTTTCTTCATCATGAGTAGGACTATGCCATGTTAGACGTTCTTCGTAGAACTTTATCACAATTTGTGGACATTTTTCATTGGCAATTCGAGCAGGGACTAAATCTGCATCATCTGTGCCCTTCCATTTCATTAAAAACATAAGTTCACCACTTGAATCTGTTGCTCCAATAATTCGTTCGGGTTCTAAATTTCTGTCAAAGCCTGAATAAAAATCAAAATACATCAGTTAAAAATTTTGTTCATGTTTGGTTACAAGTTAATACATTTATTATATATATTGTTTAAAAGTAAAAAGTCACAATGGACAGTTACCTTCAGCTTTCTTTTCTTCGTTTGGTTTCTTCTTAGCTGGAATGGGTGTAGGAGTGCTCGAGCTCTTTCGTTTCTTTTGTTCTTTATCCTCGTGCCGCTTGGCAGTTATAGCAGCTTCCTTCTTTTTTCGCTGTTCTTCAAACTGTGCAATTAAATCTGGACAATCTAGATTTTCTTCTGGTTCCCATGTGTTATCATCATTAGTATATCCTTTCCATTTTAGAAAGTATTCAACCTAAGAGTAATATAGTAATAAATATATTGAATAAAAAAAATTCTATGATTAAATTATGACATTCAATTCTAATACCTTTCCTTTAACCACTCTTCTGTCCAAAACTTTTTCAACACTGAATTCTTCTTGTGCCTCTGCAACTGTAGGACTCAATTCCTTCCCTTTACTCATTTTGTTTCGAATAATACTGCACATACAGTTTATGGTATCATGAAGGAGGTAAATATGCATTGTATAATGTACAGGCTGATTTAAGTTTTATATTATTAAGCAAAGTAAATAGTAGATACTAATTTAAATAACAAAAAAAATTGACAAAATATAGAACTATCAATTGCTGATAATATAACAGGTTACACTTAAATAATACATTTGTGAAAGAAAAGAATTACCAACAAAAATTATTACGAGACATAATAACGGGAAATTTAATAAGTCTACGCAAAACAGCTACAAAGATACAACGAAAAATGAAACGAACACAATGCAAAATGGCGTTACGCCAGCCGGGAAGCAAGCAAAAGATTTTATTTGTTGAATGAACGATCGAATTCAATAGGAAACGACATCGAATCTGATACTTTTCATAAGGATTACTTTTGCCGTTGTTTAACTATAAATAATAAATGTTTATAATACTTACTTAAAGGATAGCAACAAAATGCTCTACGACTTCGCAGGCAGGAATTGTGGCGGCAGGCAATCTAATGCTTTAGCGTCTTGTTACCATGTTGCCGCGTAAAATAGCAAGTTAGCCAACATCTACTCATAAGTCATGACTTTGAGGAAATTTACAATAAAATTTGTTTATTTTTGTGATATATCGAATTACTAACATTTACAAATAAAAGAACAAATAAATATCAATTTAAAGAACTTTACGATAATTGTTAAAATCATACAAGAGTCTAATAAACATTTGTTATAACACTGTTTTCTTTTCAATGTTGTGATCAATCACTTCAAACTCAAAGTTTCGTATCTTAGCATTCTTGAGAAAACACTTTTTTTAACACTTTTTATTTATTAAATAGATTTAAGACATGTTGTTATATCAATTTTAACGCTCAAATAATAATTCGAATTATTTTTCTAAGATTGTAAAGAAGTCTTTTTTAAAAAAATAAATGTTTTTCAGAACTACCTTTTTAAGAAAGAGTGTATCTGCATATTCTACCAGATGGCGCTATTATTTAAAATTTTATCGTTGATTTTCAGTTCTACAGTGACCGTACTTCAAACGGCGCTGAAAATTTGGAGTTGGCAAGGACTTTCAAGGTATTGTTAAAATAGAAATTGCAAAGTAGTAGTATGTACTTAAAAATTGATCGATTCGTTTATGTTATTAAATGATATAATATTCAAATTTAATTGTCTTTTACGTGAAATTTATAGAATAACATTCGTGATGGCTGCTCGATCCGTCGTTAGATATTTACGTCCGAAAAATGTTGTACCTCAAATTCACCGATGTGCTTCATTATCTGCATTCGAAATACAACACAAAACTCCAACTATTAAGAAAGTAATGCCCATACCAAAAGCACATTACGGTGGACGACACACAGTTACTCTTTTACCTGGTGCTGGTATTGGTCCAGAATTGATGACCTATGTGAAAGAGGTATAAACATAGTATTAATATTTCCGACTCAGATAATGACCTTCCCTTATCGTGTTATTTGTTACATTTGGTTTGACATATGACATTGAATGTTTTATCAAATCCAAATAATGTTTTTTATTGAATAAGTAGAATGAAGTTATCATATTGTCTTACATAAGTTTTTCATGTGCTTATTACAGGTTTTCAGTTATGCAGGTGTACCAGTAGATTTTGAAGATGTAGATATTGATCCTAATGCAGATGATAATGTTGATTTAGACTTTGCTATTACATCAATTCGTAGAAATGGTGTTGCATTAAAGGGAAATATTGAAACACGTAGTACAGAAGCTGGTGTAATTTCTCGAAATGTTGCACTTCGAAATGAGCTGGATCTTTATGTAAACGTTTTACACTGTGTGTCATATCCAGGAGTGAATTCTCGCCATAAGAACATTGATATTGTCATTGTCAGACAAAATACAGAGGGTGAATATGCCATGCTCGAGCATGAAAGCGTATCAGGTGTTGTAGAAAGTATGAAAATCATTACGAAAAGCAATTCTGAACGTCTTGCAAGATATGCATTTGAATATGCTAAACGAAATGGAAGAAAAAAAGTCACCACGGTTCACAAAGCAAATATAATGAAACTCTCAGATGGGTTATTTTTAGAAACATCGAAAAATGTTGCGAAAGAATATCCTGATATTACCCACAATAATATGATTATTGATAATACTTGTATGCAACTGGTTTCCAATCCGCATCAATTTGACATTATATTAACAACCAATCTTTATGGATCAATTGTATCAAATGTGGTCTGTGGTTTATTAGGTGGTGCTGGCTTATTAGCTGGAAAAAATTTTGGAGATCACTACACAATATTTGAGCCTGGTACTCGCAACACTGGTACAGCTATTGCTGGAAAGAATATTGCTAATCCTATTGCAATGTTGAATGCAGCTGTTGATATGTTACGTCATCTTGGACATAAGCATCATGCTACGTTAATTCAGAACGCAATTAATAAAACTATTAACCAAGGTGTTCACACTCGCGATCTTGGTGGACAAGCTACAAGCAGAGAAGTTGTTGACACAATTATGAAACATATTAAAACAGCAACTAATTAAGACTGGCTAAACATATTTTGTTAGGTAATATCTGTAGAGATATACGTATATAATACTAAATTTTGCTTTTTAGCAAGAATATTCGGTTGTTTGTTGGTAAAAAGTATTACTTTATCACTGTGATTAACCGCAGTCATTATACACTTTAATTTAAAAAAATTCTTAAAAGTATGTAAATTGCACAAAACTATGCAAACTAATTTTTAAGTAAACGACAAATTCAACTCGTGTAATATATTAATATTTTATCTGATATGACAATATCGCAAAATGAAATATTAAGATTTAAACTTTGTAAAATATACATTGTAAGTATTAGTATTGATATATACAGTTGTTCAAATATTGTAATTATCCTCATAGGATACATTTGAGATGTAAACCACTCTTTTTTTAAATTTACATCTTATTAAACGGTATTATCTTGTAATTGAATATATGTTTATACACATTTATTAGATGTCAATTAGTAGGAATCCATTAAACTAATAATTCAATTTACGTTAAATAAAATCAACGCACTTTATCTATATTGTGTTGATTATTTCTTTAATCGTATTAAATATCGAACAATCTAAATTGTTTACATGAACGAGTATGTAGATAACAATCAGTAATTAATAACATTGTATTATGACACTTAAAAAAGAAGATTAAAGACTTATTCAACAAACAATTAATATATATTTTGATTCAATTTTGTAAAAGTTGTAATGCTAGTTCCTCGTCCGCTTGTAAGTGAGTGTTGTTTATTTCGAGCAATGTTTTTTGTTTTTTCTTTATTTTGTTATATTCCTCCTGTGTCAACAGTTTTTTCTTGGGGGGTCTGTAAACAATAAAGCTATGATTACCAAAGATCAAAAAAATATTAGAAATAAAACAGGTATATTTTTCTAGATATGATGTGTTTAGTACTAATTTTTTCAGCACATACCTATGTACTTTGTTTTCCTCTTCATCTTCCCCTGATTCGTCAATGTCTGAAACGTCTTCGTCATTTTCTTGTTGCTTACCGTAGATTTTATCTGGATCTGGTAACCATGATAAATCTGGTTCACTATGCGCGCTGTCGCTCTCATTACTATCAACATTATCATTTATGTCTTCTTGATCGCTAATTTCATCTTTGTCTACTTTCTTCTTACTAGCCTTCAATTTTCGTTTTTCTTCTTTATGTTTCTCTTTTATTTTCTGTCTAAAGCGTTGTTTGTCAAACTTATCTTCTTCCCGTAATATCTGTTTGGCTAGTTCTATATTGATACCAGAATCTACTTCATTTTCGTACTGTCTAGCGAACTCAGAGATCTTCACTTTAGTGGGATCTAATAGTTCCTAAAGTATGAAATATTATATGATTAATACAGCCGTATATCATATTTAAATTAAAAATGAAAATATATGTCAAACCTTTCCCTCATCATCGAAAGTAATTTTCTTATTTGGTATTATTTTTTTCTTAAGCATTTTCTTAGCCACTGCAGCTTTCGTAACAGCCTTCTTTTTACTTGAACCTAAATTTTCGTCGTTAGTGGTGGCGACTGGTAATATTTCATCGATGTCTATGTTCTTTCTTTTCACGGTCAATATTTCATCGTCATCGCTATCGTCTTCGTAAGAAATAAATATAATAAAACAATTTTACAGAGTAACAAAATAATTTTATACGAGCCAACATTAATTGTCTTACCGAATACAAAATCATTTGCTTTTGTTTTTTGATGTGTAATTATTTCTTCATTTTCTATAGACTCATTGTCCTCAGAGAGATTAGAAGTTTGATCTTGCCTTATATCATTGTACAGTTCATTATTTCTAATAATTTGTTCTTTGTCTTCAGTTTTTTTAGTAGATGATTGTCGTTTTTGTTCCATTCTCTGAAGAAATCGAATTCTTGGCGGTATAGCTAATCCTAAAGATCTAGTAATGCAACAATTGCAAAATAAGTAATATTTTCATACATGGTTTTAATTGATTAGACATAATTAGTTACCTCGCGTACGAATCAGTATCTAATGCATGAACATTGAAAACTTCTTTATCTTTCATTAGAAAAACTGATTTCACATATGTTACAAATGCTCGTTGAGCGCTTTCTTTCAGCGATACATCTCGTGCCAATAGAGCTTCCATTTTACGTTGTTGGGATTGTAATTTATTGGGATTAATTCTAGATGAGTACATTATTTTTTATTGATTGGTAAACAATTTATGTTGGATTTAATCACAGCGTGACGGTGATTACCGGCACGGTCTGATGGTCGTTATCACGAAATTAATTTACCTTATCATAGATATTGGTACTTTGCGTTCTTTGAGTTTTTCAACCATTTTAACCTCGGAAGGCAATAAAACTAGGAGAGATTCACCACCTCTTTGAAATCTAGCAGTTCTACCAGCACGATGTATATACGCATTTACATCTTCAGGACAATCCATTTGTACGACCCAATTTACAGCAGGAAAATCTAGATGCATTTTAATTATAAGAAATGATCACTGTATCAATTTTCTTAATATTTACTTTAAAAAAGTTTTCTTCTTTACCTAACCCACGAGCAGCGATATCAGTTGCAAATAAAACTGCAAATTCTTTTCTACAAAAAGTTTCATAAATTTCCATTCTTCTGAGTTGATGCAATGTACCATAGAGAGCTAACAAGCTTAAGCCAGGTCTCAATCGACAAAATATTTCATATACATATTTTACCTGATAATAATTCATCCTACTATCATTTCTATTTATCATTGCAATAAAATGTATTAATAAGCCTATCATACCTGCTTACAACTAGAGAAAAATACAATAATCTTTTGTTTCAAATGATTTCGTATAAATGACCATATCATTGACATCTTATCTTCCAAAGGACAAATAACATAACTTTGCTGAAGACCTTCAGGTGTAGTATGTGCAGCATGTTCGTGAACAGACACATACATAGGGTCTTTCAAACTCAACCTGGCTAAATCTCTTACAGATCTAATAAAATTTTAGAGTACATAATATAATATGATTTTAGGAAACTAAAATTTTAATTCTTCTTAAAAGCACATACTTAGTTTGAGTGGCAGAAAATAAAAGAGTCTGTCTCTTTGGTGGTAAATTCTCTATAATAGAATTCATAGTATGTTCAAAACCCATATCCAAACATCGATCTGCTTCATCCAATACCAATACCTCCAATTTTAAAAGCCACGTAAATATAGATCTATTATTACTTTATTTTAAGCATTTTTATTTTTGTATACTTATTTACCTGCATATTCACACAATCAAACAATGGATTTTCATCCATATGTTGTAATAAACGACCTGGAGTACATATGACAATGTTACATTGATCCATTCTTTTTTTTTCAAACTTTAAATCTTTTCCACCGATAATAAGACCAGCAGAAATATCGTGATGGTGACCAATTTTACGCAATGTTTCATATATCTGATAAGCAAGCTCTCTAGTTGGTGTGATAATGAGTGCACCAAGTCCATCTAATCTTGTCCATTGCTTACAATACAAGATTTCCAGTACCTTCATAATTAAAAAAATTATATTTTAGTTAAAAATTGTTCTCAAATGCAATTATTAAATAACTTTAATCAAGTATTTTACTGGAATAAGAAATGCTAATGTTTTCCCACTGCCAGTTTTGGCAGCTCCTAAAATATCATTTCCACGCAATGCCAGTCCGATACTTTGCCTCTGAATATCCGTCATAACAAAATAATTATTTTCTGCCAAGCCTTTTAAAGTCTTGGATGATATCGGAAGATCCGTAAATTTTTCTGCTTTTATTTCGTCAATCTGCAAAAATATAATCTTCATGAAAACAAGTTATTCGAACAAATGATAAAGAAAGAATCAGCACTTACACTGAAATACCTTGATTGCAGTTTCTCGATTATTTTTGTTTCGGATTCGTGCTTTTTTTTCGTATTGTAAACTTTAACTACCTTCTTTCTCTTAGGCATTGTTTATTATTTTCACATTAAACACGTTGTACAGATAAAAAATATCCAAGAGGTTATGTTTACAAACTGATCAATTTTGATCAGCGCCATCGGTGGCAAAACGCCCAAGTTTCTAGTGAAATAATTCTTATTTCTAATCGCTAGATAACGCCACAATGTATGTACAAAAGCTACAATTTTTCGTACATTTAATTTCCGTTATATATATGCATAATTATACTTTATCTGAGCATAATGCATAGGAACTTGAATTCTTAACCTTTGGCTCATGAAAAAGAACTTATTCAATACTTTTTTGTATAATATAGAAGACATTGTTGTGTAGCGCTATCTAGTGGGCGAGACTTTGAACCATTTCGCTACAAACTTGGACGTTTTGCCACCGATAGCGCCACCAACTGTCATTGTGTTCGCCATCTAGCGTTGAAGGGAGAATCGTAGTGTTCAAATATGTTTTTCAACCAGCTTTTTAATTCAATTTGTTAATCTTGTTTTTAATATTATTGGTTTTTAAATAAATTGTTATCATTGTTTATATTCGGTGTTAATTCATATTTATAATTCTTTTATGTAGTAACCTTACATCGGTAAGTTAATGGCGCCATCTAGCAGTGGAAAAAGGAACTATCGAGGACAAACTTGAGCGTCTTCCCGATAGAGGCGCTGACCAAATTCCGAAATTAGTTCGGTATGTTCACCGCTAGATGGCGATAGTAATTTTCCGCGGGAAATTTAAATCTCTTTTTATTCAATTAAATTAAAGTTCGTTAGAAGCATTTGTAGAAACTATTGAGTAGTTTCAGAGTTTCTTTCGTCTAAATTAATACGTTAATCAATTTATTTTTCATCAGCGGCCTGTCCTGGCTTTGTCTGGGAGCAATTTCGAATTTTTTTTCTAACCGAGTTTTTTCTAGCCGTTTTGTCTCTCGACGTCAACACGAAAAAATCTTGTTTCGACGTAAAAGTTGCGTCACTAATAATACAGTCTTTGTTAACGCGTGGTTAAACAATTAATCTCGCCGCTGGGTAAATTAATTCTGGGCTCGCTATGCTCTCCGACGTGTGTTTCTCCTTTTATGATGCTAATTGCCAGAACGTTATTGTTTGCGGCCCGTAAAGTACAATCGAACGATGAAATTTGTTAAACATCCAGCCAAAATATTCGATTCCCTCCCTTTCTGTCACTTGTTGTTCCGCGAACAATTTGTAAAATATTATCGCGCCGCATGATTTTCCGCTGATAACGTATTTTTGCCATTTGCAATTGCAAGCCATCGATTTACTCCAATTCTATACATTTTATATCTGTTTCTCTTTTCTTCGCGTTCACCGCAATATCGAATGGAGATTGCCAAAAGGCTATCGGTCAGAACTGATTGGCGAAGCGGAAATCCGACTCTTTTGCATCGGTGGCCGATGGCGTCTCTTTCTCTTCCTTGAATCGAAGATCAAAGGTCCGAATCGACCGTTGCGTGTTTGTGATTTCCTTGTAACTTGTATTATTTTCGTTCGATCCTGATGAAATTTTGTCGAGTTACTCTTTACATTCCGAGGCCAGAGAGGACGCAGACGCTTGTAATATTCGTCGGTTTCGAAGGGGCGTCCAGCCGCAGAAATGGAGGGCACTACTCCCGTCTGACATTCAAATTTCAAATGTTCGACTTTTGCTCAACGAGAAAAAGGATACGCCGTGGCCCGTCTATTCATCGCTCAAAGGGATCATTTATCAACATATTTGATATGCTCTCGGGTTACACCGACGCGGAGGAACCTTGCCTGGTCTTTCCACCCGGGGCTTCCATAGAAATAATATGCTAATCGCGCGAAGGCGGAGTTTAAAAAGTGCTCCGATAAATTCTCGAGACTTTTTGACGTAATTTCGCCCCTTCGCGCCGCCGCCACCGTCTCGAAAGATTCTTTTTGCACGGTTTCAGACATCTTAAAAGAGACCCACCTCCACCCTTCCACCTCGTTGCGGTATATCAGACGGCTGAATATATTTTTTGGCGGATCCCCGCCGGATGCCGCGACCTGCTTCACTGGGGTAAAGGATTCTAAGCTGACTTCCCGCGCCGACCCCCCCCCTCTCCCTCCCCCCAGGAAACCGCAGAAAGACGTTTCTGGGACATCTTACTTCGAGACTCGTTTTATAACAAATTTTCTTCTCGAGAAATTTATCTGCAGACATAAACGAGTCAACCAATAGATTACCATCGAAGCTGGACGTATTACGTGTCGCGTTACAGTCGAGGTGGAACCACAAGTAATTCAAGAATTTCAACGATTAAGAACGACTCGAAGCCGATAGTCGCGCTTTCCAACGCGTAAGTGATTGACGCGAGACGTTAAGATCATTTACAAATCCCCTCAACGGCACTTATGCGTGCGGTGACGCATACGCACATATTTATGCACCCCTCCCCTATACATATCGTACCCTCATACATACATCGGTCGTATTAGCCGCAAAGCGTACGAGTCCAGGCCGATTCCGTTTATTTAACCCAAGCGACGGTGTCGAGTCGTTACTTATCGAGACTTGGCGCGGAACTACGTCGTCACTTTCAATGATAAATCAGAATCCACACCCTCCAGCGTAAGATCGCATAGGATTTTCCTCGAATCGACGCGCACCGAGTCGCCGAAATAATTGATAGTCGAGGAATCGTATCGCAAGCGTTCAATTTTACAACCCTCAGAGTTTTCCAAGTAGTAATCCCTTGGACACCGTTTCTTATACTTTTTCCACTGACTCTTTTTCGAGAAGCACATTTCTTAACTATCGTTGGATTCTTTAAATTATCACGGAACTCGATTCGTCAAAGTATGAAAAATCTCAGCGAGTTCTCCATCCCCTTTTATTCGTCTCGTATCGTCAACGGATGACGTTGAACCAATCCCCTGGACATTCAATTACGAAACGCCACGTCAGCGGGACACTTTCAAGCATATTGAGGCTGGATCTGTACCCGGTCGCTATTCGCTTTAAGCTCTCCTTTCCATATTTATCTTGGCCTCCTTCATTACGGGCCACTTCGAGCTCCTCCGCTCCCTCCGCGTTCTTTCCCTTTTTATCGTTCGACATCTTCAGGATTGCGTAGTCTCGACTTCTCTGTTCGAGGAGCGAAGACGCAGATTGCTTCGCGTGGGAGAGGAATTTACGAGCGGCTATGATAAACTCTCGACCAGCGTAATCGAACGTCTTTCACGATCATTTCCACGGGGGATTGCGGCGGTCGGATTAACCGTAGGTTTCTTTCGATGCGATTAAAAAATATTCGCCGCTTTTCATCGAACAGATGATACTCTTTGTAATCATCCTTAGACTTTATGATTATTTTGCAGAGTTAAGATTCGATTAGGACGCGACTGGATAAAAGGTCCGAATAAATAGAACTCGAAATTTCATCTAGTTTCCGAGTCTTTTCGAGTATTTGTCGAATCGGTACGTCTTAGACTGGGATTTTGTCGCTGTATGCTCGCTCCCCTTTTTTCCTTGGAATGGCTGGAGTCGGTGTTGGTGTACGTCGAAATATTTCGAGGCGTTTCGCAGGATCATAAGAGTGTTCGACGTTTCCGCGGCGCGGCTGCCTTAGTCGGGGCATACGCCCCGCGATTTAAGTCGTCAACTTTTATGGGGGTAGTTTTCGCGGAGACGGTTTCCGCGGCAAGCCGCATAAAAGGGGGTTGGAAGTTTCTGGTAATATGGCGGCTTCCCCGCAGGAATATGGCCGGCAACTGTATACAAGAGATAGCGACAATATTGAGGCGACGGGAGCCTCGATGAAAACCAACTGGATTTTGCTTCTCTCTCGCAACCGTATCGGGTCACTGGCCTCTTTTTCTTCTTGCAATTTCTTCTACTCGTGGAACTCGCATCCGTTCGAATTATCGCGACCGTCTCCCCGCACGACCGTTTGTTGCATTTCCTGGCGAAGAGGTCCAGATTTTCAGTGGCGTGGCTCAGCGGCTGTCGATAGCTGGATTAAGAAGAGGACTGCACTCTCGACGGCGTCGTTCAGAGGCTGCTGATTGCATCTGGCATTTGTGTCACGCTCTTGAGTGCCCAGTCGATATGCCCCGACAAATTGGGAATTGGTATTCCGCTGACGGTCTCCGCGACCGCCAGACGGATTTGCGAAGAAGCACCTTAGGCTAAAGGAGAATGCCAGGGGCGGTCTGGCATGAGGGGGACGCCGTGGGTGGACCACTGGATCCGTTAAACTTGGTCAAATCGCTTCTCGACGATCACCTCGCACCGGAATACTAAGGACTGGCAAAAGAGGAGCGTACGTTGCCAAACGTTCCTTTTTCTGGTGGATCGTTAACTGGCTGTGGAGCCTCGTGGTTAAGAGATTTTTCTCCAATTACCAAACTATCGACCAAACTTTGGGTCCAAGAAGGAAATCTTCAAGTTTCGTGCCTCGTCTACGGTACGTTGCTTCTTTGTTTTCATCGTTAGTACCGCGTAACTTGACTCTTGGACCCCTACGTTCAAGTCGAGCTTTTGTAATGAAATTCTCCATCGGGAAGAGTTCCGTTTGTTTCCTTGCTCGAGACGTTTCAGGCTTTTTGTTATCAGTCGAACGCAGCTCGAGACTGCTTTGAGCGAGGTAGCCACGTGGTTCGATATCCTCCGATTCGATCCTGACCCTTTGCGGAAATATGGCTGACCGAGTCGCCAGGAGGACTGCGATATAAAAAGTTCCGCGCTATATTTCGCAAGGTTCGAGAGGACCATGATCTTTGAAAATATTGCAACACACGTTGACTCGTTTCTCCGAGAATTGTGAGAATTGTCCTCAGATCGTGGAAATTATGAGCGAGGAAGTTTGGGTCGCTCAGAGATTTTCTTCTACTTTCCTCTCCAAGACTCTCCAAGACCACCGACGAGTCCCTCTATTCTGGAACGTTTACCCTTCATCGGAAACTAGCGATTTCAGCGGTTAATTCGAGATCATCCGGTTTCAAAAGCTCGCCTCGATCGACGGAAATTATTCTTTCTACCGTACGATATCCATCCAGCCGACGGCACGGCGCTCGTTTCGGGCAAGGGTTGATAATAAATTCAAATTTAGGGGTGCGCGCAATCTGTGATTCAGCGCCATTAAGCACAGGATCCTGCGAAGAACGCCTCGCGCTTACTTTCTCCTAACTTGGCACGTCCGCGAGTGGTTGGGTCTTTAAATCTGCTAAGAGGTAAAGGGATCATCGGAAATCCCCGGTATCGATTCTTTATCAAGCAGCAATTTTCCAACAATCCTTGTATAGTCGCTGGTAGGGATCTTGTGAGGTCGTAAATTGACACAGCAGTTATTGCTTTGTTGCCATTGATCCTTAGGGCGACAGGAATATCGCGGCTCTACGATTTTTCCAAAATGGAAATGACTCTCGAACGCAAACCTTCATTTTCAGTCAGACAATTCATCCCTACCACTTACCATAAATTGAACGAATTTTGTAAGGACGCGGATCTGGCAATCGCGCGATTTAAATATTCCATTGAAAAGAGTATCGCAAACTTTTTTACAAGGGCTGTAACCGACCGGAGGAGCATTCCTTCGAGTAACGACGATGGATCCTATGGATGGTCGAGACCGCCCGGCAAGACGTATGCGCCAGAATCCTTGAATCTCGAATCAACTTACACGATAGAGATATCGTGGTCGTAAAGCACGTGAAATAAAATCTATTTAAGTACCATAGAAACAGAATGCTGAACGAGCAGGCTTTATGGGTAATCGAACCAAGTTTTTAACTGTCTAGATGCTCCTTTCCGGGACATAAAGTCTCAGGAAATAACCGTGCATCCGCGAGAGGAATATTCGCGGTTAATGCTGTACTCGTCGTGGAACGTCGGTGATCAATTAATAGAATAGGTATTTCCAGTGGCGCATTATATCTCCACGAAACACGCGGACGCTCCGTTCAAGAGTTTCAAGGAAAAATAGTTTAGTCGCGAGAGAGGTGATCTCATGATGAAAATTAATAATATTTTATTCGCGTGGAAAGTTTAGAATCGAGCCTTGCCCACGAATGCTTGTTTGTTAGCAAGGATGCGGGGACGAATGGATCCCGGCGATAATGAATGTGGAATCGGGACGAGAAAAAGAAGGTTTCCGGGAGGCCTTGATTTATATCGGCTCGATATTTTTCGCAGGTCTCAGTGTTTCTTAATTCGAGGTTTCGTCGCGCGCTCGCCGCGGAGGTAATTCGATTTCCCGGCGAATCGGTCGGAAGTAAATCAGAGTACAGTCCCCGGTGAAATTCAATCCGTGGGTATTCCTCATAATTTCCCCAAGATGCACCGATACACAGTCCGTTTCCCAGGCGTGTCGCACCGGCGCGAGTCGTGCATTAGTCTCGACTCGTTGTCGCTAGTGCAAACACCGTCTACGAATTCCTTCGAGCGTTCTAACCCATATTTTCAATTTGTAGGGCCGATTGTCATCGGACTACGAAGCTCTCAAAAATGGGATATCAAGCTCGTAAATTGGACGTCTCGAATCCATTATAGGGCGACGCGCTACGTTGCAAATCTCTGGAAAAAATGTACCAATTGCTGTATTATTCGCGAAGGTGTGTTAGAAAAGCGGCTTTTCGACTCCGCGGACGAGGGTATCTCGAGTGATCATATTTTTTCTAGTTTCGCGTTCACGCTCGTGCGATCGGTGCTCGGTCGACAATGGCTAATTGCATAATCAAACGCAGCGTCGAACGAATGCACCGGGGTGCATTCCACGATTTCATCGCCGGACGCGGTCTATCGTCGGTCGTCGTTACGTTCGATCGGTTCCGCGGCACAGAGCCGAGTGGAACAGAGCAGAACGGAGCTGGGTGCGGAGCGGCTGATAAATCCGACGTTGTTGCCGCTATAAATCAATTATAATATTTCACGGTTGGCTTCGGTGTATCGATTATCGGCGATAAATGTTCCTGTACTTTCCCACTTGGAAGCCTAAGCGGCGACGAAACGAATACAATCTCGTTGGTCCGCCGCGATCGCGCAGGTCAGAGGTGTCCGAGCTAAAAGCTCGAGCAGATCTGAATTACGATGAATAATTGAGTGGGGGGAGAAAGTGAACGCATACCGATGCAGGAACTTACAGGTTGTATCGTCCACGCCACTCTACAGACACTGTGAACTTAAAAATGGCGCACAGACGTTACCAGAGGCACCGTCACTGTTTTTAACATGGCCGCTGTGGTATGGCTACGGCATCAACCCGGAGGCGGTGCATATTCCTTCTTCATATTCCGTTATTAATAGGCAGTCGCGCGACGACGCGTCGAAAACGACGCTCGAAATGAATTCACCGCGGCGCGAGGGAACCGGATGCGGTCTATCGTTGCCCCGTCGTTCCGTTCGATCGGGTCCGCGGCCGCGGACAGAGCGACGAGCAGAAATCCAGCGGAGGCGCTGATAAATTCGACGAGCATCGTTCCCGCGATAAATCAATTATAATATTCCACGGTTCGCTTGGGGTATCGGTTATTAGTAAAACCCGTCGCCGATGCGGAAGGCGGCCATATATTCACGGGGTGTTTCTCTCGATTACAAATTTCGCGTTTTCCTGCGCACGGGACACGAGACTCGAATCGAACGGCAGTTGCCCATCGCGCTCTTGGTTTATTTTCTTTTCGAGCCTGTTTCTGATTTGTGCAAAAAAATTTCCATTTTCTGCGATGCGAGCATCACACCGTGACGTGTACGCGACGCGTTGCGCTCGTTACGACGAAGGGCATCGAGGATAAATCCTTGTATTCGACCTGTTCTGCCATGAAACGACTGATACCGCGAACGAAGGCTCGACTACGGTTGATAATGGATTCTGGACGGTTTCGTTGTGTTCATTTGACTCTTGAAATATTTCGTCGGAACCATTGAACATCGATTTATCGTTTTCTCGTCTCACCTTATCTGCAAAGGGGAGGATACAGCTTCGGAGTATCGAGAAACAAACGACCGTAGCATTGCCACGATGAGCTCTGCTTTTGATTCTATAGCAAGGATGATAAGAAATACTTTGCTATGAAAAATGTGAAACATTATTTGAAAATAGGGCGTAGACGCGTCGCGTCGGTCAAGGGATCGGTATCGTCCAAATTTCTGGATCATCTTCCAGCTCTTCCTGGTCGCTGGGAGCGCAGGTTCGACGCTTCCGAGTTATTCGTACAGATCTAAAGATTTGGAACGCACCACGGCACCGCATTTGCATAGTCTACCGATTCCAATGCTTTCCGCGCCTGCACCCTGGCTCCCTTCATCCAGGACTTAGTTCTTTCCACCGTCTCCGATGCAAATTACAATATTCCCGTGCCATTCGTTCGGATATGAAAATATATGCGTCTCCCGATCAAAATAACCCTGCGCAGCGAACAAAGGAGGGCGCCTTCTCGTTTGCCTGCTGCACCTGTAACAACGTTCCTGACATTTCAGTGACAAAAAGTTTTGGAGATGTATTTTATTCACGACTGATACAGAACAGGGTCCGATTGTCGTTAAGCCAATAAGTTAAGCCTATGATTGGAAAGGGAATTTTATTGACGCGACGCATTGTGTACATTCATTATCGTTCGGGCACATAATCGCAGGGATGCACGGATGGGCGATGATTCCGTACTTACTTGGAGACAGAAGGGTTCACCGAGGCGCCCTTTGTGTGTTTTCCGCGAATCTTCTCTCGGTTATTCTCTAATCGTGGAATCAGTCGGACTAGGGAATTCGGAGAAGGCGATTCTAACCCGCATGTTGCAAATCCGGTTACGTTTCACCGAGGGAGAACGTCAGAGGGTGAGTCTCATTACGATCTGAAATAATATTCCCACTGGGCCTCTCCGCGAGGCACCTAAGCGTTCTTGGCACAGGAATTCGAACCTTCGAACCGGCTGAATTTATTTAGTACAAAGCAGCGGTGCTATTTTTGTAAAGAATTGAAATTTCTCTGGTCTAATCGGCTGGCAACGATAGGCATCGTACTTGCCCGCGAGAGTAATGTTTCCCACGCGACCGATACCGCCGCTCTCGGCGCGAACTTGCTTCTTTTTTCTTCTATAGCAATATTTAGATAAACCGCGATGTACGTGCGTCGACTATGAAACAGCCGCGCGAGAGAGATACACGGGAAACATTGCGCGTTTTATTGCCGATTTCATTCCCATCGGGGCGGGTTGCGTTTAATCAGTATCCGCTCCGATGAAACGTGCCGCATATCGAGCCATAAAGCAAAAACTGCAATGTTGGCTTTCGATCGGACACCGTTTATTTAATCCAACGCTTTGCTATTCGCGCATCGTGGGAGGAAAGTGGAGATCTACGAATAACCGTCTCGAGATTTCGGAATAAAGTAGCTTGAGGCGATGAATACCGAGCGCGGCCGTTTGATACGAACCACAATCGCGAGACGTTGCTTAAAAAAGGGGTCCCCAACGAAAGAACACCGTCGTCTCTCGGGTGATCGACGATCTAATTATTTTCAGTCTTTCCTCGTTAGCTCTACGGGGACAACCGTACCTCCCCTCTCGGTGCAAATCGTTCCTTTTGTAGCGACGGCGTGTTATCTAAATCGCGTCGAATATTTCCACAGTAGCACGCCCGCAGGTCTCTGCTCGCCGGTGTTCCCGTTAAAAAGCAACTCGCGTATCAATTTCACGGGACAACGCGGTGCATCGCGGGTAATCCGGCGTGCTGGATCGTCTTTTTGTTCCTGGCCGCTTAATATTGCTTGTCCCGCCGTAATCTCCACACCCCCGACACCCTGTTTCCCCTAACCGCCGCCCACCGCGTTTCGCTCCACTACTTCTGCCCACCCCCTTCGTCGCAGCAGCGTAGACTGAAATTTTCTTCAAACGCTTAGTACACCCTCGAGGAAATTAAACAACGTTCGCCGTTCAGCGGAACCTCTGTCATTCCTAGATTAGTGGCAGATCGAGTTATTCTCTATTAAGCGACAAAAGTTTTTGGCCATTGAATAACAAATAATTTATTCAACTTTTAAGAAATTAACCGATTTGTGCATAGGACGGCTCAGTCATCCCGTCCATTCATCAACGAACAAGACTTTTCGAGGAGAAGATGGAACTCCACGAGTATCCATTGCCTAAATCGCGTGTATTTCTTTTAAACTTAATTTCTAGGAGGATTTCCAATATTTTGTAGGAAAGGTTCGACGAGGGTGTTGGTTTTGCCCCTGAAGGTTCGCGCCAATGGCGTTCTTTTCGGTGTTTCGCAGCTCGCCATCGCGGAACGCCGCGTTTCCGTGGTACTTAACGTAAGTACGTCGAGTTCGGTGGAGAAAATAAAGAAACCTCTCGAGTTTTCGCCTCGTCCACCCGTTCTTCGACCCAGAGTGTCCTCGGCTGTGCCGCGACCGGGAGGGACAACGTTATTTTACGGCACGGTGAGTTTGAGCCTCTTTCATCCGGCGACGCGATGCTCGCGCGTTGCGATTCTGACGGTAATGGTTGGCGGAGGCGACGATGGTCGTCGGTGGTGGTGGTGGTGGTTCCTACCTAGCCGCCACACCCTCGCGTTGCCTTCGGTTCGCCCTCTGCGCGCTGTTTAATCTGATCAACCGCGGATTATATCGGACAGCACCCTGACGAGCAGCAGGAGAAAAAATCGCGACGACGTTCCCCGCGCTGCGGTCTTCGGATAGGTCTCGTTGCAAGGGGTGGCAGGATCGTCGAGATTGCGTATCGTCGATGGAAATTCACAGCGTTGCGTTGGAAGCATCCCATCGAAGCGAAACGTGAAGATTGGCGAGGCCTGGTTAACGATTTTTAGTTATTAATTTTGTTGCGTCGCAAATAAAGGATGCGAAGTAAAAATGAGGAGAGTATACAAGGGTTGTTCGTATTCTGGGAAACGAAACGAGACGCTTGACCGTAGGTTATAGCGGGCGGCTGGAAGCGGAGCACACTTTCGTCTCGTGGAAATTGCAGAAGGATAGAGAGGTCTTGCCTTTTTATTAGATCAAACCGAGTGTGACCAAGCTGTACGTTCAACTTGACTCGGTCACTCGGCTCCTGTCCGAGCGAATAAACGTCGCCGCGCCTTATTCCGAGCCACCCCCTTTTCCGCAGCCATCCCCGAGGCACTTTTTTTTACGTCATCGAGAGACTCTGCTGTCCCGACACCATTTTACCGGCCAACGTGCTCGTCCGGGTTCTCAATTTCATGTCTCACCCTTGTATGCTTCAGAATTCTGCAGCGAACGCACGAATTCTTAACCAAAACTTCAATGGTGTCCATTTCTGTGGTTATTTATGCACCGTTTAGTCGAACATGGTGGCGAACGAGGATAAAGGTACATATCCTTGCATAAGTGCACGAGAAAGAGATTAAATAGAATAAATAAAATACGAACGCAGAAGGTAAATAACCTCGAGATTGATCCTCGCCCAGAATTGAGAGCCGACAGGAGGACAAGATTCCCGGCTCGACAAAGAACGCCCGGTCTGCTTGGGGACGGTAATAGCCACCGTTTCCACGTATATCGTCCGGGCACCTTTCTTACGGTCGCCTATTGCAACGACGATGGCGTAGCCGTAACTCGATTTTGCGTTCCATCTGAGACGTTGAACGTCCCACGCGGCCCGCTCCTCAATAAGGCAATTCGCTGACCCGAATTGACTCCCATTGCCGCGGAAAGAATGACTTTCCAAGCGATATTTCGCTCGTTGGAAAGGGTGCCTTCGTGAGTGGTCTTCTATTCTTGCGTTAAAAAGGGGAGAGGCTCCTGAGGGTCTCCCATCGGCGACGAATTCGGAGAGGATATACGAGGGATATCGTCTGTTCGATTCGACTAACGCGAACGAGAAAGATCGTTCGTTGATTGAATATTCGCGCGAACAGAGCCGAGTCGGGGATCATCGTTAATCGTTATGATTCTCTAGGGGCGAATAAATGCTCGCGGCCGATCCAGATTCGGAATTCTTATCTGTTCGTCGAGCTTAATCCTCCGTTGCGAAGGCGGTCGTGCGGTAAAAAGTATTTTACGAGCTGCTTATACGTTTCAGCGGTCACCCTGACACCGAATCCAATTTTCCAGATAGGATCTTTAGTAGGGATCAGGTGTCGAAGGTCCCGGGCTACTCCCAACGTGGTGTATTCGCATTTGTATGTGAAGGCATGACATCATTATGGACACGCCATTTTCATAGAACCGAGAGCTTACGATTTGGCTCCTTTTCCAAAATCGAGCACTCGCGTCTGCCTTCGCCAGTGTATCGCCATATTTTAATATTTCCTGCGACAGCCAGAGAACCAGGGCCAGATAAAATGCTTTACGACGCCGAGGAATTAACCCTTGATTTCCGGGCATTACTCTCACCGCGGAGTCTGCCGAGATAAAGGGGTGGCTCCCTCCTTACTATCTCTCCGCGGCATAATGGCCGACGAAGAAGGGCACCGTTCATCGCGAAAGATATAATGGTGCCGCACCGTGGATCCTCCACGGCCCCGTACACTCGCGATTTATGGTTTCTTTTATTTAGGGGAATAATGGAGCAAGGTTACCGGGGTGCACCGAGCTTCGAATCGTCACTCTTACTCCTGGAACATTGACGAGACTGGTTTCTGTGTCGTCCCGTTTTCTGGACTCCGCGTTCTCAGACTCAGATCCGTGCCTATGATTCGTACTCTGGAGTTGGTAATAAATTTTCTCGACTAGTTAATCAATTCGGTATCTAAACGTCTATTCAAGACCTTTGCGGCTCCTGTTGCGAGGAGATACGTACCCCCGACCTCTCTACGCGAAACACGTTGATCCCGAGGGCGAAGTGTCGCGCTGCATCTGTAACGTCGCGCGTCTTTCCTCCTCCGTAGACGATGCACTCGCGACACCTTGCGTTTCTCAGCCCGAGGAGATGGAAGAAGAGCAGCCAGACGGGAGTTAGGCGGCGAGGAGTGGTCCGTCGAGTCTGTATCAATATTCATCAGCGTCCTATGTTCGGTTGGCTCAAATTCGTAGGATTAGCTCGCAAACTTCGTGCTTCTCCCTCCGGTTCCGTGCAGTGGGCTGCCGTTCACGTAGGACGAAGACGGTCGAAGGGGTGAAACGTCGAGGGAACGAGACAAACGCGACAGCGGGGGCGAGAGGGAGAGATCGTGGCAGTCGCCGTGACGCTCCACCGCGGGATTCTAATCCGGGTAGGCGGGCGTGTGTGACGTCATATTGCATAACAATTAATCAACGGGCGATAACAGCTAGCCGGGTCGACGGAGTGGGAAGCCCTGATAATCATTTCACCGGGCAGCTTAAAGTGCCACTAGTTAACGCTAAGCCGATTTAAAAGCGATTTAATATCCGGAATATTATACCTAGGTTTGGGGCCCTCTCTTTCTCTCTGGCTCTCTCTGGCCTTGCAGCGGCACCGCGAGCTTGCTAACACGACAAAAACGATCGTGCCCGATCGGAGGCTGGTTCTGGCGTATCCTTAAAGGGGGTTGTTGTTTTCTCCTTTTGCTCCGTGCGCCCTCGTTGCGACAGAAATCTGGGAAAATTGCCGTTGGCCGACGAAAGTAACGCCGATGGCCGGAAGCCAGCCACAAGCTTTTCCTTTTGGGACTCCTTGTCTCGAAGGTTCTTTTCTCTCGCGAAGAAGCACGTTTAATAGTCACATGGATAGCTTCTGCACGGTGTATATGTATAAGATCGAGAGAGCTCGTAGAATGGCGGCCGACAATTTTTAAGGTATTTGGGAGTTGTGTTTCAAGGAACGAACATCAGGACTATTACGGTGGCTATACGGATAGGATCCTCGAGACTCGAGAACAGGTTTCCGATAGTTCTTGGCTACCTGCATGCAAAGAAGGGGTGCACCGTATGCCTCTTGTAACGCTTCCTCCGACACCGTACCACTAATAAGCAGTGGCACCAGCCACATGCTAATGCATAATACCGATCAAACAACTGTTTAAGCAGCCCCGAGTTAAGTGTGTCCCATTCTTCGTCGAGCGTTCCCCAGCCCCGTCGCGTCGCACCCAGCGCCGTCGAGCGGAGTTGTTTTTGTCCCGAGAACGAGGAGCCAAGCGTACCCTGTCACCCGTGATTCTCGTCACTTTTGCATCCCTTCGACTCCATCTTCTCTCCTCCGTAGAAAAAGAAGCCACGACGACTTAATGATACGTCTACTTTGCGACGCGGCCGCGAGCACTGTCATTTCTCTTATGGAACTAGCTTTTTGCCGTACTATCTTCTCCCACTTTCTTCGGGGTACGATTTCTCATTCGCTGCAAAACACCGCAACTCCGAGTGCAAAGGATTTCTTCGGGGTTTTTCGAGGTGAGCATTTAGCTCTTGCGCGGGATGTAGTCGACCGTGAAGTCGATCTCTCAGACGTCCAACGGGGTCAATAGTTTCTCCGTGAAACGGACGCATATATCCCATTTTCGTCGGTCGTTGATTGAGGACAGATGCACGAGCAGGGGAAGTGCACTGTGCAGTATGGATGAGGGTACAGTCGATCACAATGACCCCCTCGTGAACACAATGGCGCACTGGCTCTCTTCAGCGGGGCCATTGCCGACCCGAAAATCACTCGGCTATGACAAAGAGCTGTGTTCGCGCTCCCGCAAATATGTTGTAAATACAGGAATATACCCGAGCGTGTCTGCTCGGGATCAGAGCACCGAGTGGATGCTCCTCGAGGCTCCGGCAGCACCTTGACGGCGTTACCAATGGAGAACGTCCGAATTCGCTGTCGTCTCGGTCAACGCTAACTAAATATTCCTGAAACGGCACTTTTACGAATAGGGGCGTCGATTTTATTTAGAACTTTTGGAACCAAAAATCGGTTCGTTTGCGATTCTCCTACAACTAACACGATATTCGTTCGATCTAGATGAAAACGCTCGGAAAGTCTTTAGGCGGTGGAAGATCGAACGACATATATCAAATGGCAAAGCGGATGATCGAAAAAAAAAAAAGAACAGGTGATCGATTCGCGTTGTTTCGGCAGCGTGGTTCGTTTCCATAAAATCTGTTGCTCGCGTTGCCTGGCGAAATCCTAATTAAACGGCAGATTCGAATTCGTCGGTGGTCCGCGTACAAGCTTAATCCCGGGAAAGCGCCGATAATATCGATCGACGCGCGGCGAGTTAATTAAATTAAAATACTCGTATAATAGCGTGCCAGATGGCACAGCCAGAACATACAACCTGGTATTGAGTGCTAGTTCACCCTACGGTAACCCCCCGCTATAATACGTAACTCGTTTAGCCTGGTAGGTTGACAGAAAAAGTAAAAAGGGCGGCGTTGCCGCGGGATTTCCCTTGGCCAAAGCGTTTAAGAGAACCCCCGTCCCTCTTCGCCAATCTTTGACACGAAGGAGTCGCCTCGTCTTTGCGATTTTTTTTCATATTTTTATTCGAAGAAAATAATAGTAATTGGTATACTTGCTAACGATCTTTTTCGCGATCGAACTTGGTCCTCTTTCGGAACCTCTGCCTTTGAACTTCTCAGTATCCATGACGGATGACCGAATCGTTTGGATAATTACGCTCGAGTAATCGTAATCTTGATGTGTTTACATTGATATGTATTTACGTTAGCTTGGTTCGGAAGCAGAACGCGGTACAGGTACCCGTTGCCCCGTAGATTCAAGATGATACGGTCGTGATTACCCATTTACCAATGACAATCGAATGGTTATTTAGTTTCATGGGGTGAGAATCGAACCGCAGTTTAGCATTACGGAGGCCGAAGGCTGGTCGTTAGCGGCGTTGTCGCAACATATGCGCTCGGCAGGCTCCATATGGGCCACCGTGGACCCAAATACGAAGCCCCCGGGGCCGAAGTTGCGTACCCCACCGAGGGTGATCGATACCGTTTCGCTCTTTAATCGGTCAGCTTTTGCGGCTTTCCGCAATGTTTCCCTCGGATTTTCAGATTTAATCGAAAAGTAGGTTCGGATGGACTCCGTTCAAGGTAGGAGTCAAATTTCAACTGTTGGCGACGCTTCCTTTCCGTTGCATACGATAACAGTCGCCTGAGTTGTAAATGTTCCATCGGTTATTCAACCAAGGAAGAAACCTTCTCGAACATCGAAACTCTTCGGAAAGTTTCAGAAATGATCAGAGCATGTAGACAATGCTCATACGATTTATTAAACGTCCGTATCTCGAGTGGTCTATCGTGTTTCATCTACTCCCGCAAGCATTGCGGTCGTCGGCGACTTTAAATGCGACCATATGATGAGGGCGGCCAAAAAAACCTGATATTTCCTATAACCATCGCGCGATCATAGTGAGGGAGGGGGGGGGGGGCCACGGATGAGTTTGCGCGGCAAGTGCACGCACGACGCCGTACACCATGAAACGGAAGAGACCCCCCCACAGAGAAGTGTACGGGCAGTGAGCAGGTTGACTAGCATTGTCCGTGCTCGATGATGACGATGGGGTCGGTCTCCGCACAGATGGGCCGCTAATCTCATTGAAAACTCATGAGGACTCTCTGGGTGGGGGTGGGTTTCGTAGGGGGGAGGGGGAGGGGGGGGGAGGTGGGCCAAGGGGCTGAACCCTGCCCTAGAAGTCTCTGTAAGTCCTCGCATGGGGGCCAAGCACCGTGCCACCACCATATGTCGTACGTATATGCATGCTCGTGTAAACGCGTGATGCATGCTTGCGAGAATATGTCGCCAGCTTTCTTTCTCTTTGGCTGCTGCAGGGACACGAGAACATAGGCGTGACGAACACCAAGCTTTGTAGGTTTATAGACTGTAAAGTCCAAGTATTATATATCAGGACTCGTCGCTAGCTTCGATTCATTCTTCGTTTTTGCGAAACCGGCGTCCACCTTGGATCGAGAGATCATCCTTCCGGTTCGTCCTTTTCCACGGCCGGCTCGTATACATATTTAAGGTCGCGACCACCGTTAAGATCGCCGTAGCATAACTCCGCGCCGGCTGGCTCTCTCATGCATATTCCTCCGGTTTAACAAACACTCCTTTGCGGAGACGCGGCCAAGAGAAAGGGAGAGGGCTCGAGCCGGAAACACAGGAATGGCGAGAGCAACGGAGAAAGAGAGAAAGCCCCGGCACGCACTCACGGGCATACGGGGTTGCTTTACGAGCGGACAACTAAGGTATGCTGCCGGTTTCACCCCCTGCTCCGCTGGCATAATCGTGCTTTTCGTAACGCGACCGCCACTGCAACGGGCCAGAGGTTTTATACCCTTGGTCCTCCGTCGGACTCGGTGCATTCACCGTAACCAGGTTGGTCTCACTTGCTGCCTTCGCGGAATACGCTGCGCGTAAACTTTCGGAACTTGGCCAGATAACGAGTGCTTCGCATATCTTGCAGAGTTTTTCCTTGAATCCTTCACCCTGTAGTCGTCGCTTCCACAGAAATTTTCCATCGTTAACCCTGTACACTCCTATGTCTAGTGTGACTCGAGATCAATTTTTATCTCGGAAGGAGACTTGGACGATCTGAGTAACTATTATTCCTCCGGCTGCTCTTCGTTTTTCATCGAACCTGTTGCGTTAAACAATGCCAAAGACGTTACCCATGGAATCCACTTGGAGCAACGAAAAAGCCTTTTCTTGCCAAGAGAGCGGTCCAACGCGCTAAGAGCAGTCGCAAACACAGAAATCCGCTTTTGCCCCGGGAGTCTGTTCCGATGTTTGCATAGACTCTTTGGAGATGCGCTGGACCGATCAGGTAGAGATAACATGCAATAGGAGGGGCTGATCTCGGGCGGGCTGGCATGATTGCTACTGACAGGACGGTTAGGGACGATGAATGGGCGATCGGCGGATCGAAAGATAGCGAAACTGGATATGCCGCACATATGCTGGCCCGTAACTGCGAGTGCGAAATATGTTCTCTGGCATTCAATTTCCGTTCTCCGTGATCGTACTCGTTTTCGTCGTAATGACACTTTTACCATTCGCCTTGGTGGAGATTTGTGACTCGTAGTACTTTATGGAAAAATTGACGAAATTCTCGTTTGGGTAAAGCATTCGATTAAACGCGAAGAATCGAAGGAATCGAGGCTGTCGCTAATTCTCTTCCAGAACCCAGGTGTCCCCTGGATGTCCGCGGGTAGAATACCGTCTAGGCAGCTCCGGGAATCGGGACTCCGACAAATTACACGCGGGAAAGACTTAATCTAGCTTCGTTTCTCCAGGGACCGCCGAAAGAGAATCAAAGTCACATCTGTGACGTCCAGAACGACGCCACGGTCGTCCTGGGTCTTTTCGCGGCAAGATTGATGACGCCACCCCGCGCTTTCTCACCGTTTCCAGTATTCTCTGTTCCGGCCATAGCCGTCGGCTGACAAGAGGAGAGAGGAAGATGCGATTTCTCCGTGCAAATGAGACGTCTCCGCTGGGGAAGTTCGCCTCGGCCTCAACCGAGCCCGCTGACAAATGTCCCGTGACATTGGCCCCGGGAAGAATCTTTGTCATTGTTGCTGGCTGAGAGGTAATTAACACTGGCAACTATCAGGCAAGTCGATTTGACTCGTGTACGTCGTTCTTTTCTTGAACCCTCTCGCTACTATCGCCAGATATAGTTCGGCATACAAAAGACGCGACTGTATAATGATACATATAATTAATGCAATTTTGAATAAAATTCTTGACACGTTAAAAATATGAACTATATTTGTTAGAGGAACGACTGTTTAATATTAACCCTTTCAGACAGCGAAAGGGTGATATTATTCGATTATACCGCGTCATGAAATGAAATTAAGATCAGCGATTTGTAGTTTTAGAGAAAGACTTTAGTTTTTCTTCGGCTTTCCGTTGGGACCACCGATGCGGTTCCCACTTGGCGCGTCAGGAAGCGAATCCTCGAAGAGGGAAAGCTCGAGGGTCCGAGGCGCGGGGTCTACGCGTCGTCCATCATTCGTTGGAACGACGAAACGCTCGGTAGGTTCGGGTTTTCAGAGCAGAGGAGATCTGCATAGCGAGTCGGCATCTCGGGACGAGCGAGCTAAGTGCGGGATTATGCAAAGCAGCGGCCATACAGTATAAAAATACGGAGCGACTCCGCGCCATCTTTTCCGGACCATTCTAATAACTCCCTCCCATCCACCTCCCTCCAGCCACCCGCCCCCGTTCTCTCGCGATTCTCTGGCTCTGCGATTCCTGCGCCTCGACGACCAAGGGGGATGCTCGAACCCGTGCACGCACGCGAAACGGTCACCCCTCTTCCAAGATTTCGGCAAATATAATCGTAAAGCCGTCGGCAAGGCCGTCGCGACTACATGAACTGTGACCCCTGATGCCTCCACCAGGATCCCCGTCGCTGGCTCGCGCGTCGATTCTCCAGCGGGGCCGAGAGGATGCGAGGATGTCCCAAAACCTCGGGATGTCTCTGTTCCTTTCCTTTTGACTTTCAGGGGATTGTCCGGTTCTCGGTTTCATAGTTAACCCTTTGCACTCGGAGCCATTTCGTTAAAGAACGTGCAAACAGGATTCACGTCGTATTACATAATGTAGCTAATAAAGCATGTAATTTACTGTAACCGAAGAGTATCTCTCCCAATCGGTTCCAATTCCCGAAAGCTGGAGGTCGCGTACGTTCAGCGGCATTTCGCCGCTTAAATTTCGCGAACTTCTCGTCTAGGCGGCTCACGTTTTCCGCGAGCGAGGCGCGAGATAGCGGCGTCCGATAAGCGCTCGGTTGGAAGTCGCATTAATTTTCCTCGCTCGACTCCCTCCCTGTGCTTCCAGCTCCTCCGCGTACGTAGCGGTTGGCGGAAGAGGTCGGCGAGGAGGGAACGGTAACCGCACGCAGGAACATCACCCTCCCCCTCTATGGCGTTTAGGTAAGGTATTCACGTAACACATAAGCAACCGCCACGCGCAGCCCACCGTGTGCACAGAGATAAGAGCCGATGGTGGCATCTTAGGTGGCACTTCGAATAGAATTAAATTCCCCAGAGCAACCGCGCGGCGACCCGATATCGTCTACGGATGATACCAACAAGGGAGCTGCTGGAAGGAGGGAGCCAACTTCTCCAGCCGCGGTGTAAACGCCGAAAGCGAATTCAAATTCGGTGCTCGTTCCCTGCGGCGACTGCGGAGATCCTGAACCGTGGCCAGATTCGGATCGATGACAGTCACGGAACGAGTCGTCCTTTCTGTTAGCCGACACAACGTTTTTAATTGTCTCTATAAACGTTACGGATTCTACCAAAAGTTTCGTTTCATTTCGTTACCTTTTCGCTCACACTATCAAGTTCATTCACCATTACGAAAAGGAAACATAATCAGAACAGTCCTATTCTAATTACAATGTTTGGCCTGTTTCAACAGGAAGTCTGTCAATGGTAAATATCGCCGCGATGAATGTCTCCGTCGGAGTCGGTGCTGCAAGTTAGCGCGGTCGCAGCAGCGTCGCGGCTTTTCGGAGGGTGACTCGGGGAATTAAGACACTCAGAAACATTTGATGGCTCACTTGGTATGCATGGTCCCAGTTATAAGTCAAGAAATTGCTCAAGCGCCCGTAAAATCTAAATCTCTGGCACTCGTCGCCGGTGCCGGGCCCACCTCTTCCCCTTTCGCGCGGAATGTACGTCGCGCCCGTTTATTTCAAGAATCCTCTGAACTCATCACACGTTCAATTTATCAGCGACTCAGGAGACACTCTGTTCCTTCGAGACACGGCTCGTTCTTCTCGTCCACTGACGGAGAACGTAAAAAATTGAACCTTACATCCACATCGTTCAAAGATTATTCTTTCGAACAAGACAAGTTAAAATATCGTAATTCGTTTGGTTTGTTCGAAACAATTTATAGAATATGTGAAACTCATTATTAAGCGTCCTTTTGTCAACTTACAAACCCATCACCTTCGTGTGGGTTATAGCGTGGCCCTAAGGCGCAGGTACAGGCCCTTGGAACACATATTGGAGACGAATGTTCCATTATCGAAACGCAATTCCGCAGATAATAGGTTACGGTCTCTAGCAAGGTTCTGTAGTTCCATCATTGGCCCGGAGCGTATCTCTATCGAGTGTCGAGCGGAATATTTCCTTGGAGCGGCGGGGCTTGTATATGACCAATGTGGACGTCGGATTTTAATGGAAAATCGAGTGCGCGGGGGAGAACAGCGGAAGAGAATCACGATGATTCCGTGAAATATGGAGGCAGGAGCGAGCAGGTTTTCGACGGAGCCGGCAAAGCTGCACGGAAACGCTGGGGCTGTGTTAACGGGTGATTGATAAACGACCTTCTCTCATCAACTGCATCGGCTGCATATTTATCACCGGACAGACTCAGCAGAGTCCCCCCGCCTTGACACCAGTCGAGCGGAAAGTATCATCGTGCGATATCGCTTCGAAACACATCCAACTATCGAGGAAGTACACCGTCCCTTTCGAGGAATAAATTAAACATCGATTACGATACGATTTTTGGCAAAGAACAAACGATAACTCTGCGTCTAACGCTGTTAGGGGGATGAAACGCATCGGATACGTTGTCTACGCGAATTAATTCCACCAATCTTGCAGAAATTTTCGCATAATTCAATGTAGCGACGGGGGTTATCCGAACCAGTCGGGCTGAAACCTTTCCGCAAGGTGTCCCATTGGCGCTGGACGGTCGGTTGTCAGCGTTAACACCCCTTCGTTGGAACCAGTGTCAGTGTTAACAGCTCACGCGTGTCGGACACGTGCCGGACGGGCTGCTAACCTTCTCGCGTTTAACTTGGACGAATTGGGGGTCACGAGGTCGCCCTTTCTAGCCGATTTGCAGGAATAACAGAACCGATGCTGGAAACACTCAACCTAGACGATTCTCACGAGCTCCGATATATTATAAACAAAATTAAACGCAGCCGTACGTAGAAGAACAACAAATACAATTTTTTAAAATTTTCGCAGAAGATTATTCGAGAATGATCGGCGGAGAAGAAAGTCGAAAGATAGCGGGAACGGTGAGCCGTGGGTAAAGTCAGCTGAGAGGCATAAAGTGGAATTAGAGATCGGTGTATCGGCAACCCGACTTCGCAGGGACAGGATGCCAGGATCAGCAATAAATATGGTTCATAAGCCAGGGATGGTCGACGCACGATATAGAAACGATTCGTTTCAAACACGCGACGCGTGTCACACGTTAGCGTCGTCCAAACGGCTCACCCAACTTAACGACCACGAATTAGGATTAGATTCGGCTGCGTCCGCTCGATATCATCTGATCCATTGAGAGAACAGCGATTTAATTTATACTCTAAACTCGATAAACTTCTTTACGCGTTTCTAATCGTTCGAAAGGATCGTTGACGTAGCGTTTCCACTTATTTGAGAATAAAATTTTTAATGGAAGAGCAGGAGTAAAATTTCTTACCTTAGAATATCGATCTGGCACCCAACGTGTTAATTTCTTGGTTCGTAAATAATCTTGCGAATCGTGGAAAAACTTGGATACTGGATGCTTGTTCGTCTTCTTGCTTCGCCGCGAATCTCTGAAGGGGTCTGGGGAGCCCAATCGAAAAGTCATTACAACTTTTTGCCGACTCAATCAAGAAGTTAATGTCCTTTAACCTCTAGGCGTTCCCCGTAGAGTTCACGGAGCCTCGAGAACCGCACAAGAACTTGGACGGCTCTCACATGCCGGGCAAAATAGATCGCCAGTTTATGATTGATCGCCTATTGGCTCCGCGGCCTGGCCAGCCTTTTTCCCTTCGTTTCTTTTGCGATATCAGGGAATTATTGCGCCTGGCAAACTCCTCTTCGATCTGCCTCGCCTTATTTTTACCGTCCTATAAGGCATTTCGTTGCAACACTGGCCCAATTATCGAGAGGCTTCGCATTTTTTGTTATTGGATTGGAACTCGTTTAGCCGATTTTTCACGTATTTGTATGTTCCATGTTTGAGACTGGCAAATCGTTGTTTCGCATCGCAAAGTCTAGACTTATTTGTAGGAGAGGTGACGATAGAATAGCGCATGGGAAGACGGTGATAAAAACATCCTCGTTATCGCCTGGGAACGCCTCCGAGGGAGCCGTATGTCACCTGGAGGGATAGCAGTATTTATCGAATTGCCGTGGAACGGGCGAGAATTCGTCAGGAAGATAATCCGCAAAATGATGACGCCCCTCCCGTACGTCTGCTGGCACCTTCTGTCCAGCGCGGTCGATTTAACACGCCTCATTTCTCTTGGGCACCGAGGCGCTGCGCTTGTAAGATGACCATCGACGAGACCTGGAATAGCCACGATCGTCAGTCGTCTTTGAGGTAGCCGCAGAATCCTGGGTCCTGCAACAGAGAGACAAGGAGTATCTGTTAAAATAAAAATTGATTACTGTATATTTTTAAATAAATTCCAAGTACCATACCTAGACCCCACCACCGTGAAGCATTAAAATCTGCTCAGAAGTTGAACCTGTCGATCGAGGCTATCAATCCCTCCCCGGTTGAGGTGTCCTTCGCTGTGCTCGTTTCACAGCCAACAGCTACAGTTGCTCGCCAGTGAAAAAAGCGATTCCACGAATACGAAAGCGTTTCCAGAGATTGCCTGGAAAGACGAGGAAACGATCGCGTCGGCGGGATAATCGCGGAACGGCGAAGGTCCATCAGCGGATTCGACGAGTCTGCCGAACGTCCAATATCCAGGAGGTCGACCATAAAAAGAGAGTCGAGGGAGGCGCGGGCGTTAAAAATATTCAAGATCGTTTGTCAGGCTGAATTACAGCCCCGGCCTGCAGGGTCCGTGCATCCCCCTGGTGCCTCCCTCCTCGAGTGATCCTCGTGACGGGGTCTAGGGATCCTGCGGAACGCGTTGCGCAACGCGAAGAGATTAGAAGAGGAAAGCGTCCAGGGCTACGGCTACGGCCACGACTACGACTACGTCGACGACGACGACGACGGTGACGACGACGACGACGACGATCCCAGGCACATGTGTCGAACCTGAAATATGTAGGCGTGGTCTGGACGGGACTAGCAGACGCATCCCGACGACCGAATATGTTCACCCCGTTCGTACGCTCCACCCCCGTCTAAGCCTGGAACGGTTGCCATTGGCCGGTGCCACCCTCGTTGCGCCTCCACCTGCCACGCAGAGCTCCGCGAGATTCTACCCCTAAATACAAGGGATGCGCGGACTGTTCCCTCATTTTAACGTGGTCCGCCGACGCACGCTGTGCCCTCGGGATTCTCTCTCGCTCGCGTTCTTCAGTGTTTATCCGGATTCAGTGGAACATCAGCCGCACGTGCTCCGGGACGTTCCGTGGTCCGATGAGATGGAGGAGTGCTCTACCTGACGACTTAGATCGATAGGACGTGGAAAACGTGGACGTCTTCAGATAAGAGATACTCTTTTGGACGCGTACTCCGGTAAGTCCTGCTTCGAGTACTATAGTAGTTGAAACGAAAGTAGCTTTACCAAGGATATCGAGTGTTTGCGAGGAGTTTTGAGATTAGAAGTCGCGAGTTTGTTTATAGAGGGTCTTACCGATTGCTTTCTGAGGTACTTGTTGCCTCCACTGGGAGCATTGACACTTGAAGTATACGTTGGTAGTGTACTCCAGCGTTTTTCTTTCGTATGTTTACGAATTATACAGTGGTCAAGAAAAAAGTCTATTTTCTCTCTAAGAAAAAGTGTGTATTCCTTGTGAAACGAAGTTCAGATTTCGAGACCTCTTCGAACCTTTTTTCCAATTCTAAATACTATCAGACCATGGTGTAACTGCATTGAAAATTCTGCACGCATCACCCTGTCCACGATCAATCCCAACTGTCCATTGGTTATTCGAAACGCGTCGACGAAAATCACCCGCCGTCGATTCTCATTGACCCAATTACTCCCCAAACACAGCGTAACACCTGGTCCAGGCGTGATCCTCATCCATCATTACCGTATCCGACTAAATTGACCGTCGCCCGTCATTGTCGCAGGTCGATCATCCGGAACGGGCAGGATGACAATGGAAGATCGCACGGGTGGCATCGACCGTGCCGCCCCCGCGACGTCTACGACGGCTACGACGGCGCTAACGTCGTCCAGTCCATCGTCCATCAGCGACGTCACCTCCGACGCCTCGTATCCCATACAGCGTGCCAACAAGCGTTCCTTCGACGTGGCCTTCCTGGTGGCTCCCGACGAGAACTTGGCGCGTCGTCAGAGCGAGAAGCTGAGACTGGTATCCACTAGGAAGGATCGTCATCGCGACGTGATCTCGACGGATCGAATCGTCGAGGTAGTAGACTCCGACAGACTACCTCAGAATCTGACGATCAAGAATTACGAGAGCGACACCGGAGGCTCGGAGAGGAGAAGGATGATGCAGTGTACGGACAACTCGCTGAGTCCGCCGTACATCACCTCTAGGACCCTGACGCCGACACTGCCGTGTCTGTCGCCCGACAACGACGCTCGAAGATACGTCTCCAGCTCGCGCCTGCAGAAGACACCGAGTCCGCCGGCGTTCGGGGGTCATCAATCTTTGCTGACGTGTCCCGATTCGGTGGAGACCGGTCTGGCCTGCAGCAAGGTGTACGAGTCTGGTATTCCCTGTTCCAGCGACAGACACGGGGAGTCTCGCAGCGCGTTCACTAAAGTGAATCTCACAGCTCAAAGGAACGGGTTCAACGACGACGGACAGACTTCGCCTAGGTCCTCCATATCGCCGGATGACCGCGCCAGTTATCAAAGCAGCGTCAGTCCACCGGCGGTCCCGTTCACGGCTGCTGCTGGCTACAAATACGCGCCGTTCCCCGCCAAGATATCGTATCCGTTCTTGGTGAGCCCAGAGACCAGTCAACCAGGTCTGTTGGAGAATCTGAAGATACCTCAGATCCCTCAGCCGCCCAAGGTACCCAGCCCAAAGATGCCCAGTTTCCGACCAGACTTGCCACCAGTCTACCCGAATCTCTCCTACAACCCCATCTCGGTCTTCCCGCCGATGGCCGATGCTCTCGCTAGACCCAGATTCCTGGCGACGGCCGCCGGAGTGGCAGGACTGCTACCACCTTCGTTCACCGCTCTCACCCTGCAAGCACAGAACGTTTGCGCCAAGTGCAATCTATCCTTTCGAATGACGTCCGATCTGGTATACCATATGAGATCTCATCATAAGAACGAGAACATCGGCGAGTCCTCGAGGAGACGAAGAGAGGAGAAGTTGAGATGCCCAGTCTGCGACGAGAGCTTTCGAGAGAGGCATCACCTGACCAGGCACATGACCGCCCACCAGGACAAGGAGAGCGACGCGATCGTGGACCAGGTCGAGGTGAAGAGGCGGGCCACCACGGTGCACAGCAAGTGACGACGGAAATCGCCGTCCAAGGATCCCGCGATCCTGACCAGTGGCTACTCCTTTGACAATTAACGCGCGACTCTTCTCGGAGAGGACGTTTAATCGACGTTGGGAATGTTTCGAGGAAACATTCACGGTCCATTCTGGCCAGATCTGGGTGGAAAGATAGACGTACGGTAGTGCTTGACCGAATGAGAAAAATCAGGACTGGATATTCTCGATAGTCTTCTATCACAGGTCGCCGAACTTTGATGCGGAGACGACCTTACATGCACAGTCAGTCCCGTAACTATTCGTACCGTTAGTGGCTATTGAAAAAAATTTATCTAAATTAAAGCAAGGTTTGACGTTTCCAAATAAATGTTTGGTTATAAGTATGTACAGGGATAAACTTCACACATGTATATGTTCATAATACAAAATTGATTTCAGAACGTCAAATCTATTATTTAATTTAGACAAATTTCTTCAATGGAGGGTGTGAATACTTACGAAACTGACTGTACAAATCAGCTAGCATTAGTTCCTGTCCGCTTTGAAGTTCGGCCGGGCGATTTCTCCTCGTATATATAATTTTCTCGTTTAACTACTGTACTTTATAGAAGGGTTGCAGAGTATCGGGATATTGAAAACGAGGACTACGAGTACCGGCGTTTTCAATTATTCGACGCGATTGTTTCGAGTTTGTTGATTTTTATTCGAGTTTGAATGTTTCAAGTCGTTGACGGAGACTCCAAGTTCTTCCAGTTTTTTGGTTTCCGTTTTAGATAACCACGCTCTCGAGTCGGTAGTCGAAATGTACGTAGTTCGAACCCCGCGGTATGCATATTGTACTATCACTATTGTCCATTGTTAATGGATGTTCAAAAGTTTTTGCACGTCCCCCTTTATTGAAGTTAATAACGTGAATGATTAATATGGCATTTACATACGTGGTATACGCGTACGATAACGAGCTAATCGATAGGTACTTTACCGATTATCATAGACAGACTTTATCTTACGATCCGCGATAAAGCGGCATTCCCTCTCTAGTCAATATTAGGTAGGCGAAATTTGTAAATAATTCGGACATTATCGTAGCTTTAAGGGTATCGTTGGTCGCTGGAAGGTCCCTTGAATTCCAGTACAGGTAACCGTGACGATATTTTAACTGAAATTTTACTTTATCGAAGTTTCTTTCCGTGGAATCTAAGCTCATCGCTGATCGATTAAAAAATTTGAAAAGCTGAGCGTTTCGAGGATCGTGTTATTCGCGTTTCGCGGAAGGCAGGTGAGTCGAGGGGGTGTATAACGCAGGTGGGGCTAGAGTCGTCCACAGGCGGGTGTGTAAGCCGCGCTCGTTCGTGTGTCGGGGGTGGCGTGGCAATAAATAGATCGTAAACCGTACCCCGGGCTAACACACGAACCGTCGGAGCGCGCATAATGGTAGGAAACAATGAATGCCGTAATCGGAAACAGTGCCGGTTTGTTATCTGCCATTTACACTCCATTTAACTTCAAACAGTGAATCGGCTGGCGCGCATTCGCGTTTTAAATACACGCGACCTCCAGCCACCCCCCTAGTCGACTCCACCCCCGCGGCAGCCACGAATCCCGTGGACGTACGGCTTAACATAGGGTTAACCTGCCGGCCAGAGTGGTTTAATATTGTCTGGAATTGCTTGACTTATCGCCACGTTCTCCGGGGGCTTAATGCTTGCTTATTTCACCACCGTTTGGATGATGCTCCGGTCACCTGTAGGTAGCGATGGAACTAACCATATCGCAAGCATCGTCGAAACCTTATTAAAGTATCTTGCCAAATATCGCGTGGTTAATTGGTTACCTTGGATTCGAAGGATAACGACCGGCGACTCGTCGATTACAATCGCTAAGAATAGAATTAAAGACTACAGTATTCTGTACAGCAATAATTACCAGTAGCATGTATATATTTCTCGTCGCAAAGTGGCTGCGAATAGTTGCTCTGTGTAGAATTCGACGTTGTCAAATAACGAATCCTATATCGACACTTAGGGTATCGCGGTCCATACGATGTCGTCTCGGTTCTACGCATACGATATTAACCAGATGTAAATGATTCGTTTAGACGTAAGGATAACCGACGTTCTGTTTCGTTTTAGAATTATTTATCACGACGTGTCACGTTGTATCGACTCGAATGTAAATATCACTCTGTACATAAGCACTGTATGTACCCGGAATCGTTGTTAACGAATAAAAAGAGTATCACGTGAGAAGGACTCTGCGTAACCGTAACACCATCCCCCAATTTCAGTTTTTCGCATTTTTTTTTTCATTTCTTTTGTGATATTTTTTTTTTGTACGAGAAATGTACGAATTTTTTGACAAAGGATATGTGATGGATTACTGTGTTTTTTCGTGACTCTGATAGTGGTGTTAGTAATCGAGTTGGGCAAAATTTCATTTGAATACTGGATGACAAATAGAAATATTCTACAATGATTTATTTACTACATTATAGAACAAAATTAAGCGCGATACCCACTGTCGGTTAATATTAATATTTTTAGACAGCTTACTTAAATGTTGCATCGTAATTCGTTACACGTAATAATACTTTCGCTGAGAGGTGGCATCAAGGCCCCTGTTTTTGCTCGATTCTCTCTTTTCCCGCTCTCGTTCGATTGTCTCTGTATCATCAAAAGCCGATTACACGGCAATAGATTAATTTCTGACCACTCCAATGTACTCCTATGGTCTCGCGAGCGTCGGATCGATCGTCGTTTCCTAATAAAACGATCGCTCGTAAAACACCCTGCGTCCCGAGACGATTATTTTCAAAAGCTACGAGCTCTGAGGAAACGGGGCACAGTTTGTGCTCTGCACAGACGAATCGATCGTTCCCGTCGCGAATACTAAAAAATGTAGCTTCCCTGGTCGAAAATATTTGGTGGTACCACTCGTCCAGGGTGTCGAAGGACATCATCGGTGGCGAGTACGCGGCAAACGTTGACTTGTTGAATCGACCATCGAACAGGAAAGCTCCCGGAAGACTATCTGAAGAGGTATCGGCCTCGACGAAGAAAAATCCACAGAGAAATCCCCTAAACGGGTAACGTTAAGCCCGTCGAAACCGCAGCCAATACGACAAACAATCTCTTACCGCCCTCGTTCCGGCTTAACTTCGGCCCTTAACCCCCTCCAACCCCTCTGTAAGTGTACTTACCCTCTGCCCGAGGTCCATAAAGATAAATAACACGAAGCATCCACGGGGCTTCCAGAGTAGTTGTATCCCTTATAAAACTAGGTGGAACCCCCCTCTCGAAAATTCCCATCATCCCCTGCACCCCGGCGACCTCCTGCTTCCCTCGTCCTTTTAACGACTGGAATACGCCTCTCGACGCTTCCGTTTCCTCCGGCGGTGTTTTGTCTTATTATCGCCGTTTTCCTCTCGGTGGACGTCGAATTCGAGGAAATGTTCGCTGCGAGCGCGATGCTCGCGTCAATTTTTCTTTGATATTCGGAACAGGAAAGCGCTGTCGAAACGTCGACTTCGAAATGTTTCCACGAAACGATGACCGCGACGATCGAATAAGAACACACGACCCCAAGGCCGTGCGTGGATTTGAAAGAGATCCTAGGCCATTATGTTTGGTGGTTCGATTTAAAAGGAACATCGGCCAGTTATCCCCCTTGGCCTCGATCAGACGGTCGGTCTTCCCACCCTTGTTAGCGATACTTCTCCGTGGTGAATCGCGCGCATGCTTGTTCTGTCAGTGAAATAATGACAATGTCATAGCCCAGGGCCGATTCGCCACGGCGCCCTTGCCACGTGGGCGACGATTGGACGCGGATATGCTAATACGGCGTCCGTTCCGAGACATTAAGTTCTCGGTTTGCCGATTCTCGCCAGACGAGTCACGTCTTCGACGTTGGAACCACTCGATGCCCGTCGATCACCGAATGTCTGCCCTTTAGGCTGTATCTACTTCTCGGCTGAACGGATCGATCGAGGAGTGACTCACCCTCGCAATCTTCGTTTCGATTCGTCGAGGAAGTCTTCGAAGGATAGGTGTCGGTACGTCTAAATTCGATCATTGTAAGGAATTGCAATCGATTGTGTTATGAAAAAAAAGTTTTGGGAGAGGGGGAGCTCGTTAGTAGGGTAGAAAGCTGCACGATTTCTGGATCGGTTGAAAGGACCTCGATCCCGCGTCCTCGGTCACCCTGATTCTCGATTAGCCACGGTGCTTCGTCGCGATTATGTAACTTGACTGCGAACACGCAGCTTACACCGGTCTCACGATGATCCCTGGTGCAGTGTTTCGATCACGACCAGGCGTCGCTAAACGATTTTCACCGTTCGCGACGGCACTCTTCCAGGGCATATGCTTCGATTCGGCCGTTCGCTTTTTCACACGCGACGCCAACGGTAATTACAGGATACTCTCTGAGGGTTATTTCAAGAGCAGAAGCGTAACTTGAACGCGAACACTGTAAATATTCCATCATCTGTAACTCGCCCACCTAATAACATAAGACAGCAAACGATAACGCCGTTCAGCGGATACCTCGCCAAACGGAGCATCGCTAGCTGTATCGTCGCGGGTCGTCCGATTATCCTCGAAGCGGGGAACAAACGCGGCATCGAGAGGTCTCGGCCAGCATATCGCCGACATCGCTGAATCCTTCTGTCCTGTCGCTGAAGACTGTAAATCCACGGCGGGCGGACAGCCGCCGAACTCGAAGCGGATACCGCGCGCGGCGCAACAAAGACCTGTCTGGGGAACAAAAAAAAAAAAAAATATGAAAAAAATGAAAAAAAAAAGAGAGCACACGCAACAAAAGCGTTGTCGTCCGTGGCGTAGGAGCGAGCGGGCTGGCCGAAATAGAAAGGACCGGCCAGGCGGGCAATAATTCGAAACAAAATGTCAAGCGACCGCCATTGTCGGGTGCGGTGGTGCGGTAGGCGCCAACTAGCGCCGACGAGAAAATATCACCGACAGTAAATCAAGGTGCAGAAGAGGACGTACCGCCTTCCCACCCCTCTGTCCTGTTCCCTGATACCTCCCCCTCTCGGAGGCCGGTTTCATCCCTGGTGGTGGGATGGTCCTGCCGCACGATCGCATCCGGGGCTGCTTCCGTTTCTCGTCACCGTTGAGTCTCGCGAATTTGAACGATGCATAGCGGTTCCCGTTGACGTTCAGGGTTCGCGTCTGAAGTCGAACCGATTTTAAAATGAAAAGACTTTAGGAGAGTCCCAGGCGATACCGGGTCAAGGGGAGGGCTGAGATCGACGTTGTAGCTAACCGTTCGACGGCGGTGAAAAAGATTTTTCACCCTGCTTAAATATGTCCGACCGCAAAGCAATAAAATATCTTTATCTTACTCGTGCCATTACTCCCTTGATTCGGTGGGGTTCAATTTACATTCCTATCGGGGCTTTGGAGAGATAAGTCCATTTAAATAAATTAGTAATGCTATCTCCTCGTCGGCGACCGGTGGTGGGAGGTGGATTTAATAATATTTTATCAATTTTCGCGGCGATTCGTTACGCGGTGACGCTGTACGCCATTGTTCGCCGGCACAATTGCCCGAGTTTTTAACTTTACGCGTAGATGAATCATCTTTCGCCACGGTCGCGAGACGATGGGACGGCGAGAATGTTCTGGCTGCCTTAGAAAAATGAAAACGAAAATGATACAAACTCTGATAGCGAATGAATCACAGTTTTAGTACAATCTTTGTTAATCCTTGGCTCGAGAGGGCAGAGAAGGGGTTTAAGATTTTTCGTAACATATCTGTTAGATGCGTGGGGTTGCCGGGACGCAGTTGCCTTTTCCCCTTTCTGGTTACCGTGTAGGTAGGACAATATAATGGGGCATAACAACGGCGTTAACACGCACTGGCCGACCCCGGACGCGACCCGCGACCCTCCCTGGGTGAATTACGCCTCTGATAATTACTAGAAATTAATGCCCTAGCCTTACACCGGTCATTGCGAGCCGCATCGTTTAAGCGACCTCGTATTCGCCTGCTTTTACGCCGTTAGTCGCAACACCTACGTCACCAACCCTTACACCAGGCGTCTCGATGCGCCGCTCTGTCTCCTCAATTGTAACTACTCGTTCTCTAAGAACGAGATAAAAACTAAAGACTTTGTTATCGTATAAAGGTTTCAATAAATTGTTGTAACCGAAAGGGAGGAAGAAGGGGAGGCTCGTAAAATTGGAAAATTAAAATCGGCGCCGACAACGAAGCGGATCCGCGGCTGATAGAGGGGGCGGCCAGGTCGATGGGATGTATTAAAGCTGCGGCCAGGACCACACCAGCAGATAGGTTAATGTGAATTTATTGCGATCGAGATATCGCGTTGGCCAGAAAGCAGAGACGCGTGCTACGCGCGCCGTCAAACCGATAGCCATTGTGAGCCCCCGGGAACGCTCTCAAATCGCTCGAGGAGAGGACCAAACCGCGGCCAAAGGGGACCACGTCACTGTTTTAAAGCAGCCAGCCAGTTTCCCGGGGACGAGAATTCTTATCTGAACGCACCCCGGAGCACGCGCGCGATTTCTACATCGCCAGTGTCCGTTCTCGATCAACGGAACAGTGAATACTTCAAATGACCAGCAAAAATGTTCAAGGAATGTTCACCGCCACGTATCGTAAGCGATGCTCCGAATTCCTACCCCGAATATGAAAACTCGATAAAGGTTTCCTCTCCGAGGCGGCGAACCGTCTCTCCCAAGGCGTTAACGGCGAAACCGTAAAATTTTATTCCCAAAATTCCTCCGATTTGAACCGCGTTCGGGAGCGTCTGCACGTGGACGAAGTTTCGACGTAAAAACTTTTGGTTCTAACGTCCTGACGGTGACCCAAGAAAGTCTCTTCGTCTTAGCTCCGCGTTCCTTTTAAATTTTCCTATGCCCTCCTCTTTTTACGTTTTCTTTATATTTCTACCTGGCCACCGTTTCAATTCTATCTCAATAAACGTACGTTTCCTCGAGTTCGACGAAGCTCGTCGTTTAAGCTTCATTACGTAACTCCTGACGCCACTCGACAGGAGCCGCAGGGTGTCTTCGTACTTCCACAACGATACGTTTCTTCAAATCCTAGACTTTATCGAAGCATGTATCTCGAGGATCCAATCGACTTGGCGCGTTAGTTTCAGCGTTAATTAACAGCCATTGGTCCTCGGCGAGATCGCTTCCGGTCCCAGCGTTTCCTCCTCGTCTTGGTCCCGTGTCTTCTTCAAACCATGTCGGCCCCAGGGCTGGTCCCCGCGACCGTATATCACATTACTTTAATTCATATGGTAATCGCGTCGCGCAGCCACTACGCGGCTTCGCCGAAAACTTTGGGAACAATGAGAGGGACAATGCGAGGGGTGCGTGGAGGGTGGTCGGTGCAGGGCGACAGAGGTGGCGTAGGAAGGCACGGCGGAGGGGATGGAAACAGAAGGGAGAAGGGGTGGCGATCGCGGTGGAGTTGGACGAGAACGGTGCGAACGCGATATTGAATTCGCCCCTGGCGACGTGCCTGTTATCGACAATGTCCGACCGCTGGACCGGAAGCCATTTGCTCGTTCTGTGACGAAATTTATGAAAGTTTCGCGGAGCTCGCGGTATAATTGGGGAAGCCCTGCCGTGTGTGGCAGCGTGAAGGTGGACTGGCCTCGTTCGCGGGGCACGGCTGGAACATGTTCTGTCTTCTCGCTTTTCGGGGTTGTCGGTTCGTTGCGCTTCGGAAACGGAAGGCAGGGCCCTGGACAATCCTTAGTGTCCACGACTGTCGATTATGCCGTCGCGAAATACCAACGTTAACGTGTTTCGCGACACGTCATTGTATCGTGGTGGCACCTCCTGTCCTCGCTTCCCCTTACAGAACAGCCACCACAGCATCAATTTTAATTTTTATCAGTTGATTTCGTTAGTCCTGAACCTACCAATACCTACACACTCAAAATAAATTCTATCCCCTTGGTCGTCTTGCGTCTCACGGAAGAGTGACGGCACAGGATTCTCCGAGGTTCATCTCGGAAAAACGAAAAACGCGCAGAGCGAAAGTTCCGTCGCTTTTTCGATCCTGGCAGCCGCCCCGCAGTCGGGGTCCGATGGAAATGAAATTCCCATTTCACGATGAAAACCGCGGGTCAATCCGCGACGAATCCATATGCCGAGGAGCGCGCCATCCAATCTGAAAGTGGCCGGTTAACGCGAACAGCTTATGCGCCATACGTTACGAGCGCGTGTTTGCGTCCGCGCTCGTGATTCCGTCCAGAAGCAACGGAAACCGCCGATGGAAATGAATGCCGCGCGACGTGACCTCCATCTCGTCGACGGTTCACTGCGTTTTTTGCTGTCTTTGCTGTCTGGAATAATTCCGCAAGTGGATCGACGCAAAGTGCCATTGGCAGCTGAGACGAATGCCTCTAGGTTTAAAGGATTGTATTCGTGCTACCGCGAGTTAGGGGTACCTGAAAAGGTACGTCGGAAGCAAACAGCCGTATGACGAGTAAAGTCGTCGAATAAAAAGTTCACAGACGCGGAAGCAGCAGATGGTCCACGACCAGCTCCGTAAACTCTGCCAGTGGCTAATGCTACAACGTAGCGATACGTGGACGCGCTTCGATACTGTTCCATGTGCGGAAAATCGAAAAAGTGTCGCGTTCGGGAATTCCGTTTGGAGGACAGAGGACGGAAATTGGCCGTGCGGCCATATGCGTCGGTTTTGGTGTGCGCGCAGAAACTCCAAGAGGAGGTGTGGTGGGTAACGCGGCGGCGGGACGGCGGCGGTGGCCCCCGCATTACAAATTTAATCTTACAAATGGATCCGAAAACTTGGAAACAATGGAATATATGAAATGCGGCCGCGTATATCACGATGGTAGACACGGGGTGGTTCCAACGGCAATATTGTCAGGGCCGATCCATATTCTCTGGGAACGGGACGAGGGGGTAGGGGTCCTTCAGGATCCTGGGGACGAGCGAATATCGGAGGAAGAGCGCGAGGAACGGCAAAACATTCTCTTGGCATGGCAAGAAGTCGCGAGATGCGCGCACGGTTCCTGTCGAGCTCGAACCGCGACGCGTGGCTCGCCGATCCCGCCATTTCCTCTAGCTAGAGGACGCGTCAAGGTTGAGTAACTTCGAGGAATTGCGAGAATATTATACCGCGATACACCGTGTAAGTCCGCGTACGAACCTCGATTACTGATTAGTATAGTGATTATTCTGTCATTGATGAGTATAGTTCCGTATCGCGAGTGTTATAAGCAAGACAAACGGATCCTCGCACAGTTGATCCCGAAAAAGTCCCAGGCGAGCTGGGACGTAAAAACTGAACGTGTTTTTAGCCTCCTACAATAATCAAAGGTCTACCGTGCCATCCAAGGATCACCTAACATTGGAGCTTCTATGAATACGTGGGAGATTCGAAGAGGCAACCCAATCGCGCGATTCGGAAGAGGATTTGCGAGTCGAGGGAAGAGGTAAGGGTTGCGCGAGCGCGGATAGAGAGGGTAGGATGGAAGAGGGAGGTCCGAGGCAGAGTCTACTCCGTCAGATTAGCATAAATATGGCGTCTTAGAGCGGGGCAGTTTGTCATCGTTAGCAAAGCACACGCTTCCTGGGACTCGTCGAGTCACACTCCTCTGAATCGTCGAGCTGGTTTCTATTCCCTGTGGGGCACCGACGAAGGTCCCGCAGGAAGGAAACCGCCGATGTAGGTTGCTGGATACACGACTACTAACCGTGCGAGTTTCCTCCCAGCGTCTCGCTCGTATACAGCTCCCATCCTCGGGGAACTCCCTGGGTCCCTGGTCGGAGACAGGTACTTCGGTACCCGAACTTCCCGAACGCAGATTTCTGGAGTGGGCCGGGGAGGTTAAATTGTTTCGTGATTTAAATCTCGGCTAGGGTGAGGGCGGTCGAATCGCCCTTATTTCGCGAGGCTTGCTTCTTGCGCGTGAACCAATACGAATGTCATATTACACAATCCCGAAGCAGTCCTTGTTCCGGCAAAAAATTATCATAAAATTTGAGTGAATCGATAAACGAAGGTTTATCGTAAAGTCTCGATTCATACTCCATTTTATGAAAGCATCTCGCTATTTCATCCAAAGGGTTTGGCTGCCCTCTAGGAGGCGTCCCTCGAACTATATTTCTATCGCAATTACGTAAAAGCAATCCATCGGTCCCACGACAAAATCTCTCTCAAGCTTTCCGCGACTCATTTGCCCAGAGGTTATTACGATCTCGCCCTAGTATCGTCACCAATCTGCTAAAACGCATCGCCATACTTCATAAACACCCCTGGTCGCTCCGCAAGACGTATTAGCTTCGAGATGCCGCCGCGACTAGGGTCGACATTACTTTTCTATTAGAGCGATTGAAGGAAAGGAACAATCGATACCCTGTGAACAGAGCTTCCGTTCGCTTTCTAGAATCTTACTTGACCAAAAACGTAACATCGTTCGCAGAAATAACGCTGTGTGCAACAATCGCGAAATCTCGGGACAAATTCGTGGACGACTTTCAGTCTCCTTGGATCCACCCCAAGCTTCCGTTCTCTGGGGAGCGTTTACCGCGGATAATTCATATTTATGACCGAACGCTTTATCAACCCCACTTGCCTCGTATACATTTAATTGAGACGTCCGTGTCGGAGGCAATAGGGTGCGAACCCCGTTGTCTCAGGGGGTCGGGAACACAATGGCCATTCGGACATTTCACTCGGTTTCTCTTGGACTGTCGTTAACGATCTGCATGGATTTCGTAGACGTTCGAGTGTGTCCAGTTCGATCATTCTCCTCGCTCATGGGTCGGTTCAACGCCAGCGATCCGTGGCCAATCGTCGACCGCCGCTCCCCCTTCGATTTGCTTCACGAATTCGACGTTCGCGTGATTCCTCGGTTTGCGAAACTGTCATCGAATGGCAGATGCGTTGATTTTCGATCGTACCTCGTCGAAGCTCCGGCATTCGAGGAATCTAGGTCTCGAAAATCTTAAAGTCTACGAATCCAAAGACGTTCGGTGCAACGAGGCAGAAATAAATCGCCAACGAAATCGGGGCCTCCCCGTGGAGGATCTCCGTCGATTTACGAGCAGCTCCCAAGAACGAACGTAAGCGGAACCGTTCTCCATCGTGGCGTTCCCGCGATTACCTACCACGGATCGTCATCTCGCCGGGCCTTTTAGCGATTGCAGCCATGTATCTGGTCACGTCGATTGAGTTATCGCGCGATAACTCGACGCCACCGGCGAAGTAATTGAAGCCAAACTTTCTCGCCACCGATTGCCCGGGTACTCCTCACCTCGTCCTCTCGCCACCTTCTCTGGAGAACGAGTGCAACTAGGAAGGAGGGCGGGAGCTGAACGAGGAGTAAAAAGAAGCAGGAGAAGTTGGAAAGTGTCCGGCGGAAGTTGCCGACGCCAGGGGCCACTCTTACATTATCCTGCTCGACACTGCCGCGATCCGCGATCGGCATTTAATCTTCGATCACTGGGGATCGTCGAGGACCGGGCGAATGGCCCGTAATTGAAACTCCGTTATCGCGGCCTTCTACGTGATTGCATCGCGGCACCGGTAGCACCGACGTCGAATCGCTAGCGTTTATCTGCGAGCAAGAAGTTCGCGCGATCTCGTCGCGGTTCGCCGATGAGATCGCAACTGGAAATCTCGCTCGCCTTTTTAGGCGCGCATCCTCCAGCCCCCCCTCTCGAGGAACTTAATGAAATGGGGGCTGAGGATATCGCTCGATCGGATAGTTTTATCGTCCGCCGTTGCGGAGGAACGTTTGAAGCTCTTGGCCGTAAATTAGCGGGCTCTTATCGAATATGTTGGTGGTGATCGGAGTCGCGCGAGAATCGTTGAATTTAAAGAACCTCGACGGCCTTCGTACGGTTAATATTTCCATGATTCGAACCAGGCATTGTTATCAAGTAGTCCCAAAAACATGCGTCTCGGATTTGGTCCTCCCAATTTTCAATGTTTTCCTACAGAGGAATCGAAGCAGTCCGACTCTGGTCTCTGTTTTGTTTCTTTACGAGCCGACAACGACACGATGGAGAAACAAAAGCTTTTAACTATAATTCCCAGCGATCGATCCTCGTACGGTCCCGCTTCCATATTTTCGTCCTCCCCCCGTATGCAGAGGGTCCCCGGGATCCATAAGTATTTTCTCAGATTGAAAAGCTTTCCGCATGAAATATGGGTCAGAGATATGGGCTCGCAACCCTTCCACGGTTTTAATGGAATTAGTATTTAATACTCGGCGCGGGGGTCGCGCGAGGGGCCGTCTGAAAGGGGGAAAAAACTAAGTGGATCTGTCCTGTTAGGAGTCCCGGGCTCCCGTTTACACGGTATTGTCTCGCGGGAAATTTACTACTCGTTAGAGGCTTCGAATTAAACGGCCGTGGAACAGGAGCGCGCGGATAACGTCCACGGAAGACAAAAATACTACCCTCGACGCGCGATTCCATTTGCGCCCCGCCTCCGACGACGCATCTTCTACGAAGACGAAAAGTTAGGTAAAATTCACAGGAAAAAATATTTCAACGGATCATATTTAGATACTTCAACCCCTTACTGTGCACTGAAATACAAAAATCTGGACGGCAAAGAATTAAAAAATTAGCAATCGAACCGATGCGACGTCCACCCCTGTGAAAGGAACTACCTCCATATTGGCGGTCGTTGGGGGCCCGCAAACCGTCAGCAAGCGTCGGCAAACCGTCGCAAACCGTCTAGGAGCGATTTTAACGCGCACACTTCTGCTCCGCGTACACGGTCAATAAGCGCAATAAACTCATTCCGCGGTTTACTGCGAATCGCTTTACAGCCGTCTCAGTTACGACGACCATTCCATCCCCGTCAACCCCCCCTCGTACATTCTATCTCTCTCCGTGCCCGTGAATTTCACCCTTCGATCGTCCCGTCGTTTTCTTTGTCGTTGAAAGTCCAAGTGGAGCAGGGGGTAGGTGGCGGTGGAACTAGTTACCGAAATTGCGCTAGTTTAAATTACGAGCTGCGGCGCCTTTGCGATTTATTTTTGAGGGGCGTCCCACACCCCCCTTCGGTGAACGTGTATCCGTAAAACTGCTGCAACTGATACCTAGACTGCTTTATTTCACGAGCCTCGTTTCGTCGTCTCCCATCCCTCAAGCAAGTTTCTTTCCTCGCGAAACTCTCGACGCTAACGGGGTGAAAAGTTCGCGAGGAGACGCTGAGATATTGCCTCCTCATTGGACAACGGCGATATAAAACATTCGTCGGACTCGGGACAAGCGATCTTTTGCTTTATATCGTTATTGCCGCGTAAGGCAGAGGAGGTTGGGATTTCTAGTTTCGAAATTTCGGGACGAGGGAGAAGATTTAAAGCGTCACGAAGATTTGGAGAATCCTCCGTGCTGCGATAACTCGCCCTATTTACTTTTGAGTGTTTTTCTCATTTTTTTTTTTTGTATGGAGAGGATTAGTGGTAGGTGTGGTCCTTTTTGATTCGAAGCGGCATAGGAGGATTCGCGACCTCCTCGAGTTTTCACCGGCAGAAGTGATTCGTTCGAAATTTCGAAGGGGAGGGTACTAAAAAAAATCCGAAACACGCAGAAATCGGTAGCTACGCCTCATCCCTATCAATCCAGCGTGCTCGTTTTCTCTCGCTCGGACATTTACATGGCAATAGCTGATGTACCTACACGCGGGGTTGGGTTCTTCCCCGAGGCCAGAATTGAAACCACCTCATTACCAGCCGCTGGGCTGAGGGGTCGCGTGGAAGGGGTTTGCCGGGGGACGAGGCTGCCGGCGTAGAATCCGTTTTGCGAATATTGGAGGTAATGTCGCGAGCGGTTTTATACAACACCCGTTCCGCCTTTTTCAGACCTTCCCCTCCCCCTACGGCTACCCGTTTCGCCCCGCATTACGGCCAGCCTGATGAAAAATGGAAATAGGTATCCTTCGGTCCTCCGACGTCGACGTCGTTTATATTTAATACCGAGGACTCTGTCTCACTTGAGCTTCGATTAATTTTCGTTTGAAAATTAAGAAATCCAGTGACATTATCGTCATCCGTCGATCTCGTCTCGCCAGATAAGCAGAAGAAGATGCTTCGACCATTTTCTAAGAGCTAAAGACTCGATCCCGTAAAAGGGGTACCGCAGGAGTCGTCACCGGAGGACACCAGTCGTTTGGAGGCATAGGTGAGCGAGGAACAGAGCATCCAGAGCAGATGACACGTTCGACTTGGTCGAGATAAGGGAATGACGCTCGTAACACGGCCACGAAGATGCCGGCATTACGAAACACGAAGAGGCAGTCGCCTTTACGACGCAGCGATACGGCTGAACGGGGTTGGATGACGCTCCGCGCATAACAACACCGGCCCCTCTTGAAGCTAGCGCTGCCCCTGAGCGCGGCAACTTTACAAGTTTAATTAAATGTTTGCCGTAATGGCGCTACTAAAGGCTACCGAAGGAAGCACGCCCCCAGACCTGTGGGTCCTCCACTTTTGTCGACGATCCCTCGATTAAGACAACCAACGCTCTGATACTCTTCGGGGTTCCAGTCAGAAGATTCTTGGTCCAACAGATTCTTCCCAAACAAAACTACTTGGGAATGTCTTCTAGGTCCATAAATCGCGTTCCTTCCGCTCAGGCCAGGCACGCAACACGTAATCGATTTCGCCTGGACACCGTATCCGTGAAGCGCGCCATCGAGAGGCGACTTTGCATTTCTGGCTTAAGCGGAACGGTCGAAAGTTTTCGAGTTTAGGGGTGGTACAGGGTAGGGAAAGTTACGTTAGCGTACACACGGAAGCGAGAAGTTTCGTTCTCCGATCGGTCCAGGAACTTCATTCCGCTTCCGTTCACCGAAAAAGAATGGACTCTAGCCGTGTCGGGTGCATATTGGTGATCTCGGCTACGAAGAATATTTCTGCTGGCGTTTCCATCCCTTCCTGCCCCGTTCCTGCCGCGTCTATCCCCAGACGTCTCTATCGCGGTCAAGATGGCGGATTCTATACGGCGCACTTCGATTTCCATTTGCATATAAATTCTCCGCGTTCTGGATCTCAGACAGCGTTCTATCCGCGGGGCGGCGGGCGCTCGGAGTTTCTTCCCTTTCGCTGGGAAACGACGACAACGATCGAAGATCGTGTTCTGGATTGAGTCGATTTTAGGGAATCGGAATTTACAGTCCCGACTTATACAGTCAGTCTCATAAATATTCGTACCCTCTGTGTCTATCGAAGAAATGACCAAATGAATTTTTCTATAGTTTTTGTTCTTTTTATTATTGACAGTAATAATAATTATAAGAAATTAACTGTGGCCAAGGGCGTGAAGAGGTTAAACAAATTTCTTCGGTAGACGGAGGGTACGAATATATTATGGGACAGACTGTAAATCAGTTTTATAATAATTTCGTATGCTAATTCCCAAGAGTCTCAGATTTTTCATCGCCGATAGATTCGCCTTTCTCGTGGAACGGAGGAAGGAAAGACGAAGTAACGCGAGTGAATAACTGTTGTACAGGGGATAAAACAAAAGGGGATGCTCTCGAGAACGCAGTGGCCCAAGCTGGGCAACAAGAAGCTGTGCTACTTTTCCAGAGAGTTTCCACGATGCTTGGTTCGCTCGTAAGGCATATTTAGTACATAAATCAAAGCGCGAGTGGCCCGCGCTGGGGGCCACGAGTTTATATGCTAATATAAGGTGCAGCACACTGCGAACCGAGACGCCATCTTGACCGCCCGAAACGTCTTGAAGATTAGCCCTGGCAAGATCAACTCGCTCCTATACTACGATACGACCAAGAACCTACTTTCAACCACCGCGAACCGATCCCAATGGCCGATGGTAGCTCGGATTCAGGTATTTTTTAAATCACGGTCACGCTAAATGTCCTTCTCGTGCAAAGAGCGCGCGACGGAGGCGAGGCGCGGAGCGGAGAGGCGAATCGCTCGTACGCTACGATAAGTATGGTAATACGTTAGAATTAAAAGTCCAGTTAAGCCGGTAATAATTCAAGATCCGCGGGTGTATCAAGGCGAATAAGCATAAATGAATAATTGCGCGATAGATAATTTAATGTGCACGCCGCACGTCGCACGATTCGCCAGCGGCCGCTAGCCTGGTGTTATCCTCGATGTTTCTTTAATTGCTCGAGGTTCGTCCACGCGATCGCAAGTTGGGAATTGGTCTCTTTTATCGCGAGGCAACGTCAAGGTCGATTCGGGTTGTCGATGCCTCGTCGAATAAATTTTTGGTCTCGTTCGCGAGCAGCGACGGGGAACGACGTACTCGCGAATATCGATATACATCCCCAAGCGTTGCATTGAGTTGTCGAATAGGTGGAGAAGCGAGTTGTCACTGGTATTAAAAACTGTGGTGATCTCCGGAGTAACTTTTCGGGGCCTCTCTCGATTTCTGGAAGGTTTCGTTCCTACGAATGGATCTGCACACGTCTCGGAACCATCGCTACCTCCGCGAGTGATATGTAACGGAAGGAACGAGGTATTTCACAAATACTCTCTCAAATTTGTCAGGATTATCCGCGCTGTCTCGTTCGCCCCGGCGAGCAGTCAAATACTTTCCGCGCTAGAGAATGGACCTGTCTCTCTTCGCGTCAGCGTTTCGACTCTCTTTACATCGTAAGTTCGGTACAGCATCGATTCCATAAACTATCGTTATATGTTGCGTCGTTCGTTCTGTCACGTGGTTCCGTTGATTCCATAGCGTCGGAGAAAATTATGTGACCTGTCGGGATCTTTTTACCGATACATTCAGAAGTACAGATTTATGGATTGGACTTTGTCGCGCGTTGTAAAGTATACGCAGACGGACAACCTGGAAGTCCGGTCCAGTATTCGTCGACAGACCATCGCTTACTTCGTCGTGGTTCTAATCATCAATTGTAAACGTCACCGAGAGTTTATAGCCCCGTAGATGAAGCGATTTCTCGATCGTAGGCGATCAAGTGTACGTAGCTTACAATGGACCAAGATGATTTAATGCGTTTCAAAAACCAGGATTTCGAAAATCGACACGAACTTTCCAGACAACCCAATAAGAGTAATCTCGATCACGAATCGCATCTCGAAATTGAGACGAGATCGAGAGGAGATCGAGATTTATCTCGTCTCGAGCGCATCACTAAACCTAGTTTGCGAAGTCGTTTATGCGTATCACGCAATTTTCTTACGGTTTCGGCCGTGTTAAAATATGTATGGAATCGAGTTAAGCCGCGTTGCGGTCCGGCGGCGGGCGCAGGAAGCCGCGGAAGCTGTTACGGAGCCATTTGCATGACATCACCGCGATTTCGTTAAAACAACTCCTCCCCCCTCGTCGCCCTCGTGTTCTCCCTTTCGCGGTATCTGCCCACGGCCCCGGCTCGTGCAACTCGATTTACCGGGTCGCAATCTAAATACACGGTGTTCCATTACAGCCCCGGCGTGCCCCTGTCGCTGGATATTTCGTCGAATGTTGAAATTGATGTCGCCGTGTTTTCATTTTTCGCGTCGCGTTTGCTCGCGAGCGCCCGTGTATAATGGCCATCGAGCCACTCGCTTTGCGATGCCAATCTCGGTTGCGCATACCCCTCTTTAGGTGTAAATGAACACCGCGGAATAGCTCGTTCCGCGATGTTTAGGGCTCGATATCCGAGGATCGTTATTTGGGAATTCGTTTCGAAACTGCGGGCTGATGGAAGGGGAGGAAGAGCTTCGAGGACCGCTGGAGAATTGTCACGTCTATCGGGGTCCTGGATTCGTAAGAATTCTCCAAGTCCAATTACAGTCAAACCTGCTATTGTGCGATTTTTTTTTTATGCGGGATAAGAAAACAATACGACGAACGATTATTAATAAAGGAAGGTGTCGTCTATTGCGCTATCTATGTATGCGGTTCCTATCGCCCTCACAGATAGAGTTTGATATCGTTCTCTTGCATCTTCCTCGGAGGACCCAACGGAATCAGGCTGAAAGAGCCAGCATGGAGCGTTCTAAAGGCGAAGCTGCATCGGAATCGCGACAAGCCAGTTCTCCGGTGCAATATTTTCCGTCTCGAGAAGGCATATGCACTGCGAGGCGAGGGGAATCCCCGTAGACCGCGACGCACCCCTTTTCCACCCCCATCCACACATGAGACAGAGGCACCATGCCAGAAGTTACGACGTTTGGAAAGCGAAGAAGGCGCGGGAAAGGGAACAACAAACCTGGGGAGTCAGGGAAGCAAGAGGGAAGGAAGATTGGCGCCGGCAGACTTTCGTTCCCGTGGAAGCATAAAAATCATTTCTCCTGGACCACCCTGCCCCCTCGCAGACAGTTTTATGTGTCTCACATTAATTTGCATAATCGAATAGAGAAATCTGAATAACGCGTCTTCGCGAAGTCGTCTGTCACTTGGCTACATCCCTTGGATCCTGTTCGCCACCCTCCGAGGGTACACCTAGGTTCGAGTGATTGCCTGATTGCCCAATCGGATTCATCGATTCCTGTACTCCCGTTGGTAAATAAAAGGGACTCGCGAAAACAGGGGCGACTGCTACTTCTTTGAGTGAATATGTACTGCAGAGGAAGAGCTTGCCGCGAAATTTGTCTTGACGTGCTTTCATCCTGTTACTTGAAAGCTGCGGTATCTTAACATTCGGTGGTAATGCATGAAACAAGGCTCGAGAAATTCACATTATCAATGTACGATAGATTTCATATTTACCAGGTGAAGTCACCACGAATAATATCATGCGGATAACCGTGCGTGGTAAAGAGGAGACCGAGTATTATACTTGGTGTTGGAGTTACAGAGCCAAAGTATCGACCGCGCGTAAGCTCTGGCTTAGCGCTGCACTCTATCGGCAAATACGCTCGAATATAGTTTTCAAAGTTGCCGACCTAAATCTGTTTATCGATAACAAAGCGCAATTTCTGATTTGCTAAGAAGACGCGCTTGATTAGTAATATATCACGAGTGGGTAAGGCAGCGTTTCGTCGATATAGACGAACTCCTCTTTCCCAAGCAGGGGTGCAGCAGGGAGTTCACCCTTCATATTCGCGTTACAGAATCCAGTGCTTCGTATTTCAAATATACAGATGGCGGCATTTAATACTCTTCGGAGATTTCTACCGCGAGCTTTCAATATCCACTGAAAGCATTATCAAACGCGATAAAATTTTCATATTCGTTAAACGAGACGAATAGGTGTTGAGAAGGTGAATTCCACGCCTCGCGCGAATCCTGATTACGCAAAATAGTTTGCAAGGAGTGTCCCAATAATTTAATACTGGTTTGCGTAATACCACTGTGTAAATGGAAAATTAAACGATTTAATCAACCGAACTGATCCGACGTTGATGGAGTATACGATTGCAATCCGCAAATAATGCGAACGTATCCGTGACAACCGAGATTGATGTTAAAAGCATAATGAATATCGTTCGTTCCGAACGATCCGTTCAATATTCCACATTTCTGTATCCGGTGTAGGTTCCATTGCGATAAAAATACTCGGGCAAAATGAAACGTATCAATTTCCACTTTCGTTTCCCGTTGTAGCGTTACGATTTGATTAACGCAAACACGCGCGTCATCGAGTCAAAGCGCTGGGTGTTACAGGCGCGATGATTTTACGTAATTAATTCCACGCCCGTTCAAAGGACATCGGTGAAGTTCAAACATTCGATCGTTCGATTATTTTTGTCGTTGGCAAAATGGATTCCGGACCATCGTGCGGTGTCCCGCGTTAATTTCGTTTGCACAATCGCACGAAAGCTAGACGTCGCAAGAACGAATGCGCTGGCGCGTCCCCGTTGGAGCGTTCGACAGGAATTCGTCCCGCGTTAAAGGGCGGAAACGAAATCCATTGGGCAAATTGCCTATCAGCGCGAATCAAGGGGCCATTCAATATCCGCGTAAAATATTGGAGCGCGAGATCTGCGGGTGGTAGTCGGACCTTGCACGTCTCAAGAAGCCTCGTTGTTCCATCTTCTTTCTGTTCGTTCCGTTTAGCTTCCGTTCCATCCATGGCGTTGCTGATTGGCGCGTCCCATGGGACGTTCGGGGACTTTTGCTCAATTTACGTATTTGTTCTTGAACTTTTATGTCGCGAGTTTCCTCTCGCCGCCGGTTTGGTTCCAATTTTTCCAGCGGAGACCGAGACACAGAGGTCGCACGGATCTTGGGGTAATAGACGCTCCTTCGACCGATGGAAACTCGTAATTGAATTCCAGTTTATCGCGTGTCAACCAAGTTTCGGAGGAGGTCGGCTCTCAATCTACATACATGGCGGGTTTAAATGGCAAGTGGTGCGCAGCGTCTACCCTCGCAGACCATTTACAAGTTCCGAGAGTTTTGGAATCTGAACGATCCTTGGTTAATCCCGACTTGCGCGACAAAGCTGATTTGGCATGCATCACGTCCCTGCCGACAATATAATTATTGTACCCTTGGTTGAGTGCCTGGACCCTTCGATGGAATCTTCGTCTCCGTGGACTCTCCAGTTCTCGGAATTTCCAACTCGAGTTCGTCCGGAAATGTGACGCGTTCTTTTAATTTCCTTACCTTCGCGTTTACGAATTTGCCCGTGTTCTAGTAGCAAGAGGAATACGATACCTGAAGGCGTTGCAGCGCGTCACGATGAATCGGATCGTATTTACCCAGTGATCACGTGGAAGACGTCTAGGGACTAGTTTGATTCGGTTACAAAGGCACTTTTCACGGATTTGGCCGGCGTGTCAGCCTTCCGGCCGTACTGGACTCGATTACGTCCCTTTCAAAGCGAAGTGATACGTCCTACAAAGCGTCCTTGTGCACGCGCGGGGATTTCCCCTCTGCAACATTTGTAATCTTCCAGGAACAGGTGAGAGCATTATGGGGCTCTGTGTCTTGCGTTTACGTTAGACGGCGGGCGTGTAATGCGTATGTACGTACACAGCCTGGCACCGATAACGCCATTAATAACGCGTCTGTGTACCAACCCGCTTGTACGTTTCGAAGGCTCTAATGTATCGCGCGCACGCGCGCAATTCCGGAGACCTTGCGAGCGTTGTTCGCGATACACAAGACGAGTAATTGCAGGCGTAGCCTCGATGCCATCTACCCTATCGTCCTCTACCTGGGAGGCTTGGCGCTTAGGACATTTCACGCGGAAACGTTTCGGGGTTAATGGAAGCGGCTGTTCTTAGCATCTCCGATGCCAGATCTTAGAATACATGACAGATGTCACCGCGGATAGGACTCGCGTTTTGAATACCGTAACGAAGCTACGAACTGCTGAATCGGATGGCAGCGACGTGCCGCTCTTGGCATAATTCTGTCGACTTTATTCTGGGGTTCGTTCCCTGGTGTTGTTGGCTTATGCATAACCAGCAATATAGTAACCAAGAGCAGAACTCTTTGTAATTGCTCTACTATCGGTGATAATGTCGACTTTATCCCGGATTCCCAAACGATGTCGCAATTGAATTCGTTGGGATAAATGGAAGCTGAAACCAGGAGCGCGTCGACAGTGACATTTTCCGGCGGTCAGGACCGCGTCCCAAGGACTGCATCGGCTTATATTCATCCTGCCCTCTCCTTTTCCGCGTGCCATCTGCGCGCGGTTGCAAATGCGGCCACCGGCATGGATGTAAAAAGAACGATTCGTCGAAAAGATAGCGACCGAGCGCCGTGCTACGTCAGGACTTATGAGCACGAGCGTACACGTGGCGTCCGTGGCTCCCGTCGCGGGCCATTTACAGCCAGCCTTGTCTTCGACCGTTTATGGCCGATCGCTTGAAAAACCGCCTCTGCGTCTCTCTATCTCTCCTTCATCGAGACTCGCGGACCGCGGTTCTCTTTCTGGCCCCAACCTCTCGCGTCTCAGGCGATTCGATATCGTTATCGAATCAGCGCCTGCGAGAGGGGTTTTTAATCTGTCGCGAAGAAAGAGGTGTTCTTCTAGAGCCGACTTAGTCAGGATTTCCATCGACTTAGAAACCTCTGCCGATCGACTCTGACAGGAGTCTGGTGGACCCTGATCGACTTTTCTCGGTTGACTTCGTTATCGTGAGTCCTCGGTGCTCATCGCAAAAGGGGATCTCATTTGGGAATCGTGGCGATCGACGCGGACGGCGTTTGGACGTTGGGAATCGGACTTGGGTGGTGCAATCTTGATTGTTTGACGAACGAAAGTTTCGGGGATGATTCTCTCTGTACGTTCTACGATAGATCCTATCGACTCTTGTTCTTATAAGAGGAAGTCGCCAGGATTGGCATCTCAACTTTGATGCTATTTATCCTTGAAACATGACGTACGCATGGTAGCCAGCGTTTACCACCGTAGCTTCTGTAGACGTCCGAAATCGACATCGTCCAGGAAAAAAAGTGACGCGCGCAGGAGGATTCGGCAGGCGCGCCTAAATCCTTAAAAGGGACGCGGGCAAGAAGAGAAGGAAGAAGGAGTCGAAGAAGTCCCAGGTGCCCGGTACCTCCGTTTCTGGCGCGCACACGGTACACCTTAGAAGGCGTCAGGTCGCGAGTCTTTGTTTGCGCTCCTTTGAGCTCTGCTTTCCTTCGAAATTCCTTGAGAAAAAGCTGCGAGACTATGATTCCGGCCATGTTCTACAACGGGACGGTTTGCTTATCGAACGAGCGTTCTACGTTACCGGGCCCTATCGATGGAGTGCGCAACGCTGTCGACAGAGTACTCTACCTAACCGACTTACTCCTTTGGAATCTGTGCATTTACTACTTTTTCCTTCGAAAATACATAGCAAGTAATGAGAAATACGAGAGTGAAGATGCTCTAAAATTACGAATTTTATTTCTCAAAGAAGAAACGATGGATAAGTTGGAACCGCCGATACAGATAACGTTTCATATATTTTCATATATTTTCCTTGGGAACGTCTCGATTTTTCCATCCGTAGGAAGCTCCTGGAGTGGCAAAACCTCCCGAAGCCGCGGTTCCGAGGCTTTTTCGTCGTGGGGTTCGCCGCGGACGGGAACGGGAAACGCAATGCAAAGACGCCGCGCTCGAAAGATTGATGTCCTCGAAGACAGGAGATAGCCGTCGTCTGCGATCGAATCGACTCTTTCTTAAAAGTACATACTGTACGTCGAATGTATCTTGAATACGTTTCGCCTCCCCGGTTTCCCTTTACTTTCCGCGCCCCCTCCGCTCTCTCCTGCTTCGACCAACCGGTAATAAAACGGGGCTTCTCTTATTTCCACGATATCGTTCTCCTTTTTTACGATGTTCCCTTGGTACGATATTATGGATCAGCTCGGTTGTCGCAGGTTCTCCTATGAAAATGGAAATCAGCCATCGTGCCGAGGATATACGTATGAAAATACACCGGCCATGGTTAATACTTCACTCTCCATTATTCTCTATTTGGAGAGGAACGATGAGAGGAAGAAGAATCACCAGCGTTGCGATTCCTTTCCCGTGCCTTCGAAATTCCCTTCGATCAACCCTTCGAACGTTTCTTCGTCGACGAAACTACTATACGACTCCGAGGACTACTCGATCCTCCTTGTTCTGGGAGTGGTTCGAGGCTCGCCTCTACCGTTAATCGGGGGTGGGACGAAGTATTCTCGTTCCGTTCGCCATTTTCCGAGAAAATGTGGCGGTGGAGTCTGCAAATTGTTATACACTGCGAGGGGAGACTTTCGAGGGAATCATTAAACGAGTCTCCGTACATTTTATCGAGAGCTCCGACCGTGATACGATGGAGGAGTAATATATTACGAAGAACGTGACTTTTCAGGTTCGAGATTTCAGGCGATTTGCGGCAAGCAGTTGAGAGAAAGAAAATTTGCTGGTCGACAGGATTAAAGGAAATCCCGCGGAAAGCCGCGGTCCTAATGGAAAACGCAAACAGGCCAATGGTTGGGAGAGAGGATGAGGCATAGTTATAGTCGTCGTTGGAACGGGGAATTCGAGAGAGATCGAAGGTTTGTGGCACCTACGATTTGCCTGAGAATTCGGAAGCTTCGTGAACGATGAGCTTGGATTTCCCACGTCCCACGAACGAGCCGACAATCGTGGAACGGAACGCTGTTTGCTCAAATAATTCCCGAATTAGTGGGAGATTGTTTGGATGGCACTGGATGCCGTACGCTGTCCCTTTGCCTCAACCGTTTTACCATTTTTCTTACTATTTACGTTTACGTGTTTTCGCGGCGCACGCATCAATTAACGAAGTCCCGTCGCGCTTCGTCAACGAGTAAATGTTATGTCAAATTTGGGATAAATAAGAAAAATTCGGGAAATTTAACAGTCATTGTAGTTTTCGTCGACAAATTAATCCACCCATGATTTAAAAGCGCTTTGAGAAACGCAAAGAAAGCAACGGAACAGCCGTTAATCCAGCAGCGAGTTATTCGACAAATTAAACGGGGTGGTGTTTGGAAAAAAAAAACGAACAATAATTTAGAGTTTCGTTAATGAGTGAGCAGAAACGGGACACGAGCTCTCGCGGGTCAGCGCCGTGGAGATAGATATTTACGAAGAATAATGCATGCAAAACGAGCCAGATAGGGAATGAGAGGACCAAAGTAATACAGTGCCGTGGTGTAATAGGAGAAGTGCAAAGAAGGAAAGAAAAAAAAGGTCGGTCATTGTATGCGTGCGTCCCAGCTTCCATTTCTCGGTTGAATTCCACCAGAAACGAGGAAACCTATGTGTCAGGCGTAAGAAGACCGGTTCTGTTGTTTCGTGGACGGTATTCTCTGTTGCCAGAATCGGAAATATTTTCGCGATTGTTAACAAATAAAAATCGTCTGCGATAATACTAAGAAGGAGAATAAAATATCTTATTTTTTCATTATTACGTCCGTGTTTCTTTGCTTTATAAAAAGTATAATTGGAATTATGAAAATTAAAATTATACGAGTTAAAGTCGTAAGAGTAAAAGTTTTGTACGTATTTATATTGAATTCATTATGGTGGTAAAAATATCAAAATTAAATACAAAGTTTCATATAAATCCACTCGAACGTTTAGAAGCAATCGTTATTTTAATTTTGTTAAACGATACTTGACGAGACGTTGCGATATAATCGTCTGTCTTTTAATTTTACGTATCGAAGAAGTGAATTTGTATAAATTAAAAATAAATGTATTGTAGGAGTCTAAACGAAAAATAAGGCACGGGGATTCGAAGCTACGATCCTCGGATCCACAGTCGACCGTTTTATCCAGGCGACCAATCCCGTACCCTAAGTTTCGTGTTTTTATTTGACTCCTTATTGTTGGGTATGGGAGGCGCGGACACTACAGTATTAACTCACCGATTTGCTGGTTGTACGTGTTCGCATTGCTGTAATTGTCCACGAATTTCGAAAATCAATTCTCCAATATTACTGTTTCCAAAAACCTTTCCCTCCATCGAAGCATTTCAATTACGAAATGAAACACTACGACTTCGAAGTACGCGCCACGTAACGGGTGAATGTCGAGCTGCAGTCCAGATGGCGCTGGTTTGGACGAAGGAACACAGACGCGAAGGAACGCGGCCGCGAGGGAACAGCAGACCTGGTGAGCGAATATATTATCGATTATTGCTTATTTATTAACATCTACCGTCATATAAACCCGAGAAAAAGTATGTTGCGTTCCTCGATGTGTCGTTTGATACATGATAACATTTACTTTTCGATATTTGACGAGTGTTGCTTTCTAATCTATCAGTAGGGAAACTAGCACAATTTTGACAATATCTTACCGCGAAAATACGTGTTCTGATCCATTCCTCGTAATTCTCTTCTTCGGTATATATGAACGTATGAATCTATGAATATATATTTTTTGGCGTAGAGTAAATGAAGCGATGACGATGTTTCTGGGAGATTTGAAGACTTCTGACGAATCAAATATGAAACGAGGGTATCGAGCTACGATTCAGATGGCGTCGGCTTGGACGAAGGAACGCGGACGTGAATGAACGGAACGAGAAGGAACGCGATGCGAAGGAACGAGACGAGATGGAACGCGGCCGCGAGGGAACAGCAGACCTGGTGAGCGAATAAATTATCGATTATTGCTTATTTATTAACATCTACCGTCATATAAACCCGAGAAAAAGTATGTTGCGTTCCTCGATGTGTCGTTTGATACATGATAACATTTACTTTTCGATATTTGACGAGTGTTGCTTTCTAATCTATCAGTAGGGAAACTAGCACAATTTTGACAATATCTTACCGCGAAAATACGTGTTCTGATCCATTCCTCGTAATTCTCTTCTTTGGTATATATGAACGTATGAATCTATGAATATATATTTTTTGGCGTAGAGTAAATGAAGCGATGACGATGTTTCCGGGAGATTTGAAGACTTCTGACGAATCAAATATGAAACGAGGGTATCGAGCTACGATTCAGATGGCGTCGGCTTGGACGAAGGAACGCGGACGTGAATGAACGGAACGAGAAGGAACGCGATGCGAAGGAACGCGGCCGCGAGGGAACAGCAGACCTGGTGAGCGAATATATTATCGATTATTGCTTATTTATTAACATCTACCATCATTTAAATGTGACAAAAAATATATTTCTCTCGACATTTGACGAGTGTTGCTTTCTAATCTATCAGGGTCTAGATCGAAGCTTGTAGAATAGATCGGAATAGGCTATTTGGCTCGAGCCACAAATTTACGTAGAAAATGTTAACCAAGCGTACAACGCATCTTTCTGATTTTATTCGTTACACCGATCGGTAGAGTACTCGTCTAGCAGGCTTAGTGAGCATTGTAACGGAATAAAATTTAGACAATATTTTAGCACGAAAATAATTGTTTTATGGCACCTCTTGTCATTCTCAATGTGTATATATTCACGACTATACGAATATATTTTTATTAATACGTTTATTGAAAGCTACATATTCATGTTGCTTTTACACATTGTTGTTGTTTTTACACATCGTTTATCGTTTAAAAATGTTCAAAACAAATCTTATAGCGAATTAAATTTTAAATAAGCTTTTCCTCTATGTTTTCCGGTACAAGAAATCTTCGATTTTTGAGTTCGTTAAAATTGTATTCAAGTAATATCGCGTGAAAACATGGTAAAAAGGTAAATAGAGAATTTCTGGCACGTTTTCACAAATTCAGTAGATCGAGCGTTGTTTGTTCACCCCGCTCTCGATTCACCGATCTATTATTCAAAGTACAATCAGGCCGAAGTGCACTGGAGTCTGCACCCTTACGAGTTTCCTAATGAGACGCTTACGTGCCATTCGAAAGAATAAGTTCCGGCTCGAGGTTCGCCGGGCCGATATCCGGATGGCCGTTTCACGGACGGAATAACGTCTCGTTTGCCTAATTACGTTCGGTCATACTCGTTTCGGGACACGTTCAGGGGCCCGCGATATCGTGTAGGGAAACGGAGCCAATTCCGTTCCAAGGAAATGCATTTCCAGGGGGAGTGAGAGGAACTTCTGATCAGCTTAATTCGACGATTGATCGATCGGTGTTTCGCAATCACGTCAACTCGATGTCTCGGTTTAATCGGGAAATTGATCGATGGGGGTATACCCTCGGCGTGCGCGGAGAGGGGGGATATACTTGACGCGAACGAGTAAACTTGCAACCCGTGTACGAAGAGTATATAAAACAGATTAGAAATGGAACGTGAAGCACGTCCGATGGAATTTTACGGTTCACCAATCAAATATTCGTCGCGACGATGCAATTTTGTGCATACATCTCATCGTTCAGCACGCGAAGGATATTTAGATCTATGTTCTCTTTTCTGTTTTTCATTTAGGAGAGAGTTACGTTTGCCCCAGATTTTAGAATCACCCTGTATATCGACCATACGAGGACGGGGGCATTTTAAATTGAATGCGTATCCTTTGTGGCAGAATTCGATAGAGTAATGAATTATGAAAATAAGGGTATCGGGGTACATCAATCTTCCTGTATACCGTCGATACGAGGTTGGAAGCTCTTCTTAAATAGAATGCGTATCCTTTGTGACAGAATCTGATAAAATGGTTGCGTCTGCAGAGTCTTTAATCGAATAAATTTCTCAACGATAAATTTGTTTCTTCGCCGAGCCGTTACTCTATTCCGCGTAACTAGCCGCGAGTCGAACGTTTATCGTCGCCTAGGAAATAAACACATTCGAAATCCTGTTTCCTCGACCTGCGTCCTAGTTCGCCAAGCGCAAAATTTCATCCCAGCGCGAACGTCGCGACAATATCGAAAATTTTGTGGACGAATCTGCGCGCTGCATCGAGGTTCAATGATCTTCTCGCGGAGGGGACAGCGGTTCAAAAAGCCGACGGTGGTGGGCTGCATCCACGCCGGCGGTCGATGGCTGCGTGGACGAACATATATAATAACGTAAACTAGGTGGCAGGGAGGAGCTGTCCAGAGTAAACAACTCGGTGGCCCAGGACTAATCGGCGTTCGGGCTGGGTTATGGGTTCCCACATCGAATCCCGTGGCATTATGGGACCCGTTCAGCTCTCACGCCTCTCTCCCTTTCTCTGTCCCTTTCTGTCTCACGCTCAGTCTCTCGGTCGGGCTTTCCAGCCTCTGGCCAGGACCAGCCTAGACCAGTTTACCATGGCTAGAGCCACCAATAACTACGGGTACGTGAGTGCCAGGCTTAATGTTGTCAATACACCGTTAAACTGGCCCCCCTGTTTCGACGGGGAATTTCGAAACTTCTGGGATAGGATCGCCGCGTCGACATTTGTTGCGGTAATTAATTCTCGCCTCGCGTTTTCAAACTGCGACCATCCAGCTGGTACACCTCTTTTCTCCTCATTTTTTCCTACCTTTTCCTACTCGATCACGGTCGTTTCGTTTTTCCAGGGTCTAGATCGAAGCATGTAGAATAGATCGGAATAGGCTATTTGGCTCGAGTCACAAATTTACGTAGAAAATGTTAACCAAGCGTACAACGCATCTTTCTGATTTTATTCGTTACACCGATCGGTAGAGTACTCGTCTAGCAGGCTTAACTGGGACCGCTTTAAACGGCTCTATTAATCTGGCTTCGATCTGGTTAAATTAATTATGTACTAATAAACTATCGAGTAATTGGGAACCGTTCAAATGCTTAGCCAAGCGATTAACCCATTCAGGTTGGGCGTCATACGCGATTCCCAGCATAAATGTGTGCCACCAGTCCCGAATTAGTGCGTTGCATCCAGGATCCGCTGGTTGGACTCATCGGTAAGGCTTATCCAGCGCATCCTGCATTAAACGCGGCGCTACTAATCGTCGGAGACAATGCGATTGAATTAATTACGCACTAATAAACTAGTAATTGGAAACTGTTCAAACGATCAACCCATTCAGAACGGGCGTCATAACGCGCCTTTCGGTATAAATGCGTGACACTTGTCCTGAATTACTGCGTTCAATCCAGGTTGTGCTAGTTGAACTCATCGGTAAGGCTTATCTAACGGATCCTCCCTTGAGCGTAAATCATGTCGGCGTGCCATTAGGATAGGTTGTTCTGATTTATACGTAGCAAAACGTAAAAACTCGCGTTGGATATTCTTCAAAGAGCGATGTAGATTAGACGATAGCGTAGGGAGAGTACGCACTATAGAATACAAGAGCAGATTGTAGTGTTTTCAATGTAAACCCCAGAGCTCTTCTAATTAACATTAGTACTAACAGTTATTATTATAAAATACTGGCTAGATTGAATCTCGAACATGGCGGATCCCTGTCACCAGTCCTCAGAGTCCCTGTAGAGTCTCCGAAAACCACAACGAACATCGTTCACAGGTTCGATAGCAAAGCATGAGAAATCGCCTAACCGACGCGAAACTCTCACCTCTCTTGGCCACCTCTGGCCATCCCGGGAAAGTTTACCCACTTTTGTTGAAAGGACGTGCCATGTATGGCGGTTGTGTGCACCAGAGTTGGAAACAAAGCGCACGTTGCGTGACCCCTCGCCATGAATCTATAAAAACGTCGCGCGCATGTTGCGGGACCGTTGCGTCAATTGCGTTATTAACGAATGTTGCTATACCATTAGTGCGTGAATATTATTACAATATCCAGGATTTACGAGGTGAATGTACGGTGGGCGATCAAATTATTATAATCAGGAAAAATACTCATACACGTTGCGGTTTTAGCATATGTAAATACAGTATATCGTCCACTGTGCTTTTTATAATTGAGTAGCAAGGCGCGAGTGTTGGGTCGTGAAACATGTTGGGAATGCGCATTGGAGTTTTGGCTGCATAGCAGCACGCGGTGTATGCGAGTTCAACACACCTGACGATACCTCGCGTCGGGAGCGTTGTTTAAATTGTGGAACCAGTGCACGTTAACCAAGATTCAGATTCAGCCGAAAGATGTTCGTCAACGTTGGAACGCAAAATGGTAACTACACCTGGGTAACCGCGCGGGCGCCACTCGTCCAGCCAGCGGCGGTGGTTAAATGTAGCGAAGAGAGGCGCCGACGAGCGCGCGAACGCTCTAGATATCGGACATAAATATTCATAGTCAATCATCTGGGAGTGTCCAGCGTGTGGGTGCTTCAAAGGGAATCTTCGAATTCGGGCCGAGAGAGCTGGGACATGGAGTCAGCCTCGACGCAGCGCCGAGAGCGATCGGACGCAGACAGAGCGCCTAGCGAGAGAGAAAGGAGTCCCATAGCCAGAGCCGCGATAGAAAGGAGGGGGGAACTCTATAAGGGAAGCGAAATTGCCCGCTAATGTCATAATTATATACCCTGGGAGAACACGTCGAAAGCCGAAGACGAGCAGCGGCGGTTCGATTCTCTGTTGCTTTGGCGCTCTTTGAACGGTTCTATTAATGTATTCGCGAGCGCCTCCAGCCGATAGGAGACTCTCGCAAGCCGCGAAACGGCGAAAGCTTCGAGGCACGCTTCGATTGCCTCGCAGCCTCCAATTTGTAGCCCCTGGCTTCTGACTGCGCCCGCGACAATGATGGCGAACGAGCGCGGAACGGGTTCGATCGGTGGGTAGACCTCTTATCTGCGGAATTTCCTTTCCGCGGGTTTTGGGAACTACGCGCCTACGAACTTTGCCTGTCTGCAGCGAAGCCTACGGGAAACGTCGACCTTCGTTAACGGGGAGTTTTCGGGCGATGCTATGGCTCGTCGATCGCGGTTTCTCCGTTAAACGCAGTAGTTTCTTATGTTAATCTTTTATAATCGTAGGATAGCCCTTTGCGGTAGCGAGTATGGTAATTAAATTATTTTCGATAAGGGACTAGGTAGAACACGTTCGCGTCGCGCCAGGTCGCGTTGGTTCGCTGATTCGGTATTTACTTTAACGAATAGCTTCGAATCATTGTACACGGTTGTAGGATCAGGCAATAATTAACGACGCTGTCTGGGCCTGAAGTCTTTCGGTGTCTCGGTTCCCTCTGCCAACGATCGTGCTTTCTAGTTCGAAAAAGCTTTCGGAGTCGATGTGTCGTGCATTCTTCGCGGGGCCAATGAATCATTCGCGCTCGGCTCTTTGTGGTGGTCGAAATACAAGGGCTCCTGGCCCCTGCGGGCCCACTCGTCTAAATCTAACACGATAAGTAGGCGGTGCCGATTAATCATGGTAAACTTGGCCGGTACCGCTCCGATTCCCTCCTACTTTCTCTTCCTCTGTCTCTCTGTCTCCTGCCGCAACTCTACATGTATCTGCGCTGAAACACGTACACGCATACAGGGTGGCCCCGACGTTTAATCGGGAGTGCACAGGAAGAATGCATCCTCGATCAAATTCGTTACTGCCAGATAGGAATTGACCATTCGACGAGGTAAAATTAAATCAGCTTCATCGTTGTTTACATATAGTCCAAAGCAATCGAATTCCTTCAATCAAATTTATTTCTTTGGACAATTCTACTTTCGATTACTTCTCGAACCGCCTCGAAACATCGAGGAACGCAAACAGTCGAAGAACTGTCCTCCCTCTCTTATATTCGGTGGCAGAAAAATCAAAGAACGGATTGTTCATCCCCGAGAAACGCGACGAATTTGTCGCCGTCTGTCGCGCGAAATTTGTGAAGTTAACTCCGAGATAAGAAGCGTTCGTCGTAGTCGGGGGAACAACGGAATTATTTAACCACACTGTGTGTGCGTGCGCGAACGGAGCTCGCGGCGTATCCCGTGAGATTGAGACCTCCTCGCGTCGGGACTCACGCCGGGCCCCGTGTGAGGCCCCCGGCCAGCCCCCACCCCCCTCGGGCCCACGAGACCGCCCTTTCCGCCTTTCTTTTAGAGCCGAGGGGCCCACGATGGAGGTCCGCCGCGCTGCCCACACACCGCGCGACGCAAGAATCATCGAACGATTTCTCGGCGCGGAGCAAGAAGCATTTACATCTTCTTCGACCGACTAAGGTGACTTTTTTGCGCGGAGCGGGAGGAGCGAGAGGAGGGACAGGCTAGATCTCGGGCCCCGAAACTTCGAGAATTCGAGGCTAGACTCGTTCCATGGAATTTCTCGTTGCGACCCGGCCAGACCTTGCTACCTTCGGCTCTATTTCTTAACCCTTTGCACTCGAGGCCTTTTTTTTATGGTATCTACCAGCAGCTCGAGATGCTTTCTTAGCATTCCATCGCCACGAATGCTAAGTTTAGATCGATTTCGAAGATGTGGCCCGATTCGTGATCGCAACCTAATTTGAGATTTGAGAATCAGGTCGCTTTTACCTCACCGACAATCATTTTATCGACACGATCATTTTGATGCGCGATTGGGTCCGTCATACTCGGATCTTTAGATACCTTCAAATAGTAACATTCGCAACGTGTTGGAATTAAAAGTTTCCATTCGATACGCAGCTCAGACGTAGCCATCGAAGCGTCACTCGCGTTTACACGGTTGGCTCGCAATTTTTGCCTCGCAATATATCCTTAATACGTACGGGACCCGTGTTACGACATCCTCGCTACTGTTATCCGTCCGTCAAAGTTACGACGAGTTTACGTTAGGAGACTTTGTTGCGAGCTTATATGCAACCCTGAACGTGGAGGTTCAGCAGCCGTGTGAAAGTTTTTCCGCCAAACTACGGGAAGGATTAACCCTTAGCGCCGGAGTTGTCCCGTCAGCGAGACACCAAACTTTAAACGAATGTTACGTCCAAGTCCCGTCGCGTTTTGCAACTCGAAGAGGCTTGCCGAAGTACTTGTCGGTACCTAATGGTTACCTGTTACTGCAGATCTAAAAAGATGCCCCTGCCTGGAACTCTGGTTTAGCGATAAGAACTTTTAGGATAGATTTCGTTCGACGCGTTAATTCTATACTTTATTTGGAGGGAAACACCCCCTTAAGTGTGGCAAGTACTTCCTTAGAGCTAACTCCAAGTCCGTAAATAAAGCCGTGAAGCGTAAGAAGTCTCGTCAGAGCCGATCCAAAGATAGGAAATGAATGGTTGGGAGGGTTAACGAAAGGGTTACAAAGGAAAAGAAACCGAGGCGGTCGGATTACACGTCTATTCGCAACGTTTCGTGGGTAGGACGCGTCGCGAGGACGTATTTGCACGTCAAAGGGGAACGATAACGACGGTAAATGGCCTGTCCCTAACGACGATAAAGCTAATACACCTCCTGTTTTATATTTTCGCACGGTTTCCTTCCCTTGGAGAGTATCGAGTCGGGCCAGAACGAATGGATCGAAATTGCATTCTGCCAGACGTGCTTCCGCCGAGAATGCAATTAACTGCTTCCGTCGACGCAAGATGGCGTCTCTAGGGGAAGAAGTTGCAGGGTCTTTGCGAAAAGTATTTACCAGCTCGATTACCTCGTTCTCTGTTGTTTCATTCGATGGAAAAGCAGCGATTCTTCCGAAGAAAGTCAAACTTGGACCCCTGACGATTTTAATTACTGCTCGATTGTATATCTGTTCCAATTTACATCGTAAAGCTTCCAAGTCCGCGAGTGCCTCTCGTGCTATTGTACCCGTCGTTTCGTCTTAATTCTTCTGCGATGCTTACTCTTGTAGACTGGAATAAATAACACGCGAGGAGTCGTACCCGTCGAACGCTGAGTAGTGCCAAATGTAAGGTTCCTCGAGTATAAGAATTTTCCCGAGTCGTAAACGGCGGGTTTACAGTCGGCTAGTTCGCGAGAAAAATCTTCCCACGCGAGGTCTGTCGGTTGCTTGGGCAACTTTAAATCAAACTTGGTTTACACCTAGGGAGCCCACCGGGGTCGGTGGCGACGGCATTCATTCCAGCGCTGGAAGCAGTGCACCCGAACTCTTTTTCACCGCGAGCGTATCCACTTCATCGCGCAGTTCCATCATCGTAAGAAAACAAGGAAGGAAGACACGCCGGCCCCCGAAGGAGACTCCGAGGGAGTCATTACAGAGAACCCTGGCACAGAAACGAAAATATTGATAGAACGTCGGAGGTGCAAGCGTTCACGAGCGAAAATCCAGGGGCGGTCCGTGTCATTAATCATCAGCCCTGCTCGATCTTCCATCTCGTTCTGCCCTCTTTCCTATCCTTTTCCTCCGCCACGGTGAAGTGTCTTACCAACCGATCCGACCGGTGAATGATGTAGTCCTCGTGGATCGTGCCTGGCATTCGTCGTCGTCGACATCCGCCCCGGGAAATCCTATCGGGGGAACTTCCACACGAGATTCGCTTGGCCACGGATCATCCCGAGACTCTCGTCTCGTGGATCGTGAGCGCTGCTGGCGAAAACTCGTTAAAAAGACTTCCCGCGACGCTTCGACTTCGGAGCGATGCTTTTCGAAAGTAGTCGCGATACAGTGAGTCTTCTGGACACTTTGGGAGGCTGTGCGCCGAGTTGGATCGAGACATAATTATAATGAAACATTTATTCGAACGACGTCTTCTCGTCGAATTGTACTCTGGGTGCACCTCATACGCCATGTTCCTCTTTGGTGGAATGTGTTTATCCACCGGAACAACTCATAATTTTTTTACTCGCCGCGAAAGAGATTGCTAATTTCAGAGAGGTCGCCTTTGCGTCTGTCCCTTGGCAGAAATTAACCCGTGGTTCGCGGCTCGCTTTGAATTTTCAACGATCTCGGTCCCATTGGCGTTCCCGTGGCGCGGTCGTCCGCGAGTTGTTCTCATTTTACTGGCGATTATTATCGCCGTTTCCCTCGTTTACGCGCGAGCAGCGACTACGTGACACGGCGTAGAAGTATAAAGACACGGTGGCGCTCGCTTTATTACGGCCACGTATTACCCCGTCCCTTGGAGACCTTTTACTCCTCGTTCGGTTGTAATTCGTTCGCGTAAAACGGTCGCCGCTTTTCCGCGGGATTTCCCGGTTTTATTGGCTCCGGGACGACGTTCGACGTATCGTCGCGACTTCGCAACGAACGTCGTTGCTCCTGATGTCGTTCGAGTCTGAGTGAATGTTATTGGGACGTTTTTAGGGTTTCGTCGTACTTCTTGGGGAGGTAGTAATAATTCTTTAGCGTTTCCGCGGTGTATAGCTCGAGTTTAATGAGAATCCCAAAGTAGAGGGTTTCGAGCGTGGATAGAGATGAAACGAGACGATTAGACTATCGTTCGAGTTTATAGTCGGGCCTCGCTAAAGTATTCTTTACTCTTTGATCGTCGTCGGAAATTTTGCTCCATCTCTGCGCGTATAAAATATTGTTGCTCGAAAGGCAGCTATATCAAAGTTATCGCTGGGCAGATGGAGAGGTAAGAGGATGTACATTCGTTGTTGGCGAAGAAAGGTTCCGATCGTAGCCGCGTGGACAGCGATGATCGTCTAACCAAAAATCATCAATCTTAACTACTGGCGAGCGTCGAGAGGGAATAACTTATCGGAATTCCATTCGGCGTGGCTCGTTACGCGTTCGCGGAGAAAAACAGCGCGGTTTCCTCTTTCCCTCTGGTTCCGTATCCCACTAGAGTAAATAACTCATCCCTCTTCGGAGTGATTCCGCGGTGGCGCCAGGTTTCTTTACGAGGTTCTGGACGCCGTTCGTCCTGTCTGCCTCCCCCTGCGATCCCCGACCCTCGGCGTCGGTGACCTTAACCATGAGCTGTCGATGGCGATAGAGGTTCGTCGACGACGGTTACAACGACGGTTCGTTCCCGTGGCTCCTCGTCAGGAGACGGCGACGTATAAAAGTATCGTAAACGCGTAAGGCTCTTGTTGACGTTATCCTTATCTCATTCTGCCAACAGAAACCCTCGCAGACGTAATAGAAGATGTTTGCGGCTGGCGCCGTCGCTCCCGGAACCGCTGGCCATTTTCTCTGGGATATCCGCGAAAAAAATCTATCCCCCTGCCGCCCACGAGGGACGTCGACTTCGCGTTTTTCGACCGAGAGGGTGGTAGTTGGGATGTTTGTTCGGTAATGGCTCTATCTCTGGTATTATATCAAGTCATCCGTATGAGCAATTCGAGGAGGAAATGGTTCGCCGATGAACTCTCCCCTGTATCGTTAACCTTCGTATGTTTGTGTCGCTACCAACTTTTCTTCCCCCAAAAATATCCAAAACAATTATAAAATCTCGATCAACCCGATAAACCGTGAACATTTCGGTTATCGCCGGTCCAGCGGACGAGATGATCGATCGTTGGAAAATCGTGGCTAATCGCCGAACGATGGATTTCGTGTAATCGGATTTGAGAATTTTTTGCCGTACCGTGCGGTGTCGGACGAGACCGCGTTTTTCTCGCGGCGGTTAGGCCAAATCGCTGACGGATGCGATTTACGATGAGCCAAGGTGTGTCGCCACACTCTGATTGTCGCGATAACGATTTCTTCGACCGCCTCGATAATTCACGCACCCCGACCCTCGGGGCCCATTCGTTTGCTCCGGCGCCGACAGTCTGGGCCTGGCCGAGGAGTTCGCGAGAAATTTTTTTCCATCGACTCGGACGATTTATCGATTGACCCGAAGATGCGACCGACTTTGGTGGTCTCGGTAGAATCGAGGAAAACGAAACTCAGCGGTCGTTTCGTTGCTATGATCGACGATAGGCGAGAGAGTTTCTTTCGCTCTTTGAATTGAAATCATTACGAGAAGTAAAAATATTTTCGCGATGGTAGAGTCTCAGAATTTGTTCTATTTCTGATTTTCCCTATCTTTTGAAGATTTTGTTTCTGCGACGGTTGGTTGTCGTTATTTCACGAACGAGGTTCTTGGCGGAGACTCGGGGAGAGTCAGATCGCAATCAGAGGCTACTTTCCAGAATGGTTCTCGGAAACTCCGGTTGTTTGGTGCAATTGGATCGTTCATAAGGAGATAAGTATGACACGTTCGATTCGGAAAGTTCCTCCGGGGTATACCCTTCGTTCGAGAGTTCACGAATCATTGAGCTGCGGTTCGGATTCTTTTCGGGGTACCTCGTACTCGTTCAAATCTTCTTGAAACGACCTCGATAAAGTTTCTCGTGAATCGTGGACGCGAAAAAAGTCGGCAAATCCTCTGCGTTGGTTTGCGCCAATTTATGGGAAATTGTGTTCGAGACGAACGTAATAGGTGGCATGCTCGAATTCTTCGACCAAGATAGCTACCCTAATTGTCAACGTAATTGTCGATCTCTATTAGAGACAGCAGATTTTGTGACAGAAGACCTTGTTGCGTGAAATCTTTGTTTATAAGATTACGAGAATGTTGTCTGCCTCAGATTGTAGAGGAGAACCATTATTTGAAATAGAGAACTATTTCCTTAGGGGAAAGTCGAGGGTGTTGAATCGGAAGATGAAAAGGCTGGAAGGTCGAATGAGAAGTGGAAAATAGGAGGTCGGTTCAGACGCCGTCGGTAGACTACTGACGTTAAATAAGTAATTCCAAACATCCGCAAAGGCCGCGTTTCGTCGCGCAGCCTCATCCCGTGCTGTTCCATTTTTCAGTTCGGCAAAGCAGCTGCACCGCGTGCATTATGCAGCTCCGTCCTGACGAATGGTCGCAAACGATCCTTGAACCGCCCGTTGCGTTGTCCCAGCACTACCTCGAAACGTAACCCGTGTCACGAACTTTAGCGCCAGTCTTGACTCTCTCTCGGAGGGACATAACCGAAAAACTAGGTTTCGGTTCGATTTGTTTATTTTATAATGCATGGACCTACATTGCACTTATCGTGTGCATTTTTTTCTTACAAATTTCTCGACGACACTTCTACACTGTCTAGAATTACATAAATTTCAAACTTCCTCCTCGACTCGAACACTCAGTAATTCACGTGTACGATAAGAAATGATTTCTTTTTCGAAAAGGGAAATAAACCTCACGCAACGGAGGGCTAAAGCACACGCGACAGAGTAAACCAGACATTCTTTGAACGTCTCCGAACGCCTTTTCCCTCGACGCGTCGGTTTCCGGGGGGTTGGTGGCGGAAAAATCGAGCGCGACGAGCGGAGTCCTCGCGGCTCGTTAGACTCGCAAACTCAGCGGGATCCGCGTCGCTTAAATTCTCGCTTTGATTCGTCGGCGCGTCGGCGGAACTGCCTTAAAACAGGATTACACGGTAATTCCTGCTCGTGAAACGCTCGGAGGGCCGTTCGCGAAATCCGTTTCTGCTTTTCGACAAAGAGGTGCATTATGATGCAAGAATATTCGCGCGTCTCGTAAATCTTGTCGTCCCGGAAGACCCCGGCTGAAATATTCACTGGACCAAGTATCGCGCATTCTAATTGAGGGAAAAGAGCGAAACGGGAGTCCCGCCTCGAACGGAACGAATATACGACGAGATACGAGGAAGATGAACTATTGGGATGTGATCAACAAAAACATTCATACCTTTGGATAAAATTGTGTCGCGGGTACGTTAGTCGAGGTTGCGACTCGAACGAGTATGGCTGCCGACGTATAAAACTTTCGAAAACGGTGCGAGAATATTTTGAGGCTCGACTAGTCTCTTAACGCGCGAAACGACGGTACGAGACTTGCGCGAGTTTTGTTCGGTATCGAGGGTGAGATTTGTTTATACAGAAAATTTGTTAAATTGCTCGACCGAGGCTTTGCCTGGAAACTTGCTAGACGCTCGAAATCCTCTCTTGGCTTACGCAACCGACGCCCAACGATAAAGAGAGAAACAGAGGACGCCGACAGCTACGTCGAAACACGATCCGGGAAAAGCGAGGAAAATATTTTATACAAATTATGAGATAAAAATATCTAAAAAAAAATAAGGAAGAAAGGAGGAATTCAGAGATTTCGCTACGTTTTCGTGATTTTCTTCACTCCATGACTCGTACTAAAACCATCCACGAGTGACGGAGAGAGTGTCCGTCTCTCCCACTCCATAACAGACGTAGATTTGCAAAATAATGTCTGCGAGACGGTGCATTTGGCTTGCTTCAATTACACGCCGGTAATGAAACTCCTTTCAGAGGCTCCAATCTCGCGATAAACTCGAGCTACTTCCAACGGGAGCCTCGTCCTGGCAGATTGCAAACCGTATCCGAGGAACGCTCCAACAGCGTCTTTATCGCTCGAGGAGTCCTGGTCCGCTCTGAAAGCCTTAAAATTTTTCTATCAAACCTCTTCACCACCCCAGCCAGCGAGCCACCATATCGAGGAGGAAGGAAAACGCGATTATTTCGTCACGATCGTGCCACGCAACGGCATTTATTACCTCCCAGCCAATCGATATTGCTCACTGGAAAGGTGACTACGTTTCTGGCTTTCACGCATCGAACCATATTTCATTTTCGGAAAATAATCTTTTAAATACCTGAAATTTCTTGCTGGAGAGCTTTTTGAATACAATGTAAAAAAAAAACATGTAATCGAAGGACTGGACTCTTTTCGTGTATAATTCAGGTGGAAATGAAAACCTAGATCGATCCGACGACTCATTAGTCGATGTGAATAATTTACACTGGAAATGGATTTTAATAGCTCATTAAAAATTAAGTGGAATGGTTTCGAAGAGTATTGTATTATCGATGACACAATTATACGGTTAACGAATACATACAAAATTGAGAGGTGGAGCATTCTGGCCGGTAATGATGCAATATTCTCTAAATTGGATCAATTTGGAAGTTTTTATTTTAGTTAATATCTCTAATGAAGAAATTCGAAGTAGTTTCATTCTTTTTATTCCGTATCGACCCACATGACATAATGTGTTAACGTCAGAGTACAAAGCTTCCTACGACCGAAATTCGAAACGTCTCGAAAGCCAGAATTTCACTGCGTAATACAAACACGTGGGCACAATTATGGGGACATATCGATCGATCGAACAGCCAGGAATACCTAATTCGAACGGCACACAGCCCGAGCAACGACGTTACGTAACGAGGAGAGGTGTTGAAATTCATTGGGACGTCGGTGACTGAAAACTCTTTCCCTCCCCCTTCGCGGAATACTTAACGCTTAAGGTATTACTGTAGCCGCGGAATATGAGATCAGTTTCGCGGGTAATTTGCATAAGCAGCCGCTCAACTTTCACGCGAGCGTCCCCGAACCGAAAGATTTTAGCGACGTCGTCGTGTCTTGCTCGAAAAACTCGTCGTACCCCCTCTTTCCTTCCATCGACTCTTAGCTGACGTTTTATTCTCTTTCCGAATTCGAATCCCCGATAATCAAATCAATTCATAATATTCGAACCATGCAATCCAGCTGTGCGACTTCCATCCAATAACGACTGATATGTTTCCCTTGATATATTCGCAATGAATACCTTGACAGCCAATGGGAATACGTTTTCGTGGGTAGTATCAGAAGAGAAATACACATTAATCAATGCCCTACGTTTCAAACTGCACTTTCGGCTCCAGAAATTCTATTACGATGAAACAGACGTTTCACAAAAACACAAACAGTACGCGTCCTCTATATCCTCCAAAAATACGTTTCACATCGCATGTAATCATTCCCTGTTTTCATTTCAAACAAAATTCGCCCCGAATCTGTCGCGTGCTATCGAAATGAGCAGTTGCGAGATGCAAGAAGAACTAAATATCGTTATTCCATGTGCGTGAAATGCGTTATACATACGAGAGCGGAATAACACGGGGTGAAAATCATCGCGTGACATAGCAGAGAGCGATTCGATGTACATATTCGCCGGGAAATGATATCGAAATAATGCACGCGTACCAGGGACCGACAAATAGGGGATAACAACGCGTTCGCAAATCGATTCTGCCTGATTCGCTGGCATGTTTCCTTTTTTACCCTTTCTTTTTCCCCCTGGTGTTTCCTTTTCGCGAAATCCCGAGCCAGAGGCTGTTGATCGGGGGACGCGTGTGAAACACGATTCGTAAACGAAACATATGACGCGGGTTGACCCGAGCGAAGTTATTCGGTCTCGTTACGTGATCCAAATATTATGCAAAGTGCCCCCGTCGTGCTGGGAGCCATTTAGTCGGGGCGAGCCAGCATTCGTCATTTGCAGTAATTTCGCATCGATTTATATATCGCTGAAAAAATAACGCCTGGTCAGCCCTTTCGGTGAGCCACGGACTGCTTACCGGCGCCATCGATAAACTATCGCGACGCGGTCTTGTTATGCATACTATTAACGGCCGGACCGCTTCCAGATCCGACGCCTTATATCCTTCGCTTTATAAATGGAAATAGAAAACTCCCGGCTGTTTCCCTGGAGCCGCGATAGTTATCCGTCATGCGACCTACCGTGTCACGGTGCATGACTGTTATCGAGCCGTGAATGATTTCAGCTGTACGACGATACATCACGCATCCTAGGAGATCGGCCCCCGCTGAAAGGAACGCTGGTCTCCCCGAGCTCCACTCGAGGGATCGTTCATTTTTTGTTTCTTTCCGTCCCGAAAACTATCAATCACGCGCCCTTTTCGTGGATACGTATCGCGACTTTCTCAAATTTTCGTACACCGACACCGCTTTCACGCCTGGTGCACGAGGCGTAGCACCATTTCCTCGCATTTGTTTGGGTCGAAACTTCTTCAATTTTAACCGTTTCCGCTTCAAGCAATTTGGCTACGTGCAGGTAGTCCAAGACGCGTTCATTTCCCATCGAAGACGTTCCCCGACGTCCTCGAAGATCGAAATTACGCTGGAACGAACAAAGACGGTATCACTTTCAATCGGCCGCCTTTATCGAGTGTTAATGGGGCGCAGAAATAAAGAGGGGGAAAAAGGAAAATAAAAAGGATCCTCCGGCGCTGTAAAATTCGAGCTTTCCCCAGTCGGTTCGCGCAACGTGTCCCGGAGCCGACGTTTTCATAGTCGAACGAGCGTTTTTTATTAAAGGAACGAAAGACGACTCGTTAAAGTAGAGGTTAAGCGAAGTCGGGGGAAACTGGGCGAATAATTTAATTAATCGTGAGCCCGCGTCGGTCGGTTGGCTCGGGCTCGGGGAGAGAACGAGGGGGAAAAAGTTCTCGTTATCATTCCAATAACGATCGCGAGCTACAAAGAGCCGAATCGACGATAAGACACTCGTCCACGGTAGAATGAATCCCTTATTAATTTACTTTCGCAACGAATCGATGGTTATTCGCGAACGGAGTATAAATCTGCCCGGAGGAGGAGGGTGGCGGGCACGTGCAGGCGTCAAGCGGGGTTGCCAGCCCTTATCAGGCTTTCTCCTCTGTGCTAGGAGATCGATATCGTCGCTACCTGGTAACCTATCCCGTTAACAAGGCAATCAGGGATAGTTTCTCGATACCGTACGCGCGCGACCGGTTAACTTAATTAGAGCTTGTTCTACGACTGCCGATTGCGCCAATGCGAATCGAATTTACCCGCGCCTGGTACACGAACTGACGCGAGTCCCGACGTGCCGGAATACGTTCCATTTGCGAGAAATATGATTCTCCCACTCGCGAAACGACGAGGTCTTCCTGGAACCTGAGTAACGCGGCACAATGACACGCTACATCGTGAAACGTAAACAGGCTTGCGTGTAAAACATTAAACGTTGGGCTACGGAATACGTTCCTAACCGTAATGCAGTTTCTTGCTCTAACCAGGCTGCCTTTTGAGTGCTCACCAGCGTACGCGAACTGCAAGATTAACACGTGTCGCCGGTTGACGTCCTAAGTAGTGCAAGGACTTCATCTGCGTACACGCCCTCCCCAACCCCTACGTACTTATCCACTCCGAGCTAGTCGGCGCGTAAACTTTCCCGCGAACCACCACCCACGACATCTCTAATCTCCGCGGAAAAGTTTAATCGAAAAATTTGATTTTATCGAAGACAGGTCTTTCGTACGCTTTCTCTGTCTTTCACGTCCATCATCCGCGTCGCCGATGACAAATTAAAAGATTCATCCCTATTGCGAATGCATCGACGCGCAAATCGATATTTACCGGCGATAAACCGCCACGCGGTTTTACGAGGACGTCGCCTATCTTTTAAGGACTTTACGGGAAAACGTTCTCAACGGAGTCGATGGGACATCCCTTTTTTTAACGAGATCGCATTATTTATACAGGATGCGTGCATCTTTGTTCGACGACGGTACTAGACTGGCGACGTCCTGCGATAAGAACTCCCTTATTTATTAAACAAAACGCTGTCGGAAGAGCAGCATTCCCGGAGAATTCTTCAAACTTTTCCGAATCCCCCGACGAACAAAGAAACGAGCGCCAAGTTCGTAACATTAAAGAGTTCGTTCTTCGGCGGGACTCGACGATCGATCGACCAGGAGGACACGATTCTCGGGGTGTTTAAGACGCTCTTTTTAGCAAAGTTATTCCTTCTGTTCTACCCATTTGCTAATGGGACACCTCTGCACGCGTTCGCCGAAAGAGTAGAAGAGTTAAGGTAGACCGGTGGATCTCTCGTAATTACAATTTCGTTAAAAGGCTTCGGGATGGTATCGCTTGCATCCGGCTTCTACGCTTTATAAAAAATTGTTTCTCGACGTGGATATTCATAAAAAAAGTGTTGCGAAGTTTTTGGCGATCGTAAAGCGATCCTTCAATTTTTCCGCAGCGCCGATATATTTCTCTTCTGAAAATGTTTATTCGTGAAAAGGGCCGAGCACAAACGTCCGGAACCATGGAAAAATGTCAAGATAAAAGTACATAGGTCGGGCTTTCGTGATTTTCGATCGCACGCTGGTAGCATTGTCGACGACCTGTCGCCGCCCGAAAATGTTCCCGACAGCCGTTCCTCCGTCCAAGAGCGGATATCCTTTTGCGCGTCGCGTTGACACGCGTCGAATGCCTCGCCGAAATTGCCTCCTTTGGAAGACTTTCGGGAAACAATGAAGCCTCGAGTGAATGAGCCTTGGGACGGAGGCACCCGGTGATCGTTTCGAGGAGCGATTTCGATTAACTGCAAAAGCACTTGGAGCGCTTACGCGTCCAGGAAGCTAGGTGCGCGCACACCGGCGTCGAAATACGCTCACAAAGACGCGCGGGACGCCCGTCTACGGGTGATCTTCCCTCCTCCGCGGGACGAGCTATATTATTTCCGGTGGGAAGCAGCTCTCGAGGTTCACGAGTGGCGCAGAGGGGTTTCAAACGCGGGGGGGTTTCAAACCACGGTAATTGGTTCACTTAAATGCGGATCGATACACAATTACAGAGTAATTAGAGTGCCAATTAAGGGGGTTCGGATTCGTTCGCGGGCTTTTTCACGGCCGCCTTGTGTTTACGCGCGACGATGCGCGCGGCGAAACGGAAATTGCGCCTCCTTCGGTTACTCCGTGTGTTCGGGTCGTTCCTTTGCGCTTTCGGAATGCGGGTTGCCTGCAGGAGCCGATTTCTAGAAGGGTACTGTGTGCTTTGGCGTTTAAGGGAGCTGTGCTTCCGCTTCGCAGGGTGGAATTACTGGTTCGTTGTCTCGTGGTGTAACCAGACCTCGCATTTTTATTCTTGCACTCGACAACGTTGAGATGCGATACCAGCTTTGTTTCGGCAACGACGTAAACTAACGCTTCGGAAACCTTACGCGGAGAGTTAACCGGAAATGGTTGAAAGGACGATTCGACAGCCTTTAACGCGATCGCTGGTAGAACGTATCGGAGACGCCTAACGAAGTACGTCGAAGCAGTTCCCAGTTCCTTGATGAGCGAACCAAGTTTCACGCAGTCGATCGCGCCCGTTACATGCCGCAGCGTTGATTATAGCATAGGGGCGTTCAAATTTGACCCGCATCTCGAAAGACGAAGTTCGGTCGAAGTTTCGAATCCCACCTCCGTCGTTCTGCAGTATACAAAACGGGGCGGTGGCAATAATTGTAGCCAACTACCGTAATTACGTCGACGCCCGGCTGTAATTGCACCATTCGCCGGCCACTGGTGAAAGAGAACGGAATGGGAATCGAAGGGCGAGAGTTTTCGTGGGCTACAAATTTAACTTTTAATTTACAAGTCGTACCGTGTACGTTTCGGCTCTTGAACGGAAGCTGAAAGCTTGATTTAGTTTGGAAAAATTTCGGAATTTCCGACGTCCAAAGCGGCGAGCCGGATGTAGAGCCTCGAACACTCCGAACTTGCTCAAAGGGTAGGGTCTCGAGGCTTTTGAAGGTAACTCTTGAATAGGAAACAAAAGGCTTGAGCGTCAGCCGCTTAAGGGGGCTTTCACCTTTCGAGGCCGGAAAAACAGTGTTTCTTTCAGATTTCTTGTTAGAGAAATGTAAAGCCAATCTGGTTGCACGAGAAAGCGAGTGTTGGTGTATCGTTCGATAGGAAAGTCTTCTTGAGAAAACAAATTTCTATCCATCCCGTTAGTTCATAAAAATTCTTCGAGAATGTCTCTCGATTTACGAGTCTCCTCGCGTATCGCTGTATTCGGAAGGTGAAAAAATTCGGGGATTTTCCAGGTTCCGACGCAACGCGGACACCATTGGAACGCTCTCTAAGCTGGCTCAAAGGGTGGTCTCGAGGCTTTCGAAGGCAACTCTTGAATGGAAAACAAAAGGCTCGAGCGTCGGACCGCTTAAGTAGCGAACGAGCACACCAGCCGCGCAGACCGGGCGCGGAACAGAAAAGGAGAGACGGGGGGTAAAGCTGGCCTGTGTTCGCGGGAAACTACGCGAAACTACGGGAATTTCGCCTGGTCGCCGAACGATGTATTACCCGGCGAAATATTCGAGTGTCCGGTGTTCAGGCGCGGCCGAATGTTTGCTCGTCGATTGTTTGCCAGAGTCGCGCGGAATATGCAGCGCGAGCGATAAATAAATAGCAAACACGAATCTCGTGTGCGGTCGGAGAGGGATAATTGCGAGTCAGGTCGATCGGTGTGTGGTGAACCGAGGCGGAACGATCGTCCGTGGCGATCCAATCGCGATCCAAAAACCCCTCGCGATCCTGCCCTTCGAATTGTCGCGCTACGACCTTCGTAACTTTCCCAAAACCAGCGCGTGCGTGACCAAGTTAAACGCGCCCATCACCCTCTGTACGCGCCTGTAGTTTCGGAAACGTCGAACAAAAATCTCTTTTGGGGGACTGGATCTCGCTTCCGGTTCGTCGTTTCCACTGGCAATAACAGTTTCCTGGCTTCGAATGGACTCTCGTCACGCGGCATTTTAATCGTATTTACGACCGCGCCGCGAACCGACGCCTGCGTTCGATGACGCGTCGCGGGGGTGTTGGTCGAGCCGATGCACCGGGAGATATTTGTTTTATTTTTCATGTTATTATTTAAATTCGACCATTACACGCGAAATGTGCTTGGTCAAGCTTGCTGGATGCTGGCTTTCACGCTGTGCCGAACCCTGGAACGTCGGCTTCCCTTTTAAATAGAAGAAACAAAGAATAAATATCGAACCACCTTGAAATGTACTCGATAAGACTCACCGCGTCGCATCCCCGATGAAATCGGACTTCCGCCTCTACTCATTTCCATCTTTACCAATAAACCAGTCATCTAGGTGGTCCGTCTCAACCGCGCTGTGTTTTCGGTGACCGTAGTGCCCCCGTTCCTCTCGTATGTCGCGTGCTTCTTTTCTATTTTCGTTGGAAAGCTGTGCAATTGCGTCCCGCTAAATCCCCGGTGGCAATGAGCCGCCGCGAAGCGTGATGCAGTGCTCGTAGCTCGGACAAACGACGGGGACCTCTCTCCGGCTAATTCACGGTGGCGAACTCTTTGTTCCTGCGAAAATAACGCAAATTAACCGCCGTCAGTCTAGGGGCGGCGCAGCGCGATAAAAGAAACTCGACAATGGCCGTCGTTTACGCGCTCGAATTGTTCCTGTTACGCTGGACGAGCCCGGCGGATCAGGGGCGAGAGGCACGGTAATTCGGTCGCTGCTTCCCCTATGGAATCACCGTCGCGTAATCCGCGACCCAGAATCTTACTGTGAAAGAACCGCGTGTTTATGGAAATGAGACGGGCCCGTTACGAATCGAAACGATCCGCCGTTTAAACGGAGTAATTCTGTTGCACGAGAGGGGAGTGCTGGCCGTTTCGCGAGCGTTCGCTTTAATCGCCCATAAATCCGCCCTCGTTAATGTTTCTTCCGCGAGACCTCCCGGGGGTCTAAATTTCCGACTGGAAATCTTTGTTTCCCCGACAGTCTGTCCGCAACGATACGATCGCTGCCAGACGTTTGCTCGTTGCCACGGCTGATCCTTCGATTATGGCGATCTTCCAGCTCTGGGATTCTGGAGAGAGCTGGTGGACACGTTGCTCAGTCGATACGAAATTTACGAAAGAAGTAAATATCGTTGAGTTGCAGATCGACATGTTGGGTCTTGCAACTGGTGGGTCAAGTGAGCTCTAAAAGGTCAAAGGTCCTCATGTTTCGTCCTCGTTAGGCCGTGACACGTTGCGCCGCTGATTAAGAGGGAGGCGCCGCGTATTAAGATCAAAGTCTGGGATACAAGCTGAAATAGCTAGCGCTGATTTCCCGATTCCGATGGTAATGCAAATTAACTGCTCAGCGCGATATAACGTGGCGTGCTCGCGGCCGAAAGATAAAAGGATCTGGGATTACATCGCATTACATTGTAATCCGTTGCTAGGGAATCGCCTTGCCCGTTTCGCCGCAGGGCGCGTTTCACCTGCTCGTGGAACGAAATTGACCGCTTCCCGGCTAATCGATATCAGGAACGTTGCTCGCCGATGACGTACTATTTCGTTGAAACCCAATAGACAGAAGAGAATAACTGAACTCTGAGTTGGGTAACAAAGTTGATTAAACTCAACCGGTCGGTGCGCAGAGGTACAGCGTAGCTGGTACAATATTATGGAGCCGAATTCGAACTTGAATTAACTTGGCCGGATGTTTGTCCGACACCGAGGCTGAGAGACTGCCGGATGACACTCCGAGAAACTATCTCGCGATTATACCGCTGCACCCTTAACCGTAACGATCGCAGAGTCCGCGGCGATAAACCGCACATTGCCGGTCGATCGTCTAGGCGAATGGAAAACCGTCTAGCTGTCGCGCGGGATTTTTCTCCCTTTTAAGCGTGCTACTTTGTTTAATCGAGTAACGAAGGAAGAGGGTACGACGCGCTAATGGCGGAACCAACAATAAAATAACAGTAATTACGTGGCAAGGTAACGGTGGTAAACTTGGAGGCGGCCGGGAAGATTCAGTTCCCGGGGAAATTGTAACCGCAGATAGCGGGGACAGTCGTAATACTAATATCGTTTCGCAAACATACGCTCCCGGAATGGGACACGTAGAGCCGCCTAATGCGGCACGGTGATTCCGGGTCACGGATTACATTGTAGCGGGACGCGACGTTAATTTCATTTTGCAAACGTTCTAAATGGACTTGGAGGGCCGATACGGTGGACCGTTCTAATAATTCCGCTCCGCAAACGCGTCGCTGCGACGATACACGTGTCCGTCCACCGCGATAAAACCCCGAGCCGACCGTGCTTGAACGGCGATTTTGCCCTCCTCGTTGTCGTTGACCGTGACAAGTCCCGCCGTCCGTACCTAGCCAGACGTTTTCCATGAAAACGTAATAATTTTGCAAATTAAAAAAATCTCTTTGTTCCCACCGATATCACCGACTACGGGTTCCAAAGTATCTCTATAAACACAAGGGGAATCCGTAAATGGATTCGGAAGTCCCCCAAAGGGTGAGCGATGCAAGTTCCTTTCGATCTCCGGACGGGTCCACGCTGTAACTACCCTATTCTCTCGATTCGCAATCGTTTCCCAAGCTTTCGCGGCGATCGATGGGTTCTGGAAAGCTGGCTCGTAGAAAGGGTATCGGCATCGCAGCTACGAGCTTTCGGCACTTTAAACGAAATACCGTGCGAAACTGCGAGAGAAGTAATGGCTCGAGAGACGCTCGAACGCGCACGCCGGCGGACTCTTTGAAAATTTCGAGAATGCCTGGTGTACGGCTATCCGACGTCGTTCCGGACTCTCGCCACGTTCGAGGGCTTTTCTCTTTGCTCCTAGCGCGCTCCCTTCGCGTTTTAATTCCCTCGCCGAGGCTGCCGCTCTGCCTCTCCTTCCGCGGCGGACTTTATTTCTTCATTCCTCCTTGGAATTTTTAACTTTGCCACCCCCCAACGGGCTCACGTTCCGCGCGAACAGATCGTTCCCTTTTTCTTTAAGAGTCTTCTGAACTTGTTACATTTCTAATGGACAAGAGCACGGCTGCTTGAATAAACGATTACGAATTTAATTGCGCTGCTGTTCGCTGGAATTGTAATGTTGAGCACAGGAGGAAGGAGCGAGGAACGGAGACGAGGACCTGGGTTGGTGTTCGTTTAGACTACGCTACGTGGACGAGACGATCGCAACTACACGGTTAGTTCGTCGATCTCCTTCAACGAACGGGTAGCGTAGGTGTATTATAATACTTGTTACGAGATTCTGGCGTAAGAGATCTCCATTGAATGCGTTATCTTAGCGAGAGGTAGCGGTACCAGGATCCTTTGATCTTTTACTAAGAAAAGCGACTGTCTGAAATAAAAAAATTGTCTTTTACAATTGTATTCTCCGGCCATGGTAGAAGACGTATTTCTTTTATGTCACCTTTTAATAATTGGATTTTAATTTAAAACGCTTTGATCTCTGAAGGGTCACTGTGTTTTATTCAGTGTTGCCTTTGACATACAATTTCAATTTATTTAATGGAGATGCAATATCTACAAAAAGAAAGATGTAATATCTAACACGGAACCTCGTAACGCGTTCCTTGTTAAAGAAAACATGGCGAGCATATGTAATTCAACAGTCTCCTTAAATGCACAAGTTTCTCTACGATAAACGGACAGTAACATCTCGATGAGACAATGCTAAGGTCCTGCACATGGTAACTGCACAAAGTCCAGTATTCCTCTAAAAATACAAAACGACGTATCTCTCCACCTGTCGATACCATTCTCTTTCTCAGGGCGACGGTAGTCGCGCAGCCCACGTTGGATGGCTTTGCACCGCTTTAATCATAAGTTTCCCGTAGTTGGTTGCACGCGGCGACGCCGATGGAACATCCGCGCGAGGTCGAGGGGGGGCCATAGCCCGAGTAAACAGGACGAAGAACGGCTGCGAGGGGTTGGCGGTGAATGGGGCGTCGCATCCCCTTCAAATGGCGGCTTAATAACGGGGCCAACGAATGCGCAACTACTTAGAGGCGGCAGCTAGTTTCTCTGGCGGTGTACGCGGTGGTTGGTTAAACAGGCTCGGCTAAGGGTCGTGGAGACGGTCGACTGCTTAACTTATCCGAGGGAGAGGAAGGTCGAGGCAGTGGTTTCGTAGTCGTAAGTAGTCGCCAGGAAGATCGTACGTCAGGCCCGCGAAAGCCAGGCTTGTCTTCCTGCCGTGTTCTAGTTTATAGCGACGCTGGCCCATCCACCCCTTTAGCCAGGACCCTGCAAGGGTAGCGCGTCGTTAACCTTCGCGCCGGTATAATGCTCGCGTTCCACGGAGTTTCTGCGACGCTGAGCTCCGGTATGTTCCTCTTCTTAGAGAAACGAGTTGACTCGTTTCAACGCGTTCGGTCACGTCGATCTCAGGAAGCGTCGTTTTTCCAGCATCTAGAGCAGGTGTCGCGTTTAGAGTTCCTAGAGCGGCGGAAGGCGCCCCGCTCGAAGGGCCCACGCCGTTCAAGGAAGTCCCGGAATGCCACTCGCGACGTTATGGCTCGCTTATTACTCGCGGCGTCGTCAGGCCATTCGAGATCGTCTGGAACGCGTCGCGAACGATGTCGAAAATGTCGATCATCCGTGGGGACTTGGTACGGGGGTTCGGAAGCATCTCGGGATTGATATGTCGTCATCCTATCCTGCAATCTCGTCGAGTCTCGTTCCCGTCTTTTTAATTTCCTGTGCGTCATATGCACCGACTCGCAGCTGCCTAAGTGTTCGCGTCAAGAGCCAGTATTCGCCTCGGTGTGGTGGATCGCAGTTTTAAACGCGATGGGTTATAAACGAAAGTACCCTACCTCTCCTTTACTCGTTAACCTGCGCAGACGACTTGAAAAGGTGGGAAAACAGGGTGGAACGTTGCGGGTTTCATCTGGGTTGCTTTTGTTGTCGCGTAACGCGTTATTTACACGCGTCGCGTCCAAGCGAACGACGAAATGATTGCGCGTAATGGACGATTATACGCCGCGAACCGGGAGGGCTCGAAGTTACAACAAACATTTCCGTTTGCTAATTAACGAGCGTATTTCGGCGGTGAACGCCACTGTTAATGATTTCCATTACGTCGGTTCGAATCGGCTCTCGTTTGTCGCGCATTAATCGCTCGGGCAAAACGCGCTGGAGAACGTCCGTCAGCTTTGCGAGGCTGGCGAATTTTCAGGGGATTCCTACGGTTGCCCATCCTGTTTCGATCGTTTCGCGAGAGTCAGCGGTCCGCTAAATTGGCCCCCGAGTCCCCCCGGTCCTTTTTTTCGTCGTTACGCTATTGCCAGACCGGCGGACAACTTTCTTTGCCGCATGCCACGGATTTTAGGTAGAAATCTCCGGCGAGCGCTCGAGCGAGGTGGTCCCGCCGACTGGGGAACCGACGCTGATTAGCTCGAAAGAGAAGTCGACACGGCGGCACGGCGCCAACTCTCGGCCCCATCGTTTTTTAATCTATCCCGTCCATGTAAATAAGACGACCACCGTCGCGATTCGTGCAAAACTTTTGCCTAAGACCTTTGCAATGCTTGCTGCGAGAGAACGAGGCTGCGAGTATCGAGGCTCGTGCAATTATAGGAACAACCAATGGATCATTTGGCACTGATAACGAGTTTGGAAAGATCGAGTTAAGAGTATCACACGAGATCACATAAATAGTAACGCGCACACCACGATACGACTTAAATTAAATGATAGAAATGATGTTTTCAATCTGAATTTGATGTAGCATGAAATCCGGTTTCACTGTAATATAAATAACTATTTCATTCTGATTCTTAAACTCCTCGAATTCAATCGACGTAAAAATTGTCCGTTTCGAGAAGTCCTTTCCAATCGGACGAGGGCTGAATCCTTCTGGTGGCGATTCGCCAATGACGGTCCGCGTTTCGTCCTTTTTTTCTGGAGCGTCGCGGCCTAACCGACGGTCTTGTTCGCCGCGTGCCGGACATTTTTGCTAGGAGGTCTTCTCCGGAGACGAGCGGGCCCAGCCTGTCCGCGCATAGGGTGATTAGTTTAGCGAAGTGATTCAGCCAGGTCTACCGCGCGGAGGATCCCTTGGGACCGTAAAGTCCGGCCCCGACTGTTTACTTCGTGCATAATGCAGAGGCTGGCGGTGCAAATACAACAGCATTTCCGTGGGTACTGACACGAGGAGTCGCGCGCTCGGGACGTCTGCGTAATGCCGTTGTTACTTTGACCCTCGAGACTTGGCCCGAGCTTTACGAGTTTGTCGGCAAGTTTCCGCCGCACGAAATCGCCGCGTCGTCCCGCGTGGATCGAACCTGGAAGTTTAGGTGAAATTCAGTCGCGGAGAAAACAAACACGATGGGTGAACTGATATCGAGATCTCGGGACGGTGTGAACAAAAATTCACCTACGACCACGCCGATCGATGCGCGTAAGGACATCCACTGCTACGTCTAAACAGAGAAACACTCTTAAGGAGCTCTAAGAGAAGAGAGGAGAGACCAAACTAGTTCTTGCGATATTAATTAATCGCAAGAGAGGCTCGAGCATCGCTACCATCCACGTGCCTCGACGACGGGAGACGGGGCGCGATCCTCGCGAATAATTGATAGCGAGGCGACGAAGGGAAATTCAATTCCGACGATCTCCGGTCGACAGGTCGAAATTAATCGAAAGAAAGGTTCATGAATCCGTTGCATGGTGTCGGGAAAGGGATAGAAGGCGATACGCGGGGCGACAGGGACCGATAAAAATAGAGGACGATTCGTTGCTGTTCCGGCATCGATATTCCAAGGAGGTTCCGAGAATGTCGTCGACCTCGCAAAGGATATCTCGAGAGGTTGAGAGCCGGGGCGAGGGCAGAAGGTGACATTCGATAGTGTCGTTGAAAACGCGTCCTATAGACGGAATCGTGGCAGCCAGGGCAGGGTCCCAGTCGACTCGGGGTTAACAACTGCGTCGCGACGATGACAACGTCGGGATTCCCGTGAAAATAATTATGGTTCGGCGATAATAATGACGAGCACAATAGCCCCGACCCAGAAAAAGCGGCGGGAAACGAACGAGCCGAATGGAAGCGGAGTTTCGATCCTTCCCACCGCTTCCCCCGATAGTTGACAGAGGGGGTACAGATTTGTATTTGTACCTCGAGCCATGGAATATCGCCGGTGAAAATTGGAGAGAGGATATTGTCTTCCTCCGCGGGAAAGTTTGTTCTTCTGTTTCAAGAATGATCGATGGCAACGTGGAAGACAGAAAAACGACGCGGGAGAGGGACAAGCGTTTACCGGGCGAACGAAGAAACATCTGTAATTACCGTCGCCATTGTGCCACGGAACCCTCGAGTTCGCGCAGTTTTAATGAAATCGACAGTCTTTCACAGCCGTCAGAAATAATTACAATCCGGCAATAACGACGCGAGGAGTACACACGGTCCGCTAGGAAGCTCGCGGGGCTCCATCATTCGGCGTTCCCTTCGGGGGAGCCGTGTAAAAAAATTAACGATCCACCCACCCCCGTGCGCCCAGCTGCCTTAATGCATTCAAACAGGCATCCACGTCGGTGCATCCAATTTGCATTTTCGCCGTGGACAATATACTTTCTTCGCCTCCGCTTCTACCCGCCTCTGCGCGTAAGAAGACGGGGGTTCGCTTCTCGGCTCTCGGGGCTGTGCGATCGATCCCAATGGGACGTTTAATCCGTTTCGTTATGGATGGATATTGAAATGCGCAAAGTGGGCGGCACTGCGTCAAGAGCACTCTGCTTGACGTCGAGAGAAAGAAGATAGAGCAGACTCGAAGGGTTCGAAGTTTTAGAGGTAAAACGACGCGCCGGGCCGTCAGGTAGTATCATTTCGATTATCCATTTTCAAAAATTATTAAAATTATTAGATAAACTGTCGTATTTCGTGTTATTCAAATATCTAATGCATATGTAATCGGTCCCGTAAGTATTCGTACCCTGTATGTCTATCGAAAAAATTTGTTTAAATTAAATGACAGGTTTATTTAGGGGTTGTTTAAATGAAACGACAGGGAGTATTAAAAGTGAATTTTTATCGTGAATTTTCACGAGCGAACAGGTTTAGAGTCGTCCAGCGTGACCTGTGTGCTTGTTCAAAAATCGTGACAAGAACATAGGACTTTCAGTTATGCGGCTAATTATGTGTACATGGTAAATCAGTTGTGCGTCAGCTAAACGTACTATGGGCGAAACGTGTCACGCGCTCCAATGACTGCGGGTTGCATAGACCTTATCTGACCGCCATTTTCAATGGTTTACAACTGTAAAACAAACCCCCTAGACCGTACTTTCGTCACTCTTGAAAACTTTTCAGTCTACGCTGCTGTTTGTAATTTATGAAAATTCGAAGCAAGGTGTGACTCTCCACGCCGTGGCTGGGCGATATCGTCCTGGCCGATGGTTCCATTGATCCTGGTCGGTTCTAAATTCTATAAACTTTCCCTCCTGATAGTTCTGCGGCTCGCTAACGGTGGTAGGAGCGCGGTGACGAGGGTTTCGTTAGTCCCGGAACGTACCGCGGAAACGTATGCTAAATTATCGAGTAGTCCTCCGGGTTTAATTACTTTTGTCTCGCCGCTGACGAGAAACTTGGAACATCATTTTCTCGTTCCGATGGGACCATGGCGCGGTGTTAATTCGCAGTCCAGCGTCGGGTCTCGCGGTACCAGACGGCGGTGAGCCCTTGCCCGCGTCGTTTCCCGATTTTCCTACGCAAATAGAATCGTATTAGGGAAATACGGTTTCGGGGGTTGGCTGCCTAGATGATATTCGAGACACGTTCCGGGGCTCCGGGTCTGGAATGCGGCCCACGGGATAATCAAATAAATGTGTACTTTATCAACGTCGCGACCATGTAATTCCGATCCCCACGAATAAAAGCGTACGGCAACGTTGGCCGATCCGTTTCGTTGGAATGGCCATCGTTCATCGCCCAACCACGGTTTTGATAGAACTTAAATCTCGCGGATTGGTTAGTCCGAGTAATTGGAATACTTCAGAAAATCGAGCGCGAGACTATTCAGAGATTGTCTGCCATTTAAGCAAACGTGGTTTATTTGTACGTTAATCCATGCTAAAATTTTAATGAACCCGCTTTGTTTTCGGTCGTCGTTATATCGGGTCCTTAAGGTAGGTGTTTCCGTGGGATTTGCTGAAAATTCGATGTGTTGTAAAAACCGATATTATAAACCATTTAAAAAGAATAACAATACAATAACAATAAGGCTGTTCTTTCACAAAAGTTTCCAATCGACGATTTTTGACTTTTGAATGCGACTATCTCGAAACGTCTACCTTAACAAAACTCGGAATGAAACCAGTGGCGGATCTAAAAATATCATTAGCACGGCCGGATTATTATCAATGAATACGAACAGGAGTTTCCTCCTCCAGTGAGTTTAGCTTGGGGGATAATCAGACGAGATGCAAAGTAAACAGAGAGCTCTCCGGGAGGCTCCTCGCCGTAAAAGTTACGCCGAGTGGCCAACGGAACGCGAAATTTTCACGGTAGTTTCGAAATTTACGCTCGGGCTCGTAACGCGGGCGAGTATCAAAATGATGAATGCGCGCGTATCACGCTGCGAGTCGAGAGATGAATATTTTCGCGCGGCCGACGAAAAAAGGTCCAAATAATTTAAGCGTCGGCACCTACGATAAAAATTACCCGTGAAATACGGGCTGCCTGTCCGTGTCCGTTCTGACGTTCGCTGGGATCCTAACCCAGGCTCGCAATTAATCCGACAAAATGTTCACCGCGATATTTTCCATTATTCGCGTAAAGGGAATATCGAGCCAGGGAACGTCAACAGGCAACGCGAAGGCTCGCGTGGTTAAATTAAATTCATCCTCGAAAGAAGCGGCTACAACATTCTTCGCGAAAGACATGAAATTTAAAGACACCTTTAAAAAATGGATCGAACCAATTATTCTGATCCGCTCTGTGGCAGCGTGGACGTTGGAGTGGCTGCGACGAAAAAATGGAACCATTCGCGGCAGAGTGCGCTCGAAATCCGCGGGTTTTATGGCGGTGCACGCGACTTGGTTGGAGTTTGAACAGTCATTCTTTAGCCGCGATAAGGCGTGTCGGTTTTGCGAAAGCAGCCGGTGTGCAAGTTCGCGTTTCAAGGGGGCTACTTCCCGGACGCGTGTGCCGCCCTCAAAGTAAACTCTCGTTACATTATCAGGCAGGAAGGAGGGGTGAAGAACTTTGTACTGCGCTTGTAGACGTTACGCCCCCGCGATTGCATTTTCCTCGCGGCAGTTTCGTGGGAAAGACTGGCTTGCGTGAGGAGCACCGATGCCCTTAATGAAAAATACAGGGTGTTGCTTAAAACGCGTTAACGCTGAAAGGGTTGGCGTATTGTGCGACTAATTAGTCCTCACTTTTTTTTCAATTATTTCGCTGTTGCATTTTTCCCGTCATTTACGTCGTTCAAACATTTTACGGGTCTCTTTTAATTAAAGGCCGACACGTGACTGGAAAAATAAATTGGGTAAATTGTGCGAAAAAAATTTGCGTCGATTCCCTGCCAGTGCGATGGGTAAAAATATCTCTGTTGAGAAAATCTCGGCATTTAGTCGACAGTTTCTTCTTCGAATCCGATAGCGTAGTCATGATTTTGTTCTCGTATTTTCGGAATTAATTTCAATCTCGTTCACCCTATCGGCTCCGCGGGGTGGAAGCGAACGAGCGATCCCACGGAATCGTGACGATGGGAATCGATACGATCGCGAGAGGAAAGTGGCGAAACATTTGGAGAATAGGACCATTCGGTTCGAGAAAAGGCCGTCGAGTGGCGCGTTTTCGGGCCTTCGGTATCTTTTTAACGTCCGTTTCGCCTTAGCTCCCGTACTTTCCGCTTGAATGTAACTTCGTACTTTATCCTCCGCGGTGTTCCACGATTCGAATATGTTTCCCTGAGAGCTCCCCGGAGGCGGGAAAACTTGACGGAATCGATATCGTCGCGTTCGAAAGAACCCTGATAAAATAGAAGCCGGTTAATGGATAAGAAACGATGCAGGGATCCTCTAAAAACGATTTCGGGGACAGAGCATAGTAGCAGTTCGTATGAAATTATAATGGAGATTTAAGTCGTCAGTTTTCTTGTTTCTTTAAAAAAAAATTGAACGTACCGTAAGTTAAACTACGAAGCCCGAGAAAAAGAATTTTTCGTTCAATTCGAAGCTCAAATTAGATTCGGGGCGGCGTCTTAGCGCAGGAATGGTATCAAAATCCCGGAAAAGTTTAAATTCTACGCGGTACAAACTCTCAGCAGCGGAATGAAACGATTTGAAACAGAAATTCTCTCGTTTGCCGAGCGACTGCGGTTGGCAAGCTTCGGGGCTCGGGCTTTGAGGAGAAAACGGGACCGAAAAAGGGAGCAGCGGCGTCAAAGGGAAACAACAAGGGGCCGATAAGAAACATGGCTGGGGCTGATTCGTACTTCTTACCCGGGTTAAAGATAACCGTTTGCTCGGTGGTCCGCGCGACGCGCGAGTGGAAGCCGTCTTCTTATCGTGCGATTCGGGCGCGAACTTTCCTGGATCACTGGGCGGAAGTTTGTTTCGCTATTTGCCGTGTCGTCTCGAACGGAAGTCGGGGGAAGGAAATTATTTGGAAGTTGGCTCGATATCGGAATCGACAGTTCGAGGCTGCGTGGTCTTCCTTCGCGAGTTTTTTCGTTCGGGTAAGTTTGCCGAAAGCCGAAGCAGACGGAGTCTAACACGATTTTTATTCGCGGTGGGTAGATGAATTAATCGTTAGTGAGATCAGAGTACCAATTGTATCGGTTAGTTTATTTAAACATATGCTGAAGAGGGCTTAAAATAGATTGAAAACGTTTCTCCTGCGAGCTTTGTCCGCGGTACGTGAATGTTGAATTGAAATGAATAAATAATTACGTGGCAAAAATTACGGTCCGGCAGTTAACACGTCCCCGGAGCGCATTGTTAACCAACGCGTCGAATCACGTCGTTTGCCATAGCAAAACGCGAGACGCGCATCCAAACATCGCGTAATGATCACATATTTAACTAACGGGGTCGACCGTTTGAAAACGCTTCAACGTGCGGACACGTGCCTTCTCTGTTCGATATTTCCCATCATTAAATGTCGCTTATATGAATTACATCTGGTCGTGCACTGTTCGTTTCGTGACAACGGTATCGATTATTTTATAATATTCTGTTCGCGTTGTTGGGGAGCGTGTCTGCAACTTCAAACTCCGCCACCGGCGTGCTGCGGTGATTAATGTAATTATAAATAAAGTTCGGAGTAGCGCAAGTACCGCGGTGAAGTTTGTTTATTTATTTGCTCGCGATATTTATTTATTTTCCGAACCAGATCGAATTGGAAGTTGCGAAATTGAGAACATTTGATATCCTCTCCACCCTTCTCTCTCGCGAGAATATTTTAGTCGCCAAGTGATCCTATACAGACTACGCGATACTTATCGAATATTCACTGTACCTCTGTTGAGATAAGAACGAATATCAAAGATGTGGATTCTGAAGTAATTGGGGAACAATCGGAACAAATGTTAAGTATCTCCGCGGACCGTTTTAAACTTCTCCGAACACAAGTTCTTCGGTTGTTGCCGAATCCCATATACAACGCTCGCAAAACAATTCCAAATTAAACCGAAGCGTTGATTACAAAGAAGCACAGCGATAAATTAAACCGAATGGTTCTAGGACCAGCGTTTATCAGAACTTTCGCGTTAGTTTTGAGCCACGGAACGTGCCTGCAAATTTTACTACAGTACTTTCATCTCACCCTGGAAACCGCGGTCGGTGAATCCGCGTCGGTATTTTTTTTTCCCGTTGTTAAATCCACATCAAAGTAACCAGAGATTTTCGTTTAAAACTTGTCCACGAATTCAGCTGCGATGAAAGTCGTCTGCCTTTGAAAAACGTAGTTCGACGAATACGCGGAACGCATTGCAATTGTAAAATAAAATTCGCGTACGATACAGTGTTAACGCGATCATCCACGTAAACCTATGAATGCTAGAAATACAGTCAATCCCATGAATAATAGTTTCGAAAATATTGAAAACATCATACCTGTCATTTAATTTAAAGAAATTTGTTCGATAGACACGAGGGGTGCGAGTGTTTGTGGGACTGGCTGTATATCCCAGCATTTTTCGAGCAGACGAATAGGTTTCCGTTAAATTACCATCGAGAGCAGCCTTGGTACGCTCCATCGACTCGCTCTAATCACCTTAGAACTTGTCGCGATCGGGAAAGAGAGGACTGGTTGCCGACGAAATCGAGTCGGGTCGCCCATATTCTTCCGCGTTTCCGCGAGTTCCGTGTTCATCGAGCATTTTTCAAGTTGAAATTCGATGTACGTCGAGGACGCTGAAAGGACCGGTGCTAGACGGGAACTCCTTAGCGCTTTAGCAGCTTTACATGCTCCGCGGAGTTCGAAGAGCGGCGAAATATGCGGCGCTTCGCGGAACCGAGAAATTGAATTTGCAAACTTCCGCGTAGCCCGCGTAGTGCGACACAAGCTCGAGGGCCAGTCGTTCGCGCGTCCCGATTTTCCATCGGCATATTCGCCAGTTCCACCTCCAAGCGAGACGTGAAAAAATCCTCGACGATCTTCGGATCAGGGGTGCGGGATTGTTCAGAGACGTCGCCAACGTTTTTAGCCCGGTTTCAGCGCCGCGAGGTGTCGACGTCGTCTCGCAACAGGCTCCCGTTTCGAAACGTAACGCGAAGTCACTCGACGAGAATCTTTATGGAGAACTTACGAAGACGGTAAAGCCCGAATCAGCCATAAATAGGAAAGTCGGAGTCGGGAGGCAAAGAGAACTCGAGCGATGTAACGACGGCGAGAAATTGAATTTACATAGTCGGTCCGACGGATTTAGGGGAAATCCTGGGCACTCGAACGAAAGAAACAAAAAGAGAAGAAAGGATGGAAGGGAAATCCGACGGTTGGCAGTAGATCGAACGAGAGGAGAAAGGGAATCGTCGGTTTTTCGTGCTTCGTGCCCCGTATGGGCAGACTAAGTTTTAAGGGATTGAAAACAGACGCGGGGCGAATAGATAAACGCACATTGCGCCAGGGGAATCCCGTAGATTTCATCGACATTCCGTGGGAGCGCGACCGCTCGAGAGATCAGGAACGTGCGAGCCCGATCCCATTCTATATCGAGGTGTCTGAGGTCTTCCGACCAGCAATTGCATCGAGTAAACTGACGCGTATCGAGGAGATTTCATTTCGCCTCGAGAGCGATTCACTTTTCCTTTTTGTCTTCCACCAGCTGATCGATGAACGTATTCCGTATATCTTAGAGGGTTTGGACAGATTTCCCATGGCTCGAATTCAGACTCTGACATCAGAATTTTTGGAGCAGAATACTTTGCCGTTGGGTTAAGGATTCTCGTTGCGCTTTAACGGTATAATCTCGTAAGTTTTCTTGTTGCATTGGAGTTGGAGTGGTTTCTTTTCGAACTCGCATCAAAATTATTCTGAACGTAATAGAAATCGACACTTTCTAATGGGATTCTTCGTCGCTTTGAAGCTCGACTAGCTGGATTTTACTTCACCGGTTGGTCACTCGAGTCAACAGGTTCTTGGCACCGAGAGAAAAGATATTTCGTTCTGCATAGGTAACGCAAAATAAAGAGGAATCCTGGTTAAATACGTAAACGGAAGAACCGAACTGGAACACTCGACGCAAATTCCAAACGCGATACCGCAAACGCAGCATCAATTAGAGGCGAGCACCTCGAGCCAACGGGCGCGCACGCAAATCGTCCGGTAAAATGTAGTCGTCGCTCGGAAGCGTCCGCTCCGGGGAGAAGTATTCAACGTTGAAAGGAAGAATAAACATTCGTGGCGTTTTCGTTCGATTGGAACGATGTCGTACGACGTACGACATTATTTTGAGCCGGTGTGTCAGCGCGGCTCTCGTGAGAGCCTCTCGGTCGGGCTCCTTTTGTTTTTCTACAGGCAGGCTCGAGATGTATTTGGTAGCCGATTCGACCATATAAAGCGACAAATGTCCTTTTACGGTCCGCATCGCCATCCAGGGACCGCGTGCCTGGAGAGTCCAGTTGGGGATCTTATGCCAGAACTTTCCTAGCAGCCAGACGTCCGTTCTCCTGGCCACGGGCGTTTCATTAAAATCCTTAATGCGATTCGCTGCTGCGGATCGCGACAGATCTTCGCGATCTTGATCTTTTCCCCCTCCTTCCGCCAACCGTCGCTCTCTGTAATCTCTTTATCCGAGTTTCCAATGGAATAGCCGGTGTTTGCTCGTCTCCTTTGTTCTCGGCACGCCAAGCACACGTGGCGGATCGATGTCGAGCGGAGAACGATTTTACTGGATCGATCGAACCGACCCGATGCAGTCGATAGTATAATTCGATGAACTCCAATTAGTGCAATGCTATATCCAACGATGGAAGTTTTAATAGGCCCTAAAAAATGCTACTACGCTTACAAAATTTCAAGCCAGGAGACCACTATCGAGATCAAAGGGAGATTTCAGAACACGCAAGTGGCGTCGCGACAAGATTTTTCATCTCCCCTACCAATGACTAACGTCATATTTTATAACGTATCCTCCGAGTGCTTGGGTCCCCGTCCGTGTCCGACAGGTTCTCATTATTAAACGACAAGGCGGAGGGAAACGGGGGTAGACGAATTAAAGAGCGGACCGATTTCAACGTCCCGCGTAAATGAAATTCAAACGACGTCCAAATATTTTAATTGCCGCATCGAGGAGGATTACCTCGAACGTGGAAATATTCGAGATCGTCCGGCAAAGAACGATTGGGAACGCGCCGCGTTGGGAATTGGAATAATTTATCCCGTTGGCCAGACTAAGAATATCCGCGAGCCGGTAAGCACTGTCTAAATTTCTATCACCTCGCGGACAACGACTTCTCCTAACCTTTCTCGCGAGGTGAATATCCAGTGATCGATTTATCGTTCCAGACTTCTCCCGCGAAGATCGATGTTCCCTCACGCAGGCTGACTTTTCGAGAGATACCAAATTGCTTTCGTTTCTTTTTCTGGCAGAGTTGCATTCAGGTTCCACGAGCTTGTTGCTTCGGCATCGATACTGTTTCGATCGATATCTCTCGACACACCCGTGGCGTCCCAGCTCCGCATGCCCCGGGTGGAAATTCAGAAAAGTCTCGAAGACGCGCCGCGGCCTCGTGTTCGCCCATTTCGGGCCCGACGCGCACCGTGCCGGCTACATTTTATTCTGTTCACCGTAAATCCTTCGTCGTCGAGCCTGATTCTTGTTAAGCGGCAAAGAGAAAAATAAATGAAGCAGCTCGGAGTAGAGTCGCGGGGGACAAATGGAAACCTCGCGCAGATGGGGATCCTCTTTAACTCGCTGCTTCCAGGGAGACGGGATTTCGACCTTTTAACCCGTCAGTCGCTAGATCGTGAATAATAAAATTTCGCTCAAACTGAGACCGTGGAAAAGCAAGGACTCGTGTACTTCTGAATGATATCTAGCTTTTTATTTTCCGCGAACGACCTGTTATCCGTAGTCCAACCCTTTCGTTGAAAATTTTCAATCGAAACAAAAGCTCGAGGAAATTAACAGATCGAGGTTTAAACTCTCCATATTTGATGGATTCCAGAGCTCTAGCTCGTGTTTGCGTTTCGTCTGATCAAGGATCCGCATCTCTAGTTAATTTCCTCCGTCGTCGAGGACCTTCCACTCCGATCATGAGGCTCGGGACGCTGGTAGACAATCGTTAAACGCTGTGACAAACTTATTCCCCGCGATCGTTAATATTCCCGTCGTGCCAGCCAGGCAAAACAGCCCCGGAATTAAGTAAGCAAGTTAGCGCTAGCTGTCGGAGTTTCTCTCGCGCTGTCAGCGGCGTTTAGCGGAGTCGCATTTATCGGCAGCTCGTTGTCTCCTTTCGTCGAGGAGGCTTGACGCCTGAGAGGAACGGGTACGACTTTAATTATTAATCGCTCCGCGGTGCTCTGATCGTAAAGCAATAATTGATACACGTTACCCAAGGGAACATTCCCAGGCCGTCCTTAATACGTTCATTGCCTCGTGGGACGTGCACTCCTGACCCATATAGGCTAGTAGTACAGGAACTTTCATTTGCAATTTACGCATAGTTTTGGATGCTTTGAACTGTGTCGCGTGGTAGTGTTACGCTAAGCTATTCCTGGCACTGACGCTAACTATAACTAGGATGTCCAGTTACTCCAGTAGTCCGCGCTTTGAGGCGGCTTCTGTGGTCTCGCTTCCGAAGGTCAAATGTAACCTGTCACCAAGGAGGCATTAAAGGAGGTGCTACCGAGCGCACGGAATTACTACGTATAGTTGAACAGGCTAAGCGGGATCTTTGGACTCGGTTCCATATCCCCGTCAACGTTTCACAGCCCTACTTGCATTAAAGCGAATCGCGTTAACGGACTACACGTCTAACGATAAGCCTCGCTCGTCATTCTCTTATCCACCCTCGAATACGACTCGAATACCCAGGTCTTTTCACGTGTACATGCTCGTTCAAGGCGAGACGTTGGATAAAAATAGTCGGTTGGGACAACAGCCCGTCGAACTTAATTACGAAATTCGTGAATGCGTCCCTGCGCGAAACGCGACGACGACGACAACGAAAGGAGATCACGCCAAGGAGGTAGGCCCTTGTACAGACAACCAGCCAGCCAGTTCGTCCCTCTCCGTTCCTCGCGAAACGACACGTCTCGAGGCTCTCCTCGTCCATCGTCGACTCTCTTTCTCCTGGTGGGCTACCTTGTTCGCGAACGCACCGCTGCGACCGTAACGTTACTTGCGCTGCAGCTGCCGTTCGCGCGCGACGATTTAACCGTACCTGCTGCGGCTGATACGTCTATCTACGGTGATATCGATAACCATACCGATCTCACGGCCCCGCTTCTCGGAACCATGACTGATCCAGAGAGATCGATTAACCTCGCACGGAAAAATTATCCGCGGCCAATAATCGATCCTCCATGGGACGATCGCGTTTCCTCGATTCGTAGCTGGTTTAAGCGGATTCTCGCTGGATTCCGATGAAATCTTTTGCAGATATGCCATGTTTAACACGATCTCGTGGTTTTATGGTAGCTCGAAAACGCAGTGGAAAAGATCCTTGTAGCGTTTACCGAGGAGATCGTCCAAGTATTTCTACAGATTCGATTGCCTGCCGTCTAGCTGAAACATTAACTAATCCATGGTTACATTACGACCACCATTATGCAGGATACCAGGGCTGAAAGTACCTTCGATAATCAAGGCAATCAATCCAATGAATACCAGACCTGCTGACATAGCGGTTGACAGTGGCTATGGCCTATGCATAGTGTTTCCAGCCTCACTTGTTGCCTAGCGACCGTCTCTCCACTCATCGATACAATGAACGATGCTTCGATGCAATAATCCGTGTCCTAACGTACATAAATAACAAACAGGTCCCAAACCCGCCTAACCTGCTGGTCCGATGATCGTAAAATCGAGAATATTCTATTTTGTACTGTTTTGTCTCGAGTGTACGGTTCAGATACCAGCTAACAGTAATAAAAACAATGGAATCTAGCTTCGCAAAGACACTGCCTCATTTGGAAGCTTCGTTTCCCATTATGGTTGTCTCTCGAGCAAGGATCAAGACCATGTCCTCGACGCCTGTCGACGCGAATTCTGGAATAGCAATCGCGGTACACTTTGCCCGGGGATTTTCCTTCCTACGCGCGGCTCCTTATCCAGTTTCCGGTTTGCGTCATCCGCTGAAACGACCCCGAGCTTCCCCACTCGGCCAGCAGATCGCACAGGACAATTATGGCGCTTTGAGGTTATCACGGCAACGAGGGAGGTCCTCCGTCGATCGATACGTCGGAATATCGCTTCGATGACCAGTTATCTCCCTTTGAGCCCGCGTCTCCTTCCGCTCGGACGTCCTCGGCATGCATAACGCGAACGCTCGATTGTATTCCGTGAATGCGTGATTAAGTTCACTCGGTCGGCGCCTGCGGAAACGGCGTTTACATTCCTCCGTTCGCGTCCAAGAATGTCGGAACGTAGCCTGCCACTCTCCAGCGATTAATTAACGTTTGATACGGGGGTAAACAAAAAGCAATTCGAGCGCTCGATCTTTGGTTTTCCTCTTTGGAGCGCTTGGTCGCGGGTGTAACAAAGAAAGACCTCTATCCAGCTCTAATCTTACTTCAACCCTTTACCCAACAATAATGTTTATTTAAGTTTAATTTCATCGGAACTCGAAAACTGTGTTAGTAAAATGATTCTCGATGGGGTAAGGGTGACCTGATTTTCAAATCTAGAATTAGACCTCTCATCTTGAAAGTTGATCTAAGCTTAGCGTTCGTGGCAACAGAATGCTAAGAAAGTAAAACGAACAACGATGGGTTTAGGTTTGCGAACGACCAGGAAGCTACACGCATTAAGGACGTCCGCGTAGAGGCGTCGAGCGAAGACGGAGGCTGGTTTAGCATTTGGCTCGCGGGAATGCGAGTCGCGGTTACCGGTTCCCGGTTACACGGCTATCTGCGCGGACATCGCCGCGGTAGGTTCGCTGCTATCTTATCAAGGACGAATGCTTGGACACGCTCCACGCCACTGATCCGTCCTCAGTTTGCTTTTTCTCGATTGTTGGCTCGCGCGCGAGTGCCCGTGAGAAGGACGAACGGCCTGGTACGGATAAATTGCAGGAATTAAACATTCCGATAGTGGAACTACCGATTATCTCGAAGGGGCAATAAGTAGCGGTGGCCGCGATTCAGGCATTAATATCCCGTATACATCGGGGGACCCCTCGTTTGCGCGATCGGACGGATAAGCTTCTTTTTAATACCGAAAAATCTCCCGATAACCGACGCATCGTTACGTTAATGAAGCAATTAATACGACTCCTGTCCGATGCCGGGACGCAGCGGCTGCTAAACTCGTTGCACGCCGTGGAACGTCGACAGCAGGGGACTCGCGATTAAGAAAAATACTAAAATACCTTTGCACTGGCTCTCGGGCTTTTTTTTTTTTTTTTTTTCTAAACGATCCGCTGAACAGCGAACAAATGAATTGCTACGAGATCGGAGACGATCGATCGGTCGTTTCTTTCCCAAAAATGATCCTTTCCAAAGGTCCACTCCCCGCTACGAGATCGGTGTATCATCGACGATCGGCGAAGCCTTTAGGCGCGAGCACTTTGATCGCACGGGATACACCGATCCGGTGGGTCCCCGGTAAATCGGGGTTGACGTTTTCTTACCGCTCGGAGCCCTCCCCCCCACCCGCCCCTCCCCACTCTGTCCATAGTGGTCCCCAGCGGTCCCAGTCGCCGCGAATTCCCCGGGTCCGCGTCGTTGGTATCGTTTCCCACGCGCGCGCGCAGCAGTATTCCACTAACCGACGTTCCCTTTCCACGGTTTCCTCCTGGCGGCGGTGAGGAGGACCTCGGGGGACGTGGCAGTGACTAATTATTTAGGGTTGCATCGGCGATCTCTCCCTCGTGGCCGGTAGCGCGTCGCATCCCCACCTCGGCCCTTCTTTTCCCTTCAGGTTCGCGGGACGAGAGAGGGGAAGTTGGGTATCTCGGTGAGGCATCCTCGTTTGCTCTTCGCGCTCGTTTATTTTTCCCCTCTGACTGCATTTCTGCGGAGCCAAACGGAACACTTATATGGACTTCGTCACCGGCGTTCGTTTTGCCGGCGCTGGTATACCGCTATACGCGGGACCATTGTTTTGCACCGGTTAGGCCGAACCCGGGGACTCGCGCATCGTCCTTATTAGCAATTCAAATTGGCGGCAATTTTTTGAGCGCATTTTTGACCTCCTGTATCGGGGCCGGTCCACCATGCGCGGCTTTTGTGTCCCCGCTACGCATACGCCGAAACTCCCTCTCCCTTATTAAGGCCGCCCTCGCCATATTAAGGGACCCGCGTTAAGCCTCTCCCCACTACCACTAACCCTCCTTCGTCTCTCTCCTGTAGGCTCTCTTGCTCCTGCTCTCGCTAGTAATTGGTCCCTACCACGCGTTTCTTTCTCGTCGGTCTTCTCGTTCACGGCGTTCCCTCTGGGTCTTACCACCTCGAGCCGCAACCACTTCTCATATTTATCGAGTACTCGGAGGTAGTGGTTCTTGAACCGTGGGAGGAATTTTGAGGTGCCATCGAACCGCTGACGATATAATGCACCAGGATCGTAACTTACGAATACACAAATCCGTCGAAGAAGAAATGGAGCGTTAGTCGTAGGTTCCTCGAGCGAATTAGATTCGATTTCAGGCGTTGGTTTTCCAATATTCCGCGTTTTATCGCGAGGCGAGGTAACGATCGTTTGAAAAGGGAACGCAGCGATACGAACGTAATGCAATCTGCGAACGCGTCTCGAGCTTGAATTCCACGAGGCGCGAAAGCCCCCGTGTCGGATGTTCGAGAGAAATTTTAAGTAACCTCGAAAGAGTAAATACGCCGGGACGGCGGGGGGGCGTGGACCACGACGGAAATATAGAGGGACTCGGTGGCTTTCTGTCGGTAAGAATGCCAGGGCGTCGTAATCGGGTCCCCGTAGGAAGTAAAACCCAGCTCGTTTCCATTCCTCGTCTTTTCCATTTCCGATATCCCCGCGGAGAGAGCGTCTAATGGTAATTTTAAAAGGAAAACGCAATGGCGCATGCATAATACACTCCACGGCCTCGTTGATTTTCCCGTTGATCATTCTGACTTGACGGAGGGCCGGGGGAGAGGCGACGGATCGAGGAAAAAAGTACAAAGACGGTGTAATTCCAAGGGTGCCGCGTCGTTGAACGAAACTTGGACGTACTGGAACGGTTCGAGGCTGTTCGCCCCTCTTCTTATCTTCCGTGGTGAACGAAATAAATAAACGCGGTTCGACGGAGTTGAAGCAGGAACTGTTCGAGTCTTGGTACTCGTCGGGTGCAACGGGAGATTCGAGCCCACTGAAACGAGACATCGAAAATTATTTCGTTTATTTTGTTGGCGAGAGCAGAAAAAAATTAGGGCGTTTCTTTCGAGATTTACTCGATATTCGGTCAGGAATATTACGAGATTCTTTAGTGATTAGTCTGGAAGGGAGATTGAGTAAACGAGGCTTTCCTAGAGGACCTTGTTTGAAATGGGACTGCCAGGTAGAAACAGGTTATTTTGCAGGAGTAGAATACGTTCATGTAACTCTGTACAGATAACAGATTAGCGTATGCAGATTCATGTAGAGCGGGCGCAACTAAATCCTGATAAAGTCTCCGGAAGATCAGCGAGTGTATACAGTTTCAGATAGCGTGTTCTATCTTAGATTCGTCTGATATTTTTCGTCACTGTTCTTCAGCTTTCCCGATGAGATAGGTTCATCCGCAATATCGCGTAATGCCGAATAACTAAGCATTCATTCTCACAGCACCAAAACGTTATTCTTTAGTAGACGTACGGATACGAACAGAATGTTGCCACGAGTCATTTACCACGTCAATCAGCCGATCTTCTGCATTCCTTCTGGTACAATTGCCATGTCCACCACCGCAGACGAGTGAGACGTTCCCAGTCCCTCTCGGAGCAGTTTAATGGTCCCGAATTATACGCATCATCGAGCAACGCGATCCATACATTACATGGTTTCTGGTAATTCGTAATACAAGCAACAAGCGGCACCTGGAACGCTCAGGACGCGACGATGCCCGGAGAAAACGAGTTGCTGGTAGTTACCGCGAGTGGTAAATTAGCCTCGTGCCTACCGGCGCCGGTTACCGTTCCTTCCTCGAATCTTCGCGATCGCCACAACGATAAATTCGTTCGTCTCGATGCCACTATCAGACCCCCAGACCTTCGGACGTTCCGGATCGAGTACTCCGAATCCCCCTATCGCTTCCTCAGACACCCCAAACCATCCCTCGAATCGCTAACAGTGGTATAAAGTTCGATCCACCCTATCGGTGTCCGCACAGCAGTCGATGGGAGATAGAAACTGGCATAACTTTCGCGAAATGTCCTCGTCTTTTGTCAACCCTCGTCGTCCCGACTCCCCGGAGAGGCGAGACGAAAAAATTTCGCTCCTCGAATCTGAATGCTCGACGTTCCGGGTGCGTCCCTGGACGGGGTCTCAGGTGCAACGATGGGCTGTCGTTGACAGGGATATTCGTCAGCCGGTGCCTCGCAGTTGAATTTCCTCGCGAATCTCGCGAAGATGGGCCGCCGCCGTCGATCGTTCGAAGCGACAAAGGAATCCTTTGAGCTGTCGGTCTCCCTGGAATTTGGCGGGAACAGCAATTATCGCGCAAAAGAAATTAGTTTAGTTAAAGTAGATAGATTTGAAATTTATCTTGTGGATTTGCATGAGATTGCTCGAGTAAAAAATAAACACACTTGGCTCGAAAGGACGAACGATAAACCTGAAACGCGGTGGGCTGTCGCGTCGCGAAAAACGACTCCGTCGACAGGGGCGGTTGGAGGGCAGAAAAGGTGGAGAGACACGCTCGCGAACGCGCTTATTCCGTGCCATAACCTCTCTTCGAGGCTGTCGGCGTGCAAGCCTCGACAAACTGTTCGTGGAAAGCTACTGTCGAGTAAATAAGCGAAAGCGTAAAGCGGCTCCAGAGGCAGTGATTTTCATCGGGATTCGCGCTTGATTTATCGAAACAGTTCTTTTTTAGGACTGCTCCACTTGCAACGTCAATTTTTAATTTTCTTCAATTCGTGCTGTTACTCTGTTCTTACTTATCTGCTTGCGAATACGCATGTTTGGTACGACGCCAAATCGTATACTATCCGCGAGCTAGAAAATTTCACGGGATTTGTCAGAAGTCGTTCGTATCCATGTTTCGTGTTTCAGTCGAAACTGACAGAACGCGGGTTAAAAAATATTTCGCGTGGGTGATTAACTTTAGCCCATCTCTCTTCCGCAATTTAATTTTCCATCCTCGAAATGAGGTAAATGCGCTCGACTGGTTCGAAACATTTTCAGTGTAATGGAACTGTCAGACGAAAACGTGTTGCTACGGATTATGGCATGTCCGATTCTAAATCGATTCTCTACAACATCTCTCCTGTTTAATTACCTTTAAACAATTCGTTTTTTAGCTGAAGTCATTTGAACGAACAATTCTGAAAAATCGTCCAAAAGGATCGCGTTTGAATGTCGTCGAAGACTAGGGTTACTCCAAGACGTGTTACTTTCGTCAAATATTTGATACAATCTTTGATTTTTCGTGGCTAATGTACGTTAACTAGTTGGCTCGCTCGTTGCTGGCGCGCGTCTCTCCTCGGATCGTTTGTATATCCACAGCGCGTTCTTCTGTTTGTTTGAACTTCTGGTCGCCGCGCCGTGAAAACTCTTCCGAAACTCGGCGACTGGAGCGATCTCCAAAAGTTTACAACTCGAAATATTTCCGATTAGAGTCCATAGTTCCGATTAGATATCCCATTTGTTATCGTTACCATCGTTATTCTTGGTTTTCATGGCACAGTTTCTGGAACCGAACAACAATTGTTTTTCTATCTCGTGGAGTGCCGACACGTTTGATTCGTCGCTATTACATAATTATCGACGAGGGTCCTTGATTAAACGCGGTCCCGGATGGTTGGAATTAATGGCAATCGGTGCGCGAAACGCTTGTTAAGCTTTTTGAGCGGGATTCCATTGCGCGCGAAATCAAAGCACGGACGATTGCCGAAATCGTTGCCTTTGTCAATTATCACCCCGGCAGGATCGACCAGCGCGCATCGTTCAAAAGAATAATGCAGAAGCAATAACCCAGACTCCACTCGAAAATTCCATCGTCGACCTTTGACGTTTCGAAAAGCTCGCGTTCGAGCACTCGCAAAGATTATTATGTTTTTTACGGGAGCCAGGAAACGCGGTGTGCCTCGTCCCCGCGTCTACAGAGCATCGTTTCGTCGATGATTTACACGCGTTGTTGCGCAAACTTTGATATTTCTTTGAACTCGATCCCACACTCGCTATCCAGGATTGCAATCCGTTCGAAAACGTTGACGGGAATATCGATCGATGGATTTTAATCTCCCTTTGCGCAGGACTTCCATTAAAACGGCACAACAACAATGCCACTGACGATCAACTCTGCAAACATTTGTCGATGCGTGCGCTCAAAAAATTTCATCGTTTCCCATCTCGTCGAAAAATTCTGCCCGTTTTGGCGACTTCTTTGTTCGTGGCAATGAACGGAAATGTTTAGGGAACAGGAAACAGCGCAGTTTGTCTGAGATGCGCTAAGACTTTTTCTAAAAAGTGTTTGTTAATTATACTTGGAATGGATAAAGCGAGTTAATTTCTTAAAGTAGACCAGAAGTGCTTAATACTTAAATCTTCATACATACCTCTAAGAAGGTTTAAGGTTAAAGCAACCTTTTACCTGACAGCTGGAGGAAACGTAACCAGCGAAAGAATCGAAGTAGCGAAGACGTGAACTCGACTGTTGGAACCGTTTCATCGGGTAAGAAAATCAAATAAACTAGTTAGATGTTCCCCGTTCGAGTTTCCGTTCGACGATGAGGCGTGTGCCGATGCTTCGCGGTCAGATAAAAGAACCGATTCGCTGACGTGTAGCTCCGACCGTGGTTCGACGTTTCGTTCAGAACAGGGAATCCCCGCGGGTGGTGCCAGTCGGTGCGAAGCGTGTCTCGCGAGCGTTCGACGCCCCCCTCGGTGAAGATTTTCATTCCGCTCTTTTAATCGACACCCGACGCTGGAAGATACCTCGACCGTGCTATTGGCGTCTCCGTTCACTGCCAATCGATTCGGAAAAATTTCCTCCATCGCGATTTCTACTTTCTCCCGAACCAATTTATTAAAAATATTAGTCATTTCAATACCTCTACGATGCATTTGTTCGTATAATCGCGCGAGGAAATTCCGCTGTCGTTCGAAATTCGGCCGAAATATCGTCGTAAATATCGTCCAGACGGACCAAGATTAGACGTACGGTCATCGAGCAGCTCCCCGTGAAATCCGTAACGGCGGCCGCGTCCTGGCGTGTGCACGCGATGCACGGGGGCCGCGTGTGGGCGCCCCGGGATAAGAGGCTTATTTTTGTTTTCCCTCTATCGGTGCCGGCGAACCTCCCCATTTGTATCGTTGAGTGGAAACATTTTTCAGTTTGCCTGGGACCCGGTCGCGCTTCCTCTCTGCCACGAGGAAGATGGGATTTCACGTAGACGCCATTGCACAATTTCGCAAATCGTTTCCGGCCTGGAACGCCGACTCGATCCACCGGAAGATGCGTTTCTGGCGTTAGCTAACGAAGCACGGGTCGTCGCCATCTGTCGCCCTCCAAATCTCTGCGACTGCGTTTTACCGTGAACTTTCGGCGTTGGTCGATTGGCTAAAGATCGACAGGGCCCTTTTAGCGCGCGACGAGCACGCAAGCTAATCGCGTCGCAGTGGCGACCGCGTTAGGGTCCACCCGTGACGTCACTGGTGTGCTTGCTCGCTCCCGAAGCTTGGTACCTCGAGCCCATATTTTACTCCGAAACATACTCTTAATCAACCCAAGATAGTGTGCGTCTAGTTGAACGCGCGAGGCCGTAACACGCGCGTGGAATGCCGCAACAATTCCAGCGGCGCAGAATTCCGCTCTGGCGGGAGCGTCTTCATAAATATGCAGAACCAATTACGACGGGGCCCTCCGCCGCCTCGTCCTCTTTTGGCCCTCTTTCTCTCTCTTTCTCGCTCTCTCTCTCTCTCTCTCTCTCTCCAGCCACCGAAAACGTTCGCAGCCCAGTCCCTGGGCCCCCCGGAGCAAACGGAGCTTTAATTCGGCCGCATTTCTTTACTCGCTCGGAAATCACCGCGTTCTGGATCTCCTTCTACCCGTCCACTTCCCCTACCTCGGCTCCTCGGTGTCTTCCTCTGCGTTCCTCTCTTTCTCTCCGTTTGACGCTGGCGTATTCTCCCTGTCTCTTTTGCGGCTCCGGTTTGTCTTCCCGCGCGGCGACGGTGGTCCCCAACGAGGCTGCCCCCGGGGCCTCTTTTTCGCCGGTTGGGGGTAACGTTCGGGGTAAACCAGTGGATACCTGTCGTTAGCGATGCCTGGGACGGGGATCGAGAGCGTGTTCCGAGAAGTGGCGATACGCTGCACTGGGAAACGTCTGCGAACGCCTCGACGACACCGAGGACAATAGCGTGGCTACTTCTAATTTTCGAGGTCTCGTCTTTCAAAGGGGAAAATTACGTTTATCTATGAAATGATAGCGCGCGAACCTGTGGAAGTGACTAAATTGGAAGTGTTAGTTATGGGCCGTGAATCGAGCGTCTGCACGGTGATCGTGGGTAGCGTTTCAGCGAACGAAGACGCGCATTCTCTCGAAGGACGAGATAAGGAGGAAGGAGTGACGTTTTAATTAGGAGGGCCTCGTAGAGGCGTATTAATCGTCGAGATTTCGAGGGCGGTCCGCGATGGTGAGGAAGGCATCTCACGGGAAGACGCTGAGGACCGTTGAGACGCGGGGAGGGGGAGAAGAGGGTCGTCGAAACGGGGGGCCCAGCGAACGGGTGGGAGATTACGCGAAAGAATTTCATAATATACGGCGTTTAAAATTCTCGCATAATGTCGAGCTTAGGCTCGCGAGAGGGCCAACCAGTGGGGCGAAAAAAAGGAAAACGTCGTGGCTCAAGCGAAAAGACATGCGTCGCCCTCGGCATCTTGGGATAGGACCTCGTCTCTTGTTTGCAGGGCTGGCATCGCGTGGTGGCAAACGATGCGCGAGATACGAATTCGAGTAACTTTTGCATTACGTTATACATTATACACTCTAAATCTAGTGTTGGAGATAATAATCTTTCTTATAATTAATAGCAGTAACACTTTACGTTCCTTAATTGCACGACGCGACGCGCGCTCTGTAGAACGCACCATTTCGCGTACTTGTCAGACTTCAAATATATTACACGTTATTTTTATCTTGGCATTCATTCCACGTTTATATTTGATTAGAGGAAGGTAAACGAGTCAAAAATTGCAATTGGGTACCGGTTACTCTACCGCCGTCCCTGTCGTGTTTGCTTTAGCGCGAAACGCGGAGGTGCGCGAGCGTGCACGCGCGTGTACGTGGAGCCCTCTTTAGCGCTTGGCCGATTTTTCTCTTTTCGTCTCCTCCGTCTTCATCGGGATCGGCTATCGATCTTCCGGCGACGTGTTTCCGGACGTGCACTCCGTTATTTCGCTCCATGGGAATCCCTCGACCGCCCTCGCTTCCTGTATCGTTCTTTTTCCGCTTCATGGATGGAACGTTGTCTCGCGATCAATTTCGACCATCCAGGATTTTCGTGCAGGGTAGAAAAATCGAATCTTTGGTCGAACGAAGAATTTAATGGGAAATATTATTCTGAAAAATCAATCGTGTAGTTAAGCCTAGATATAGCTGGAAATCGGTAAAGCCTCTTAAACGAACGTATCAGTGGTTGCTTTGATTTCTCGAAAAATCGTGCAAGTCAGTTCGTCTGGGTAGATTTTATTCCAACGTAGACCCGCGGAAGCGTTCAGGCGTATTCCTGAAACGTTTCGAGCGAAACCGAACGCGTCGAATTTCAGTTTATTCCCAAAACAGACTCGCCAGACCACGAAGTTTCGCTGGTCCCCGTGGCAAACGACGATTACGAAAACATGGCGCAAGTTTTATCTCTCTCGCAAATTTCGCGTCGCACAAGGCCGCCCGGTATATCGGCCATAACGACAGCCGTTGGGGCGGTCTCAACCCTCTGAATACAAATAAGATGTTCGCGCCAGAGGATCCCCTACCGGTAAGTCAATAAAATGGTTAGCATCCCTCTTTCAATTCATCAACAATATATTTACATAATAAGAATCGACGAGACCGATCCATCGGTATCTACGAGGCCCTCGTAAAACGTCGACACCCCTCGATCCAATTTTATCGTCGTGGGCGCGAACCGGGGGGTACTTCATTTGGCCGGAGAACAAATTTCACAGGCTATCGACGCGCGCTACGTCGAATTAAAATACGGACGCGGTATCAAAGCGATTTTCGGCGAGTCAAACTCGAGGACACTTTGGCGAAGCAACGAAACGTTAAGTCATCAAATGGTGTACGGAGTTACCAAAGGAAACGGTGGGGATGAGTAAGAACTAGGTGTCACAGCGGAATCGAGGGTACCACGGTCCCAAATATAATATCCTGGAACCGCTCGGTTCTCACCCGCCTCTTCGGCCAGCCTCGTTCATCTCGCTGTCTGGCGATAAATTGTCACGGTGACTCTTAACACGCAGCGAGACTGTTCGTTCGTGATAGGAGGACTTTGCTCGTTTCCAGGAACACGGAGGAGCCTCGATTTTAACGCGCCCCCAAGCGCGAATAATGATCCAGAGTTAAACGACGTCGCGGTCGCTTTTGACGGCACCGACGAATCGTCGCTTCCATTTAGAAACGCGAACGATTAAGAAACTCGCCGGTGGCTACTCGCTACTCCATCCTAAAACGAAACTATTCAACCGATCGAAGGAAAAATAGTCGATATCAAAGATGAATCGAGCGACGCTCATTTTACCAATTCTTCTCGTTGATAGATCCGATGAAAAATCTGTTGTTCGAAAGTATTCTTGATTGTAATCGGATGGGTCAACAGTCCGATTTTTGTATCTCTTCGGCCTCCGGTTGTTGGACGGTGGACAAAGAGCGATTGTGTACGATTGCCAGGTTCGGTGTATATTGTTTTTTTCCTTGCGCCATGTTGCGCGCAAGCGACGTAACGATTTTAACGAGAAATCAAATGACGTCGAAACGTTGTTACCCCCGTCGCTCTTGTTTACACGAACCGTACAGAGTGGATATTTAATCGGTTATTCGTCAAGCGCCGCGTCGAAGTTATGTAGTACTTGCACCGACCAAACGCGTAGTCGATCGAGGTGCCGTTCCTTCTCAGTTTCGAGTTTACTTATTTAAGCCAATTTATTTCAAGTCCCGCAAAGTGAAAACACCCGTACTTATCGGATTTCGAGTCTAGAACGATAATGTCTCATAGCGTATTAAAGTGCGACTCGTCGAACTTCCCATTATAGGACCTATTCCATGAGCACGAGACATCGGAGATTGTTATCGAGTCAAATTACCGTTGCCAAACGCCCACTTGGACGTCTGCGGATGTTCGACGCAGCGATCAATTTTAACGATGGCTTTCCACCAAACGACCCGTAGCTCCGAACACTGAAACGCGAGAAGCAAAGTTTGGGGACGGAACGTTCGTCATCCGCCATCGCTGACAAACAATTTCAACAATCGCTGGTGTCTATCATTCGCGACGAATTCTTGGACGCAGTCTGGACTGGACTTGCGAATCCCTCGGGTGATCGATGTAGGAAATTGGGCCGAAGATTCCGTGAACCGAACAGAATGATCTATCGGGTGTCGAATTGTTATTAATTGCGTTAGGGTGGTACGTTCCGCCATTATTTTGATTTATTCAATCTTCGAGTTCGCAGTTATCGCTTTGGGAAACGAACATACGCACGTTCTGTATCGTATCTAACGGGTAAATAGAGTAAATACGTCACGGTAAACGTTCGAGGGCTTTCAAAAATCCACCCCCGCCCTTTCGATCCATCGTTTCCCGATACGGAGCGGTGATATCGAAATTTCGAAAATATACGCCCCTGTATATTAATCTTTTCCGGGAGCGCGCATTCGAACGCCCGCGCCGCGCGCACTGAAAGGATTAAAAAAGTTCATTCAGTTTCCGCTATTTTCTATTACTTCTCGCCACTGGTAGAATCCGCGTAGCGTCGATCAAAATCGCGGAAAAAAATTTGCGTCACGGTCTGTTATGCGAATATCCAAAGCTAATCCCTTGAAAATTAAGTTTCGGGATTATATCCAAATTTTCAATGCTCTCTTTTTTATTTTCATTTTTAGTATTCATTCTCGAGTGCGCAATCGTTGAACGCTCGAGCGTTCTGGCGTCAAGAGCGTCACTTCGCGAAGGAATAGTGAGCAAAAAAGGGTAGGTCATTCGTCCAGCAAATCGCTGGATCGTCGTGGCCCTCCGGGAGGAGGTGGTTGCCCCTCGAAGCCAGAACGTAACCCGCGATAAGGTTTTCCATTTTCCTCCGGCTAGACAGTCCCTCGAGGACAGCGAGATTCTACGTAGGATCCAGCCCGAGACTCTCTCCACGTCCATGCAGCTTCCGCTTTTGAATTATGGCCCGCAGATATCCTGGTTACGCGTCTACGCGCTGATACATCTGCGGCCTGCTCCGCCAAACGCTGGCAACTGCTTTCTTTAGGGAAATTTTCGACGGGGCTAACCGTTCGAGAAATTCATCCGCGAGTTTTTCACCGCCGCTCGTATTTCATTCCCTGAAACGGAGCTGGGGAACATTTTCATACGAATGTAATTGATCGCGAATGAAAACAGCATACAAGGGTTAATTCTTAGTCTCTATTCGAGAAATATCCTTTCATTCTATATAACGACTGTTTAATCGCGCGTCCGTTGTTCGAAATTTCTACTTAGATAAGAACTTTTACTCGTCCCTGAACGCGCTCGTAGACATTACGTGGTCACGAGCTGCATAATACCGCGTATCTGCCGTGTCGAAATTATGCCTGGGATATACTCGCTCGAGTCACAGCTCTCTTTGATCCCCTTGGTCTGATAGAGTACGAAACGAGTGTTTAATTGCTGGGTAGATGAATCCGCGGGAAAAACCGAGGAGAAAATGTTATGCGAGCAAACGATGTCCTGGATTTATTTCTTGAGTTATGACGGCATGAATTATTTATACGCGACGCACCATTATTTCACCGCGAGCCCCGTAGCGCGTTGTCATCTTCTTCGGTCCATTATAATTCCAAAACTAGAGCCACGACATCATACGCGCACACGACGCTTCCTTTGAAATTTTGACCGTGATCTCGAACGAAACGAAACGGCGAAAAAAAAGAATTCCATCGAAATCGAACGAAACCTCGCACGGTAGTTCGGTGCCGTAGTGTTTGCAGATTCGGTAAACGATCAACGATTGAATTTTCCTAACTGGAACACCGTGTACAAACCGTGTTTCCGTGGACTGTTTCGACAGCGTGAAACGCGTCGTCGAATTCTCGTTGATCCGGGTGGCAAGCTTGCACGCGCGTACATTTGGAAAAAAATTCGTTTCACACGCACAGGCACACGAACGCGTAAACGTTTAACGATTCATTGGGAATTATTCGGACGAAAAGTTGCGCCTGGAATCGTCGGGGACCGTGGGGCATTCCGTATCGTCGCGGCAACGTGTACGTTAAATTCAGTCGTCCGTCACACCGATTATGTTTTCACCGTCCTATAATTAGAGCCGAGAGTGGGTTACCGCCGAATTCGGCTACATTAAATATCGGTACGAAATACGATCGCACGGGGAATTGAGCTCTCACGGCCGCAATCGATGGAGAGAATTCGGAGCGTGACATCCGATTACGACGATGGGGGATTATCGATTCGAGAGTAAACGACTGTCTCGGTAGCGGTGTTTCCCGAAATTAGACCTGTTAGGAGTCGGATGAAAACCGAGTGCCGGTGGAAAACGCAGAAGAAGGACGAGCGCGTGGAATTCGAGGTAGTCCCGAGGATCGCGCGCGTATTGCGCTTAATAATCCAGCCAGTTAGCTAACGCGGGCCCGTGTATAACGCGAGTCGCCGCAAAGGACTAAGAATAAGCGAGCCTCGATAAATCACCGTGCGCGAGTTCTCATAGTCCTGTCAACAAAAGAGGCAGAGCCCACGGGATGGTCTTAGGCCACCGTTCCCCCTGGCTTAACGGCGTAGTCCTTGTGAGTGGCCGCAGCCTCCTCTTCCCGCTGTCCTCTTCCCGCCAACGGGGACAGTTCCTGGCGTTTCTCTCCGTCGAGCTCTCCTCTGTATTTGGCGTTGGTTTGTTGAAGCTATAAGGGGCCTGTAGGGAGGACAGAAGGGCAGCGGCAAGGAGTTGTCGACACTGAAGAAATAATGGTGCCCGTCCAAGTCGGAGGAGCACGTCCCGTGCCGTAGTCCTCGCCAAAATAAGACTGCCCCGGACTCCGTTTATTCTACCGCTGTCCAGGCCTTCTACCCCGAAAGGATAAATGCTTTCTACCCAGTCGCTTTATGAACAGACCTAAGTCCTATGCCGCCACTACTGGAATCCTCACCCATGGCCTCGCTCGTTGGCCACGACGTTTAACGCTTGTCGATCGCTCTTGGGATCGTCCAATCGTTGCTCGAATCCACACCCATCGACACCTTCCGCGGACGCGATGGCATACCTGGGTGTTCAGGAGACGTTAACCCAAATACCGTTATCAAAAATTATCGACGACTTTCGAATAACCTCGCATCGTGTTCACCTCCCAGACCGTTGAACGAGATACAGATGGCTCCTACTCGAAGGTAATTTAAAGGTAATCTACCATGAGATGGAACTTGTTCCTATTCGTTGACGCCTCCAACGCGATTAGTTGCTCGACACGATTTGATGCGCTAACGCGGGAGCCGTGTTTATCTTAAACAGTCGCAGCGAAAGGAGAAGAGCTCCAGGACGGAGGCTGCAAAAAGGTAACCGACCAGGAGATTACCTCTCGCTGCATCTCGATTACGAGGTAGTCCTCCCACATCGGGGACTCTCTCCTTCTGCTTATCCTCGCCCTGAGGGGGTTCTCTTTTGAAGTCCGACTCGTCTACAATCGCAATCTCCTCGTGCGATCTCGTGCCCGCGCACGGTCCTCGGACGTCGGTTGCTTGTTTTTCGTGTCGCAATATACGGGCATATTAATATCGCTCGGGACAAATTACGCGATAATTAGGTATCAAGGCGGGCGGATATAACGTCGATAACGAATTCATTAATTTCCCCTTTGATACGCTTACGAATATTTGGAATTATTAACCCTTTGCACTCTGGGCCATTTCGTTGCAAAATGTGCGGTGTTTTGGTGTTATTAAACTTGATTATAAATTTGAATAGCTTCCCTGAAGCGTTGATACCACTGCAAACGTAAGGGATATTTCGAACGAGGCTTCAGAATTCATTGTCAGATTCAATTGTCACAGTCGATGTTCCTTGGTAAATCGTCGTCTAAACATCTCCGCTGTAAGTCTTGTTCCATCCAAAGGCGACAAAGTACGAGTAATTAATAAACCGAAGATTCCTCGACGGGTACGATTACCCAAAGCGGAAAGAACGTAAAAACATTTACGGTTGCATGCCAAGCGACAGCGACGAGCGTCGAATTCGGCTTCCTTTGGATCGGGGTGAGTGGAGAAACGTAAAAGGGAAAGCCAAACGCGACGCGGCAACCGAAACGGGGAACACCCTGGGTTGGGTGAACGGAAACAGAAATCAAGACTGACGAAGAAACACAGAGCGATAGAGCGAGGGGAGAAAGAGGGGAGAGGGGATTCGAGGGTGAGGTTGGCAATTTGCTTTGAAATCCTCGGCTTCTCGTGCCCGGAGTCTCCGTTCCTCTTTCCGTCTCTCTTTCAAACCAACCCTCCCACGTCTGTTTCCCTTTCTTTCGCCCGGCGGCGAACCAGCCACCCTCTTCCTTCCCTGTTTCTCCGTGTGCCAGCTTGCTCGACGCCAGCCATCGTTCTTCCTCCATCGTCGGGGCTGACAGAAATGTATGTGCACATCGTGATCCCGTGCGCCAGGTTCTACCGCTCCCGCGGCATTAAAGCGGATACTCGACGGATACCGACTGTTTGAGTTACATTTAAATTATACGACCGGAGTCCTTTGGCGCCGTGTCAAAATTCACCGAAAGTCGCCCTCCGCTTTTTGCCCCGGTGGTTGAGAACGTGTCGCCTTTTGCCTACCGCGACGCTTTCACACTCGTCGGGACTGCTACTCGGGAGCTCCCGTCGCGCGACCAAACTTTCTACCTGTTTTTCGAATGCCCTGTCTGTCGTCGTTTGTCACACGAGCCGCTGGATAGAGAGGAAGATGGAATTCCAGTAGAGAGCGTTGCGAAACTGCCGTGAATTACGAGTAGTATCGGGTCAGACGTTTTGGTCAGCCTTCGTAGGTCTGTCACCGACCGTCCCATTCTCCTACGACTCGAGACCGTTCTTTATCTCTCTAGCATCCTTTCGAATTGCCAACGGTATGCCCGTCGACGTACCGAGGGAATCGAGTCGAACGGTAATTTCTGACTCTGTGCGCGATACCGTTTTCACACTATCCTCCCGTGGTCGCGTTACGTCTGATCTTTTGACGTCGTCGACCTACTTGCCCGAGAACCATTAACACGGCTGGAAAATTGAGAGGTGAAGCTCGCCCTGGGAACGTATTTTACGAGGTAATCTCCTCTCGCTGCTATTCCACGTCGAGTGCGATTGTTTTTTAATCCGCTGTTACGAACGCGAGCCTGCGAACCTACCGCGCGGTTGTAAATTGCACGTTCGTTCGTTTACGTCAAAAACGAAGAAAAAAGAAACCGAGCGAAACCGCGCGTTACCTTCAACGAATATTTCCTTTCGTTAGAATTTCGTTCCTAGCGAGGAGCACGTCTTTCGAGATACGAGAAGTCCAGAAGTAATTTGCTCGATCCGAAACGCAGTTCCACCCAATTTTGCGCTGATAACTGCACGAATATCGCGATTATTTGTTTATCCGTTCGTCGGCCTTGTTTTATTCTCAAAATGACCCTTCGCGAACAGACGTGTCCTGGTCGAAAATTAATTCCAGCAGTGGCGGATATCCGGAAAAATGAACGTGGACGCGCGCCCCCGCGACCTTATCAACGATTAGAATGGTATGTTTGCTAAGCAGTGCACCATAAACCAGGCCATAACGAGACCGTAACACGTTGCAGCGGACCACCGGGGCAATTTCAGCGACGATTACGTCACAGGATCAATATTTGAAATCCTGAGCGCATTGTTTGCAAACGATCCGCCATAATAATAATGATTTTGCGCGTACTTCACTGAAATTCCATTCCCTCGTCTCTCGCCCGCGTCGCAGAGCGTACCCCGTCGTCCCACCGAATCGCGATAATAACATTAATGCCGGATAATAATATTATTCTATCCTCCAGTATTTTCCAGCGATTAGAAGTAAATTAGTGCGCCCCGTCCAGTTCCATCCACTCTCGAGCGTTACGCGCTGGCAACGCGTGTTGCTCGGTATAATTATCGTCGTGATATCAACGACGATGGTTTTAACCCACTTTATTACATCGTTAAACACAGGAATCTATCGATTCGTGCGTTTCGCGCCGCTGGAACAGCTCGTCCGTTTAGGATACATAATTTTTGATAAAAACAAAACACGGTTGCGTGCAATTATATCCGAGCTTCCCGCGTTCAGGCTGCGCCCTCCGCGCTACACTACATTAATCACAGTCGCGCCTTTTTCTTTTGGCACCTATGGTAATGTTTCTTCTCGTTTTTCATGTATATCATTGCAATTTGTTCGACGAAGACAGTTGCCCCCATTATCGTTGGACAGCAATTTGCTTTCAGGTTCGGCATTTTTTACCGCGAAAATGACGTATGAAATTTTGAATCGAGTAACTAATAGCCATTTTCGCGTGGATTCACTTTGCTTAAGCACCGGTAAACGCGCGTTTTCCTGGCCGTGATTGGTCGGGAACGGCGAAACTTGGCGAAAACTCACTTATCGCCCGTGCGTCCACGCGTCCGACCGTCTGGGTTCCGTCGCCCCGTCCGTCTGGAAAATTAGAGGGAACAACTTGAAAGAGTTACCTCCTCCCCGCTGGTCGATGTCTTCCGACGTGGTCCACTTTTCCACCGTTTTCCACCAGGGGATTTTCCGCCCGCCATCCCCCCTCCTATCCACGGCGACGAGTGATTCTAATTATGTTAATTAGTCGGCCGTGGTTGCTTCGTTCGCGGCTGGGGAAGTTTGCTCGTTCGTGTCTCTTCTCGTAGTTTCCCGCCCAGAAGTCTTCTCGTTCTCTCTTTGGGGAAAATCGGGACCACGCGATCTTTTACGTAACGTAACGCTATTATATAAGCCGTTCACAAATCGATTTACTCCACTCTTTGTAAAATCTTAAATTAAAATTTAAATTACGTATAATTGAAATCGGGCCACGTCCAAATTGGTAAGCGTCCAAAACAACGCCGCATAGTAAACATTGCGTGTATACACAAGGCAAGAAGTTAACTCGCTCGCGTCGCTTCCTCCCTCTGTCTCTCCACGGAGCCACGTGGTCCTCGTAAAGGGGATTTTCCCGGGGATCGTCGCGCATCCGTGACGCATTTTAATATATCCGTGCCAGCATCGCGCTACGGGGGGCGGGGGGGAGGGGGGAGGGGATACCGTAATCCTTGTTTTCCCCTTTATTAAAACTAGTTTTCACTTTAATAATTGTCCGGCTTTTCATCGCGTTTCGGGGCTGGGCGTTCGAGTTGGTAAAGCGGGGAGGCCGAAGATTTGCAAATTTACGTCGCGTTTAAGCGAGAGCCGCATTGTAAGCCGCGTTGAATTGATTGCACGACCTTCGCGCGATTAAATTCCGTTCGATTCCGGCTTCTTGCCGTGACTCGATTCGAGGACGTCGCTGCACACTTGTTTTCTTTTTAATTAAAAGTCCGGAATTAAATACGTTTAAACATCGATATGTAAGGAACGAGCTTTTCTTAAATTAGCCACAGATTTGGCGAGTTTGGCGACTCTGAGGGGACGATCTTCACCCGAAGAAGTCGATCTGCTGTTTTCGGGGTGGACCGCTTTCGTTTTCGTCTTTAACGGGAATCGGTGGCGGCGAGCGCGGGGGGAACCGATGGAGAAGGGCCGCTGAAAAAGACTTCACCGCCAAATTCATTTCCTAATACGTACTCTGACGCGGTCTAGAATTCGTTCGCGCCAAAGGTTCATGTTAAAATCAACTCGGTTGCTTCTTCGAAGGTGCTCCGCAGCCTCGTCGAAGAGGTCCAAAGAATCGAGGACGCGGTAGACAAAGAAAACGAACTGTATAAGAACTGAAGAATGCTTGAATAATAGAGTGGAGAGGGAGACTGAAGATCAACGGAGTGCGTTAGACCAGATACGAGCAAAATTATGCTTCCAAAAAAATAAATAAATGGAAACGTTTATCGTAATACATGTTCTTCGCGATTAAAGGGAAGGGAGAATTCATAACGTCGTAACGTAGTTGTTCGTCTCGAGCGAACATAATCGAATCACTGAATTGTCATTAAATCGACCGCCACGATTGTGTTTATCGTTTTTGTAATTTTCAGTGAAATGCGCCGCGCGCGGGCGTAAATATTTGGTTAGTCGGGTATATTTGAATTTATCGATGTGTATTTGAATTAATTGTGAATGGAACGAATTCGATATTGTTGCAGGTGGCGTGTTATTTACCGTGGTAAAGCGTACCATTTATTTAACTGATTTACACGCGAAACATTTTGATAGATATTATGCGATACGGTCGTGGTTTTTCCTGGGACATCGTTCTGTTCGATGTTCGCGCTGAAAGGGATGAATTAATAGTATAATAATATGATAATACGATAAAATAATAATGTTATGTAATCGAGTTTAGTGACCGAACATCCACGTGTCACTTTAATTCTATGTCATCGAGACCGCTTCACGGTGAATGCGTAAACTTAATCCCCTTTTTTCATCGTTCAAATTAATGGCACTTGGTTTTTTCCGGCTCCGTGTGAATACTTTTTCATCTAAACGAGCATTTGCATCTACGGACGTCCAACAATTATCGCGTATGTATTTCACGCGAGTACATAAGAGACGCCACGCAGTATTTCATCCCCATTGGCGCGAACGAACCCTCCCCTAAGAAATAAAGCGACCCAAGAGTCTCTTCAGACGCGAATACTTCGCGCGCAAGTTAACGCAATTGCACCTCGGCGACAAACAATATAAAGTACCCAGGCGTACATTCGGCACGCTGCACGCGAAATTTGAACGAAAAAGCACAGGGTTACCATACCGAGGACAGAGTCGGGGTAGGAACAAGGCGACAAACCGTAAATGCGAGCGTGCACTATGATGAGCTAGCATACGGACAGGCTGGACCTCTCGCTATTACGCCAATCCGACATGCAAATTTATGATGATTTAATACGAAACTGTCCAAGTGCCTAGGTCAGTGCCAGCCGGGTTTTTATCATCTCCCAGTTGTAATTCTTTCCGTCGTCGGACCTGGGAAATCGTTTCCCTTTTCCACCTTCTGTTCAGCCAGACGTACGACGATTCCTGAACGATGAACTCGAGCGCGTCCCATTTGATTATGTCACCAAAGGACACGTCTACGAAGAAAATACTTTTCCGTTCCAATTTTGAAACGGGCAATTTATATTTAATGTTATATCAATTTTAGACTTTCGAGATATTCCTAGACGTAGTCAATACTTGTTGCTTGAGATCGGAGGTGATTCGAAACGATGTGTCTGGAAGAGTATGAACAGTTACAGAGGAATAGATCGCTCGTAGCAATGTGTAGAGCTATCCTTCGAATTGCTCTTATCGACGAGAATGCTAGATCGATTTTGACTGACTTTTGTAGTCAAGTCACTTTTTTGCTCTGGGATCGAGCAGAAAAATCGTTTGATTCCCGGTGGCCTCGAGGACGAAATCCTCGCTTAATCTGGACCTATTAATCGTAAACGTCAGGTAGGCAGGTAGCCGCGCGGAAAAAAAAAAAAGAATTTATGCACGCGTACGAGCGACAGGTGCCACCGATGGAATCGTGCCAATTCCGCGACGTGGATTTCGCCGTTCGTTCTCATATTTCGCCGTCGACGATAAATCGTCGACGAAGGTCCACTGGGCACCGGATACAAAGCGAATAATGAGGATGCTGGCAAATATTGATTGACATCGCTGATGCCCCAGGAATGTGACACTAAACATTCTGACGGTCGCTGTCGCGCGTACGTGATTTCGGTACTTCGACCGCTGTCATCGCCTGCTCAACTCGCCTAATATTTTCCCGTCTTTAATTCGTACGTTGTATTTTCAGTAAATTTGTTCAAGTTGGTAAATATGACAATTCGGAATTTTTCAACTATATCAAACACGAAAATGTCGAGCACCGAAAATATCCCCTCTGTCGTTGGGTCTTTATGTGCGTTACTGAATATTCAATTTAATTTTTCTCTCCCGACATTTTTTCCGTCGAAGGGACGCGTCCTCGAAGAGCCCCCACGGGACGAACCGTTGGATTTGACAGTTTTTTAATCGACATTAAATTGCTGAAATTTTCCTAGCAGATATTTCAGTTTAATTTCAACATTATGTCAGTCCCGCAATGACGCAATGCGTGTTATTAACAAGCGGGCCGGATGAACTCGACGAAATGGAAAACGCTTGTACGTACGCGATTCGGGGAATGGTGTGAGTGAATTTCATTCGTGCCTCAGCGTCCGTTGATTCCGTTATAAAACATGTCGTATCCGCTCGTCGATAATCCCGCGGAAAGGGGGAGGGGAAGGATTCTGAGAGATGGATCCACCCCCGAGGAAAAATGCGGCGTACCGTTAGCAAGAAACGTCCGCTTATCCGCGGCGACGATAAGGGTGAAATTCGTTTCATTCGTCCCGTGGTCGAGAAAACGACACAGCGTTCGTGGACGTCTAATTGCTCTAGCGTAGATTAATCGTTTTTCGATAATATTGAATCGAAGGTACATAGTAGCAAGAGCAATTCTGAGAGATCGTCATTAATATTACAGAAGTGCCATAGGAAAGAAAGTACTCTCTATTTAATCGCTTCTGACTTCTTTTCATTCTTCGGGAATATACGAGCTATTTCATTTTTATACGAATCGGTCGAGGAAAAGGTATTCCGTTGGCAAGGTAAAATAGTTTGTTAACCGATTAATTTTAGCCAGAGTGTTCTACACATCGATCGAGTGTTATGCGAGATATGTTTCTCTAATCGGATGTCCGCTCCTCAAAATTCAAAGCTGGAGAATAATGGAGCTTCCACCGTTCGCGGACGTAGTCTAGACACCCTTGAATTTTCCACGTAGCCACGTGGAATCACGGTCAGCGAGTCTGCGGTGTTTAAGGGCGCTTCGAAAGCCGTCCACAAGCGGAAGAGAAGACAGATCAGCAGACAGGGGGGATCGAAAAGGTCCGTGCGAGGCGACCCGCGGAGATTAATGGCGGGAATTAGTATTCGTCGCCGTACGGTTGAATTACAGAAAGTTATCTTCCTCGCTGGCTACGAGCGAACGCTTAGCGCCAGCACCACCCCCGTCCTGCGCGCGACTTCTCTTCTTCTTCGCCGTCTTCTTCCTCTTGCTCTTTCGACCGGTGCTTCGTCTTGCTCCCTTTCTTTTCTTCTTTATTTTTCATCATCCCGCGATCCATATTACCGAGACCCCTTGAATAATGCGACGATTTATTTTTCTCAGGCTGCGATCGCTGATTAAGATGAGCCTCCGGCTATGAGAGCGAAGCTGAGGAGTAAGGGAGTCGTGCGAGCCAAGGGTGGCCTTCTCGAAACATGCGGGTGGTAACGGCCGCATTAGCCACGCGCCCGATATCTCGTCCCGTGACGTCTTTATACGTTTTCTAATAGCGTTTCGCGTGGAATGCTATATTTTACACGACGTCACGGGTTAGCGCAGACAATAAAATCCTGACGATGAAACCGAAAAAGCGTACGTTTCGTTCTCTAAAAAGTTATCGAATTTTTCAAAGACTTCTCAACTTTCAATTTTCGCACGTTCGGAAGTACTTTCGCGAGATCCGAGCGACCTGGTCGCACGCCGGCGGCGTCGTCGCATATAATTGCACGGAATTTTCGCGGCGAGAAATTTCTGGCACGTTTTAATGCCAATTAAGAGGATCGCCTGGAAGAAAAAGGGCGAGGACGGAGGCGACGAAAGACGTCCAGGCAAATTAATGCAAATGTCGGGCCCGACGAGGCCGCCGTCTGGGACTAGCCAACACGAAACGGACGACATATTCCACTTTTATTTTCAACTTGCTTTTTCTTGTTCGTTTTGGACACGAATCGAAGGTCAAAGTATTCTCGTGGCAACGAAAACAGTGAGCACGATTACTTATCTGCCACGAAGTTCGATTATTGGTTGCGAAACTGCTTCAGGGGAACGCGAAGTGAAAACCAGGACCAAAAAAAAAAAAAAAGAATAAGAAGACGAAGTAAAGCTCGCGTGTGGTCTTCCACGACGGAATCGATGGAGATCTAACCGAATAGTTTGCAGTCACAGCAGTTACCCTTTTATCCGATACTCGGACCGAATCGCCACGATTAATTACGTAACCCACTTGGATGGCGAACGGTCCTCTGTTCTTTACCACCGATGGAATTCCACCCAGGATCTGCCAGAATGCCCGAGCGAACCGCCAAACCTATTGGTGCAACCTCTACCGAACCATTTATGCCGGGATCATCGCAAGAGTGCTCGATGTCTTATTTTTCTTACACTACCGGCCATTAATTTCAAGTACACTGAATACTATACACTATAGATACACTAAGACGTGACCAAAGAAACGACATTCGACACCCTATACGTGAAATCTTTTCCGTCGTATCGCGAATAGTTCCCATTTTGAGGATCGCTAAGCGACTTCGATCGCGGGGAATGGAGGCCGAAGCCGACCGTTCCTGCCTAAAGTATTTACCGAAACGTCACTCAATTAACGCACGGTCAATACGGACACGCATCCTGTGAGCGTCGTCGACACAACGGCCCATTAATTCGCGCCCCGGTCCCGTGTTTGGTCGGCGCCGGGGTAAATATCATTTTCACAGCGAAATGTACGCTTCCCGCGTAATTTCGGCCCGCATAGCTGCCGGCCGTCGCGAATATCCATCGCGTTTCGATGCGCCAAATCACAGCCACCGATCGACAATTTGTCGATCGGCTCCGATGGTTTCCGCAGAGCCTCGGCGAGGACGTATACCGAACGGGTGGAGTTACCCCTTGCGTAAATATTGGGATTCTCGAGGATTTCGTGAATTTGAAAAAAATCATTTCAGAGCAACTGTTTCGCGCATCCAAACTACCCCGAAATCAGACATTTTTGGGAGTGTTACCTGAAGAGTGTTAGCCTTGAGCGCGTGGGAAAGTGTTTAACTCGAATTTGCGAGCCGACACGTCCGACCGTACGTAAAGGGTTGAACTCGTGGTGCGTGACTCGTAGCGCCGACTGAGGCAGTCAGAGGATACAAGGGGGTTGCGAGCGTTTTAGCTGTATTTCGTCGGTGTCAGAGGCGACACAACAGTTCGTTTTCTGAGTCGTAAGCAGAGTTGTTCGGGCGACTAGAACTCATGTTTTACGAGGAGCTTCGTATGTTTCGCGCAAGCTCGCTATTCGGCGGTGACGTTGATCCGATAAAAGTCCTCGCTTAAATTCTCGTAAACCGTAACACCTGTTCGCGACCTCCTCGGCAACCAATCCACGGTTGGGGTTCAAGTGGCCCATACGCTCGGAGGATTATCGAAGCTTTGCTCTCGAGGTTGATCGACTAATGATCTTCCTGATCCGCTTCGCCAAGGAAGACAGTGGACGAAGTCTGTAAGCGAGCTATAGATCCCGTAGGATCACCTCTTGGAATCTAGCAAGACGTTTATTGGTTCGAATCAAACTAGAGTACAAAGACGGACGACTCGCGAGCCACTTTGCTCCCTCCCTAATGGGACGATTTCGAGGGAATTTAGAAGACGCGGAAGGGATACCGAGGAACGAACCAAGGGCAAAAGGAAGAGACCATGAGGGATCTCGGGTCGCAGGAGGATCCCGAACGAAAGACGGATGCGTTTCGCGAGCGTAATTACCTACCGGAGTTTTCTCGGCTGGCGGCAAGAATTATGCGGCCAGCGAATAAATTCCTCCGTTTCTTCGTGGCCGTCGAATCGGAGGGAGCCTGTGTTACGTAGAGATCTCGTGTCTTCTCGACGGCCCCGTGAAATCGCGATAAGCCTGGCGGTCGAGGATCGCGCCTCGAGGACCCGTGAGAATTAACGAGGTCCCAAATACTTGCCGCCTGGCCGTACAGTATTCGCGATACCGACGAATTCCGTGGCGAGATCCGCCAATTAGATTCGTATCGATGCAGGTCAAGTATAATACCCAAAACACCGGCCCCGTTCAAGATATTTCGGGCCTGAAACAGGTAGCGAGGAAGCAGCCGGTATTTCGGGCGCGGTCGGTTCGATGGTCGCACCTTTATCAAGAAAAGAAACTTCTTTCTGCTCCGACGAGGGTGGGGACAAATGTTACTCGTTCGTTTTATTTTTATTTCTCTTGGTTTATTAAAACGCGTAGCTAATTTACAATTATTAACATTCTTCGTATCGCTGGAAAGAAAACGCTCGACACTCGTCGCGATAATTGCCGGTACTTGCGCTCCCGTGGGCTATCAATTACACGTTTTCTTCAGTTTTCCTAACTCACCGCGACAACCCGCCGCGCAGCTATCGCGCACCTGACGAGGAGGTTAATTCTCCGTCGCCGTGTATTCAAGCGGCGTAACGAAAACAAGACCTCTAAAGTAACTTCCCAACGCCTGCTGCTGGAGCGGGACCTCCGTTGTACGACTACGGAACGTACGCCCGGACTTATCAAACAGCTTCGCGATAATCCTGTAATCTCTCTCCATTATTACAGTCTCTTCGACGCGGAAAAATTTTCCGTGAGACATTTCGCACCTCGAGTCGCGTAAATTAGAGTCAGAGTTAGATCTGGAATTACTCGAATACACGGAGTATTCGATTACTCGAGCACAGACAAATTAAAGGGGAACCGATGTCATCCAAACATCGAACGTTCCCGAGATAAGGTGGGATCATTTCGTTCATCGTCAGCTGAAATTATGAAACTAAACGGAGAACCATCTCTCCTGCAATTTCTTTTTTTTTTTCGAGCAGATTCTAAGGAACGATTCGTCCTCGATTTAAAATTAGATTTAAACGTCGTCGGAACTGAGGCCATCTTCGAGCAATTAATTTCGGCGATCTAGAGGAGACGGGACCGAGTGAAACGACGAGACACTTGGTGCTTAATGCTTCGAAAATAATCGTAACACAGTACCGTTCAATTTCGCGAATGGGATTTCGTTTGCTCGACCGAGATGTCGGCCCATACATACGTTAATTAACGAGCGACTGGATGAAAGTCTTCTACGCTGCCCTAATTAAATTGCATAATGCTCCATAACGCACCGCGGGGGATGTGTATAAATTCGTTGGCTTTATCGACTTTTAAATATTGGTGGGTAGGGGAGCGCGCATACCTCGCGGATATTTCTTCCAGCCCGACTCCCGTGGGATTCCCACGTATTCTTCTGGAAAAGTAGGGTGCATCGACGTCGGAGGCTGAACATCGTTGAACCGTGCTGAGCTTTTCAGCCGAATGACATGAATTATTGAACGTTATAGCCCAGTAACTATCTATGATCTGGCTCTGTCCAATATTGGCAGGAATATTTTTTAAATCCGCGAGTTATGTTGATATATCAGCGGCTCTGGATTTCGGAGATGTATGAATCAGCTCGGGAATCAATCCTCCGGTCCATTCGATTCGAATGTATCGCGTCCCTGGCCACGTTTTCCATGGATCTTAATCTCGATCGAGAAGTTTCATCCTCTCTGAAACGAAAGCTTAAAGGATTATTACAAATTAAAAGCGTTGCAGCGATATATTTGCTATATTCTTCCAAGACCGATCTTCTTCATCTTCAATGTTACGCAGCTGGCCATGATTTGATATACCGGGTGCTCGTAACGATATCATTTCTCTCAACATTTTTGAAAAATAGCTAAATTACCCCGTGTAGAACCGTGCTCGCGGTATCGTTCCAGGAACCATGATATTTCGTGTCTCGTCCGGTTATTAAATCTGCGATGTTTCAAAACTATCGGGTCGCTCCGTGTTTCCCTTTAACGTCCGCAATATTCCGGACACGCGCGGAATTTCAAGTTTGAGTCCACCTCGTTGCTCGCGTAGCTCACCGACGAAAGGGTTGGACGAAGGAAGATATTCCAATAACGCGTGCGTCGAGGTCTAAAGGACGCGGCGCGTGCCTCGACTACTTTTCTTCTCCCGCGGCCAAAGACGTTCCCAGGAAACGGAGAAATCCCTTTGCCTGGGGCCACAACTTTCTGGAGCAACGGGACAGAAACAATGTCGACGGAGGAACTCGATTACTATCCGCGACCCCATTGTTGCGCTCCAGCCACGACGGACGAAACTTGCCGCGTTAACCCCTCGGCTTCTGCCTCGCCACCAAGTTTCAACCACCGAAGAAGTTTCCTTTACCGAAACCGCAAGTATCACCGTTCGTTTGCAGATGAAACGTGCCAAGGATAATCGCAACTGCCAACGTTCTGGTATTTCTCGATTTTTCCAAGTCTCTCTATCCTCGACGCGAAGAATACGAGGCTGCGACGGGGTCCACCGATCCGTCAGCAAGGTTTTCAAGGAGAACGAAAGCGCAGCGCCAGGAACTAATAACACGTTTCCAGGTTTCGTTTTCGTCAGAGAACCCGCATCGACGTGGGCGAGCCGACCTCGTACATTCTTTCCACATTGTCGCGCGTTCTTCGGACATTGGCCGCGACACGATTCCTCCAGGATCGGCCGTAAACAATTCCGCGGGTCGTATTGCAAGCGCGAAGACAAAGGCGCGGCCACGACCGAAGTTAAATACCCGCGAACAAACGAGACCACTAGCCTTTCGTTCCGCTCGAGTTTCTATTTGTTTACGCAACGTTCCCTCGGTCCTTTCTGGTAGTATTTAAAGCACGGAAACACAGCGGAGCCTTCGAGCAAAGGTCTCGCTGATAAACCGCTAACAATACCTGTTAGCGCAATAGAAACATATTACAACAATAATTGGTAAAATATGCTCGAAGCAATTTCCCCATAGTGTAAATGAATATACGATCAGAAGAAGTAAAAGCGTAAAAAAACTGTAACTATACCTCTAATGAACGGGGTGTATAATGAAGGGCGAAAATGGAAAGCGACGTGCACCAGGTTCAGGACGGATCACCTTTCGCCAAAAGTAATTAACGGACCACAGTTAACGATGGAAATTCAGCGAAAACGTAGCTTTGCAGTTAACTGCGGACAATTGTAATACGCGAGTATTAAAACATTTTTTCTGAGTGTTTAGAATGCATATAAAAATATCGAGTAAAAGGAAAAGTCAGAACTCGCGATAATATCCACGGAATAAATTCCCGAAGGGGAGTTTATTTTGTAGCAATTTGATCAGCTCAGTCCCTTTAACGAGGGACAAAGTGGAAGAGGCTGTCGTTCTAAGCGACATCCGCGGGGATTAAGAGCGACGCTTAAGGCGACCTCTCGATACAGACGTCAGTTAAAAAGTCATTTGTTTCTGTCTTATTAGGAAGTAAACGAGGCGCGCCGGGTTTCTCGTTCCGTTGGCTTTGATATCTCTGTTCGGTCCAGCTCTCGCTCCCGGTAGAGGACAAAGAGAGAAACAAATAACGCAATTTTTTCGCCGCGGTCGAGGTTCCTTTAATCCGCGAGACGATCCTTATAATTCGTTTTGGGGAGGCCCGGGTTACGGCTGTATTTCGGTTAAAGCGCCGTGCCCCGTAAAATTTATACGAGAAAGGATAAAGATGTTATCATGACGTGACCCCGACTCGAGATGGCCCCCGGGCCACTGTAAGATTACGCTTTTACGAATTTGCCTCTTATATAGTAGAAACTGGTTTATGGGGCCACAACGGGTTCCCCTAACCCCTGACCAAAGATACTCCGCGTGTCCAGCGTCAGAAACTGTCGGGATGATCCTAATTTTGTAATAAAAGTTAACCCAGAAACGCGAGGAAAGAACATGCTTAGTTTGGATATATAGTAATTAGTTTCTTAACGTATTCGTAGAAATAATTGATTAAAGATCAGAAAAATATCTTCTGATTACATATAAGTCTTCAACCGACTGACTGGAATTCGCCAAACAAATGTCCACATAGCGTGATGAATAGCTCGTAATATTCCACATTACGCGAGTACTTCGTTCTCACTATAAATCACGCATCAAAGGGCCAAAAGTACACGGAATTCGTTGGTTCGAGGACTGTACGAGGAGGCAGCGACAAGAAAAGGCCGGGGCAAGATGAAAAGGGACGGTCATTCGAAATCGTAGTCGATCATACTTATGTAGATTCATGCAAATACCAACGCAAAGAAACTAAGCGATACAAAGACCCAGGGCAGGGCGCTGGGCTAAGGGTCGCGACGGAATTACGCACGATACAAACGAGGGTTTACCAACAAACTGTTGGCGCACGGGTATACAATGAAATATTCATGGGCTGCAGTCGTTTATGACCGGCGGAAATCATCGAGAAAATCGTGAATTACGAGCCACCTCGTTCTGGTGACGGCCACCTTTTATGGAGCCCTTCAGCGTTCCATGGGAAAAATCTTCGGTTTCGAAGTAGATTTGTTCAACTCGTAGTCAGACATACTTCCACGTGACGAGAAGACACGGTAAGGCAAGTGTCCGAGACACTTTTCTCGAACAATAATAAATTCTTCTGTAATAATAAATGGAAGCGAATAAGAAATATTAGCGTGGACTGCAGACGAGGAGGCACGCGTAATTTTGACCGTCCTGGCTGGCAGCTTTATCGACCAATGCTGGCTTCGTTACGGTAAGGCGATGCTCGCAGATCCGAACCGCGGATAGCGTACGTATTGTGTTATCGCGATGCAGCGTGCACCACTGCGGCCGGTCGTTGTTTAGAAATCTAGATTATCCTGGCCACGATGCTCCGTTACCGGAAAGCTCCTTGTAATGCAACCAGTTTCGCGTCTTATCCCACCGGATTCCTCCTCCGCGTCGGTTGTTTCAATTGCGAGAGAATTAACCGGTTGCATTCTGACTGGATGATACTCTATTTGAGACTACGAGAATCGAATTATTTACTTCCGTTTATTCATTCGTTTTCTTCTATATTTTTCGCGAGATACGTATTATTAGACGACGCGATGTTGTCCGATTGCGTCATATTCGCAAGGATGCTCGAAATTCATCCGGCAACGTTCAATTTTCTCCGCTCGACCCGTATTATCCGTTCCGTGGTGTGTTATTAATGTTAATATTCCCGGAAGAGAGGCAACATTTAAGCTCGTGTTAACGACTCCGACATCTCGAGTGCGGAATTACGAAGTTTGCCAACCGGTCGTTGCTGGGAAACCTTACTATTTCCCAACTCGAGTTCCGAATTCCCTCTTTTGCTCCGATACAGCGAAATCCGCCAACGATGGAGGTCGACTAACTCCAGGATTCTCGGAACGATCGGTAGAGGAACGCTGGAAAAGTGGATCGAAACCCTTTCTGGACCACGCACGGGACATTTGAGAATCAGCCGAGTGCGAGCAAGCGTTGGTACTCGTTTGTTAGGGACAAGAAGTGAATATCGTCGACGTCACCTTCGACAGTTGCGAAGAGCCTGAATCGATAAGTTTTCAAGGTTAAAAACCACCGTCGAAGGGTTGAATTTCCTTCGTCGGACAGTTGAAAACGTGGAAACCTAAGTTGGGCAATCTGGGTAGGACAGGCGAGAGAATATCGATCGAGGTGGAAACAAGGCGAGCGAAAGGAGACGACGAGGTCTCTATCCTGCGGTGGAGAACACGTATGCGGACCCACCGCGCCATCGGCGTCGTGGGGGTCCCTTTTGGGCAGCAACGGCGTGCCGCCGCCGCCGCCGCAGCCGATGTATCTGGTTACCTGGCCCAGAGAACGCGAGAAAAAGGGACGACCACGAAGTGACGGCGCAGAGTAAACACACCCACGGAGGCTCTGGATCCGCGCGACCAAATTTTGTCTACTGTCGCGCCGCCCTGGACACTACTCTCGAAATTAAGCCGTTAAATACAGAGTCGGAAACTTGGCCAAACTGATACGGTGACGAGATAGACAGAGACAAGAGTATTTTCGGTACCAATGGATTGGGAACGACAGAAATGGCAACGTTCGAATCTAAAACTGGAAACATATTGTACTATTTCGTTCAGACAACAATTTCACCCGTCCTCGTCGACTGGTTAATCCGACGCGAGCAGTATTTTCACACTTGTCGCGAATAGCACAACGTGTACGTGCTCCGATAGCGGTCTTTGGTAGAAAGAAGGCTCTCGAGCTCCTCGAGCTCTAGCAACCCCTTTCCCACCACCCCGAGAACCAAAAGAAAAGGAGTGCCCAAGGTGGTCTCAGTATTCCTCGGCAACGTTCGCGTCCTTATCCTTCTGATCCCAGTGCCGAGTCGGCGTATGAAAAACTCCGTATCGCGTGGCGGTTCTTCAACCGAGGATAGCGTCCAAGTACAGGCGCCTCCTTTCACCCTAACCGTCAAATAAATTCTCTATTATTCGTACTCGCCACCGGGTCCTCGGGTCGCTGTCGTGAGCAAAATTCCGCTGGCGTCTCGATAACGATCCTCGAGTCCACGAAAACACGAACGCCACACCGATTTCGTCCCCGTCATTCTGACTGGCAACTCTCGAGGCTCCTACGAGAGAGCAGTCGAGGCGGCCGGCGGCGGCTAAAATAACCTGTAACCTGATTTCCGATGGACTTTTCGAGCACCGAAATTCTCTACCCTGGGAGCACGGCACAACCTGTCAAGATTCTCGCCGCTGGTCGCATCGATTTCGATCCCCGTTCGACGGACTCCACTTTAAATAAATTCTAACCCGACTTCCAACGGACCCCGTCAGCCGTGAAATTCCCTCCGCGAGAGTGCCACCTGTCGATAATTTCGTCGAGACATCCGTCAATCGTCGTCTCGTCTCGCGGAGTTTGCGTCCTCTTCGTTGCACCACGAAGGAAAAGTGGCGATGAGTTTGATGCCCGTTAGGGTTTCGGGCACTCGAAGTGTGCGTTGCAAAGAGGGTTGTTTATTCGATGACCATTGAACACGTGCGGGACTAGAAATTCTTTGGATTTTTCATCCGCGACACGAGACGTTTTCGTACGTCGGCGTCGATCGCGGTTCGAGCGGAATACCTCCAGACGCAATGATTTCAAAATGGCGGAAAAATGCCTGGAAACAACGGTCGCGGAGCGTGAACGCGGCGCTCGCGCGACTCCTGGGCGGATAAAAATACTCGGAAGCGCGCGCGTCCCGCTGGAACAGGCGCTCGTTTCGCCAAGGTTTTCAGCGAGGAGCACGCGCGCGGCGCCGGGAATGCAAAGTGGCTCTCTTCTCGCCTCGGAGAGACAAAGAGACGCCCGAACGGAGAACAAGGTGGCCGCTGCGATCGACGCTGGCCTCCCTCGCCCTTGCTGCGGGGCCTCCGCTGCCCCCGCCCGCCCGCCCGAGCCCCTCTTGGGAGCCGCGGCCTTTTATTTTTAAATCTCCGCCGCTCGCGAAACGCGCGGGTGGCCACCGTGTTTTCCTAAGCCGGCGCAAAATTACACACTGCCCGGTTTTGGGGGCCCCCTCTTTCCCTCCACGGCTCTACCTACCGAAATCAAAGGAGGACTGCCACGGCGGGAGGGGGTCGAAGGCAGAAAAATAAAAAAAAAGGTAACGGGTAGAGAACGGGAGAAGCGACGGACCGCTGAAGAGACAGAGGAGGGGACGATAGAGCATGAGGAGTCTTGGAGGGAGGGTTCGTCGGTCTTATTTTTCGGCGGGCCTTTATAACCCCCCTCCCCTTCCCGCGTCCCGCCGCCAATCAAAAACGAGCAAAAGGTAAAAAATCACCGTGGGGCCCCGCAGAGGGTCTTCTGGGTTAACTGTAGCAGGTTGGAAAAGTGTTGGCCCCCGCTCCCAGGGGGATAGGGTAATCCAAAGTCGGAGTTTTGGTAAAGATACTTTATCGAAGACACGCGTGTTCTACGTGCTGTAATAGAAGCGGTTCCACTTGGCTTAGGCACTCTTTCTCCTCTTTGAATCTTTCGATTCAAAGTGTCGTCGGTTCGTCAGCAGTCATTCGCTAAACGACTCGCTCCGAATCACGTTAATACGAAATTGGGGGTGCGTATTAGGGAACGGGATGACGAAGAATGGAGACGTCGGGATATCCCCGAGGGAGGGAAGACGTCGTCCTCTCGCTACGAGACGTTAACGAGCCGGTAAATATGTTGACTACCACATCGTCACGTCTGGAAGCGTCTTCGTATATGGTATACGGCGGGCCTGTATCCGATCTCCCCCCTTTCGCTCCTCCCTCTCCGCCAGCGTCCCCTCCATCCTGCCTCTGCGGCTCCTTCCTCATCCGACGAAATGATTATTATAGTTCGTAACCGAAGAGCTGCCCATTTTAGAGCCTGTGGAAGCCGCCGTATAATTTTCCACCCACTAAAATAGCCATCACCCCTGTCTACCCAAGACCGATCTCGGTTCGTGATTATCGGCAAATAAGGTACAGTACGGGGAGAAAGTATCGCGTTGGGCCTTTGGGCCCAACTGACAATCTCCTTCCGATACTCTTTCGCGTTTGCAGAATTCCACTAATTTCTCACTTTGCCTAAATGATCGAGTTACGAAGGCGTAAATAACGACGGTCCAAATTAGATCCTTACGTCGAGTACATTCTCGAACTATTCGTCGAGCCATTCATTTTGCTATCCATTTTAAGCGACACGTCCTCGAAAGGTGAAAAGTGTTGCGTGTTACCCTCCGTCTCGAGCTTTCGATCACACGAAGCCCTTGAAGCTCGTCCCTCGACGCGCGAACACTGAATCTCTTCGTTGACCATTTAATCGCCCGTGAAAGCCCCGTCGTCGGCCGGTAATTGAATCTCGACCCGTGTCCCTCGATTCCGGAGCCCCGTTCGGGGAGAAGCAAATTTGTTTGCGCGGCCGAGAAAACGCGATTTCTTCGGGGGTGGGCAACCCTCGAACGAAGAAAGGACGGAACGATTGCGCTGGATGCGCCGAGTGGATGCCGAGGGTTGGCCTGGAGAATGGTAGGCAACGGAAGAGCGACAATTTTCGTCGGAAAAGCGCGAGGAGCGGTGACCAGAAACCCGTCCAGGGAAGAAATCGGATCAGGAAACAGAAATCGAACGAGAAGGAAATCGCCCTTGTCGGGACGCGCGTAAACACAAGCTTGGCCTCCGCTGTCCGAACTCGTATAATTAAATTTCCACGCGTCCTGCATTCCACGAATGCCTCTTTCGTCTGCGTGCCCCGACGTCTTACGTATTAAACATTCCAATGTGGTAACGAGACTGGTTCTCGCTTAATGAGATTCTAAGTGAGAAACGCGCGGGGGGAGAGGGGGCTCCGTAGCGTTTCTGTTCGATTGATCCTGTTGATTGCGACTAGCGATGGGACCAATCCAATGACACACTCGTTAGTACGCGAGTGTTTGCGCTATCGAACAGGTATATACAGGGGATACAGGAGCCAGAAGTTTCTAGAAGTTTCTCACACGAGATACCCCAAGGACGAAGTCACATTATCTCCTTGGCCTTTTCTCTACCAGTGGCAGATCGTTAGGACCGCGGTGGCCGCCTTTGTCCCAGAGGATGTTAGCGCCCCGGTCAACACGCCGCTAAATAGGAGTTCCCTCGAAAATAGCGCGTTGGTAAATCCCTTATAAGCCTATAAAGGTAACATGATTCAGCGTGGTATAGGTCAGATTTAAGCCGCCTTTGATATTTAAATCGGGCTGCTTGGCGGTAGACGGAGACTCCAGAGAAAGCGAGACCGGGACAAGTAGACGCTGGAGAAAAGGGACACAGAGAACTGGGCGGCGGTTAGGCCAACGCTGAGGCGATGGTCAGGAGGCACGAAGGTGGTAGGAAACGACCACACAGGAATTTACGCGTCTCGCGTCTTCCGGCGACTCGCGTTCCCTTTCGTTCCTCGTGCTCGTTCGATTCGATTCGATTCGGTTCGTTTCGGTTCGGTTAAGTTTCGAACGACGTCGTCGTCGTTCGTTTTCGTTGGTTCTCTGGGCCCTGCTCGTGTACGTGTGCGCGCGTCCGACGATAAAAAGTATTCCAGCTCTCTCACCGGCGGCGAATTTATGCGCGAACGCGGCCTCCGGTGTCGTCCTCTCGGCGCCCCTTTCGGCGCTGAGGCCGCGCGCCATAATTCGTAAAGCCCGCGTATTTGTTATCGGGAATTGTCATTCCCGGGTCCTGGAACGTATCGAGGAATTCAGTCGAATTCGTGGGATCAGGGCTGCCAATGTGATTTCGGCGGTGGTATCAAAATCGTGACTCGACGAGCATCGGCTTATATTTTCGATCGTTGACGCAAGGCTACCACCGTTATCCTATCGTTAATTGCTACTAGTTGATCTTTATCATCTACAGGTCCTCTCACATTTTATCCATTTACATAATGAAAATAAATTTTGATAGCAACTTTGGCACCTCTGAGAGAATTTTTGTTGAAACGAAACGTATACGCATAACCAGCGTTCGTCTCAGGAGAATTGTTAAGACACCTCGTGGCAGTGAGCGTGGTATCGATTAACGGTTACTTACGAAGCGTGCAATAAATTACGGTCCATCAAAATGACGAAGGTGCCTGGGTGGCGGCCGCAAGGGAGGCAAGCAGAGAATCCTGCGGTAATGAAGTCCTCCGGTACATCGTTAACTCCTGCAGCTTTTTATCCAGCGACGACGACGTATGAATGCCATTTGTCGTCTCGCCCGCACGTAATGCGCTCGCTGCGCGCACGCCACCTCTTGGACGACGTCTAGCGCTTTTTACTTTAATTTAAATACTCCCGAAGAACAGGGACCAACATTTGTATAACCGATCCCTTTAAAAATTCATTAATAATTGTAGATAATTCAACTTTGGCGAATATTAAAATCTTCTTCTTTGATCCAAATAATGATATAATTCTTCGAGAAATAGTCCGAACGACATGATCGTAGCACCAACTGCGGGAGCACGATTCTCTTGATAGGGACAATTTTGGTTTCCAGCATGGGTGCTAGCTCAGGGTGCCTTCACGTCGCGATAAGACGAGAGTGTACGACTACCGCTGACCGTTTAAGACTCGGGGACTGGTACCGTGACTCTACGGCCTCTTCCGCCTGATAAACTCCGCAGGTGCGACGATTCCGCAGGTCGACACGTGAGAGTCCGGTTTTATCGCTAGGACACGCGATACCCTCTACGCCAATCTCGCATCCTCTATCCACCAGCACTGCTGATTATGCCTTTCGAATATTAACCCTTTCCACTCTGAATTATATTTCAATTTCGTTACCTGAGATCAAAATTGATGTCGAGTCACGCTCGACATAGGAGTGCAAAGGATGAAAGGACCCGACGTTTCGACGTCGTAAACGAGGAAGGAAATCGCATTTTGTAGCCAACGTTTCAAAGAACATTAGAGGAACTCTAAAACGACACTCCGACCTAGAGGCCCTAAAACCAAAGTTAAAGGGGAACGAGGTGCAATTAAACAATTTGAGCGAAATTGGGGAAGGGACTAAAGTAAACTTCCCCCGCGCGACCATCGAGCTCTTCCCTTGTTCCTTCGTACTCGATAATTGCAGCCTAGCCATAATTAAAGCAAACTGGCGCCGTGAAACGTCGCGGCTAGGCGCTAGGGACCGCAGGACATTTTACGCGTTAGCTGAAACCACCCCCAGCGACTCGTGGCTCCGGGGTCGTCATAAAATCGTGAAAATAAATCTCGTGGCGTCGCTGCCGTGCCCCGAAAATTCACTTTAGATTAGAGGCCATCGGGCGGCCGCAGCAGTTCTCTCTCACGGGTCGTTAGAGTCCCGCGAGTGCATCGTCGCGTGCACACCTAATAGGATCCCCTGACGGCTGGAGGGGGGATGAGGGAACGTCGGGATAGTCTCTTTGGCCACAGGTGGAGGCTTCTCCCCTCGTTACGGGGGGATTCTGGTTTTGTTTCGCCAGTTGTCGACGTAGACTACGTTTTCTCGTTTTGGCTCTGTTCACCCTTTGTTTGCATCCTCTTTACCCTTCTGGACTCATTCCTGCGTTGGGGGCGAATATCTTCGCGTTGGACCACGTTCTCGTGAATCTATTGATGAATCCATATCGCTCAGTTCAATCGGGTCAATCTTGACGGGTCAAAAGTAATCATGGCAGGGTCAACTCTCAGGTCGTTGAAATAATTATTAGAATTGTTCCACAGTTCGGGACGGACGACTGTAACGAAATTGCTTTTACACGAAGACATCGGAACAGCGACATCGCTCGGCCTAATTACGCGTTACGTAACCGGGGACCGATGCTAATGATTTTTCGCGCGATAATTAGCTCTGCGAACCGGAATGGGAAAATTGTTATGACGTCTCTAACAAGCAATTTATTTATTCGGTAGCTCATCCCCTGTCCATGACTTGTATTCATAGCGCATAATTGGACATTTTTAGCGACCAATGCTAGCTCCCGTTGAAAAATTTCAAGAATTCTGAAGCGCGATCGGTGGCGCGAGCGGAGCGCAAAACGTGTCCGTGGCGCTCGGGGATCGGCTGATTAACACATCAGCGGGGCAGCCGCGACTACCTTTTCGCCTCGACTGTATCGCTAATAAGACACAGGTAGTTAGTGCCGGGAGAGGCAACGAGAGAGACAGAGGCTGGCCATCCAGAGAAGAGTGGGAGAGGGAATCGACGCGAGAAGGCCAAGCAGAAGAGGCTGGGATGGACGGTAAAATTCAGATGACGAAGATAACGAAGCCAGGTCCGAACTACAATGAAGATGGAAAAGTAATATCAAACGAGGTAAATAAAACGAGAAGGAGGGAAAAGGACGGACCAGCAGAAAAGTGGGACCAGAGAAGGAGTGCTCGGGAGAAGGACGCAGGCAGGGAGAACCAAAAGCTGAGAAGAGAGCGATCGAGAACGGGGAAGAGTTGGGAGCAGAGAGCGAAAAAGAGACGCAAAAGTCTGTTGGACAGGGTCCCGCTTGCACCCAACCGTGGACGTAGCGCATCCTCTGCTTGCAGGAGGAGAGAGGACCACCAGAGTTACCGAGGTGAGTGCCGGGTACCCTGTAATCACGGTGCCGAGCCGCGAGCCGACAAACCAAACCAAAAGGGATAAAGATAAACAGAGATTCGGAGCCTACGAGCTGACGGGGGAAAGAACGTGGCAGAGGAAGAGGCTCGCGAGGAAGACGAAGAGAGACGGAAACGGGGCCCTCGTTAAGTATGACGTGCGATCGCTTCCTTTTGTGCTGTCCGGTTGCAACCCGGTGCTGCAACAAGTCATGGTCTCGCAGACCAACGCTGATCGGAAGAGCTTCTCGTCAGCGTTGCAGCAGTGTTTAACGGGTATCGTTATGCAATCGTACGTGGGATTATTGTCATTGTTCGATCCGCGCGATCTCCAATCAGAGATGTCAAAGTTGATATCAAATCGAATACTTTGCGAACTTGGTACTCTTGGTGCTGGAAAGTATCGTATATTCAGCCGTTGGTCCGCCTTTGTCGCGCGATATACTTTTGATACGAGGCGTGCGACCAATAACAACAATATTTATCTCGTGGCGGAGCTGCGGATCTGATTTAACGGCAACTTAACGTGGTCGGTCTGTACCTCTCGGAGAGTTTGGTACCTCTGTTAAAATCACTTCGACAAACCACTGATCGAGGGATCAAAGATGCTGGAACAGGAACGGTGACACGTAACGCGTTTATTCGTCGAGCATGACGCATCGCCTTTCCGTATCGTTCAACCGAGCTCCATTACGTCGTCCAGGGTTTTTGTTGCAACAGCGACCGATGCAACACCGGACCGACGACTCGAACAGACTTCTGTCGCTGATAATCCTTGGAGAGTAGCAAACCGGCCGCGACAATCGATAAGCGAACATTTGACGCGGTTGCAACAGCGTCATTATTCACGGATAGAGATTTTTCGATCGTATCGATCGGTTAAGTGGACAAAAATATATGACAAAAGTCGTCGCATCATCGATTTTCGCTGTAATGTCGGTGGTTTCGGGTGTTTGGGTGACAAAAAGAGTAAAAAAGTTTTATATCGACGATCGGTTTGGTATCGATTTCGAGCATTCGGCTCCCTGTGCGTTCCTTCCCGATGGGAATGGGTTGTTTCACGGACCGTTTCCGAGGGAACGATGAACAGAGAGAGTGGCGTGGAAAGGAAGAAGAGGGGTCCCGGTCGCTTATAATGTCTTCGTTAGCCGCGGGTAAAAGGGACGAGGCGGCGTACGTCTAAATGGCCCATAACGATCTTAAAAACTGTTCAAACGAATCGAGTGTCGAAAATCCAGTCCGGGGATCCCACGACCGACGTTACGAGCCTCGTTTCGCTCAAGTACTATGGTGGACGCCGATACGCGCGCAGCGTACTTCCTTAAACTTCATTGCTCTTTAATTCAAGAGGCATTCGCATACCTACGCAAACTCTTCTACGCGATATTCTTAGTATAACTACAAGTGTACTGTTATCTGGGTATCATTGTAAACGCGAGTTGCCGTAATGTTGACACCAGCTTGTACCGAAACGGTGTGCTCAAAGTGCCGCGTTATAGGGGGGAGAGGGGAAGGAGAGGTTAGCTGAGTCTGAGAGCGGCTTCGAAGCGAATTGAGGGGGGGGAGGGCCGAGAAATTGGAAGGAGTTTCGAACAGAACCGAACTCGTTCGGGACCCGTTTGGGCCGTGGGGGCGTCTCTTTCTCGGTTGGACGAGACCACCGTGATCGCGACAGGTGCGACCAGCCACCGTGCTCGATGCAGAGGCCAACACCATTACACTTCGGGGCCTTCTTTCTCTCCCGTCCACCTTTTTACTCTCTCTCGTCCTTCTCCTCTCGGTTGGGCCCCCGAGATCGCGATTTTAACTCCCTCCTCCTCCTCCCCCCCCCCCCACCGACTACGGGTATCGCGAAATTATTCCAAATGCTAATTGCGCGTTTGTAACGCGACTCGCGGCCCCAAGGGACCACGGCATACTTCCGAGAATCCCATTCGCTCAAAGAACGCATCGTTCCCACGGACTAGACCACTCTTTGGAGCAACTAACATGGAACGTACTCGCAGAGTAACAAATGACTCGTTTTATCTACCTTATCTAGCCGTCCATTTACTTATCTCCACCCCCGCATCGTGTTTGTAGAGCAATCGACCCACTCAAGCGTTCGAATACACCGACACAAAAATGTTCGACAAGCAGTTGTCGGTCATATGCGAGATACGACCCCGTCGAATTGCCTGACCGATCTCCTATATTTTCCTCTAGTCCTCGCCGGTTAACGAGTCGCTATCGAGGTTTTTATGAAGAGGGTGGAGGAAAAGTCTGTCGCGATTGGGAGCTGGACAGAGGCAGAACGCGACGTGTGGGACACGGAAGGAGAAACGGAACGAGGCTGGTTGTCGGAGGACTCGCGATGGCTGCCCTCGGGGGGTAATGCTTTTCGTCTCACCATCGAGCATGGGTGGGCTCGTGGCGAGGTCTGGGTAGGTACGTAACGAAGACGTAGGCAGCTCTTAATATCTCAATGTGCCGTTCGGAGAGCTGGGTGCACGCAACGTACTCGGGATACTTCGAATTTCGCGCCTCGGGGGCCCTGGCTATGGGATATGCCCCACGAGTTTCTCCTGAGAAGAACCTTGAAAGATGAACCAAGTTAGGTCGTGTCTAATCGATGGATGTGTTTTCTAAGGCTTAGGTGGAACTGGTGGTACGCGACAGAAGGCATATAAATGAAAATAAAGGTAGAAGTCGAATGAGAAGAACATAGAACGACGAGAATTGAACGATGATGCCGTCGGCAGCTGAACTGCATCGCGTGTCGTTGCAGTCGGGACGAGCACGCGCCATATGCTGTATTGTTACGCTATCATCTTCCTCCTCCTTTCTCGCAGCCCTTCTCTCTCGCCCTGCGCGCTGCCACCCTTAGTTGCCCTTCCAAGCACGCGAAATAAATGTTCGCTCGGTTGTACGGCGATTTCGTGGGTCGAGCGCCACCCGATCGGCGAGGCAATTGGACGTGCCAGCGGGGTATCTTGGTTCCGGGATACTTTCACGATAAACGAACCTTTATCGAGGTCTGTCGAACGATCTTACAGGGGCCGCAGTTGTATTGATTTATCGTAGCATCGGTTGAGGCGCAACGACAGTTGCACAACAGCTCCTTCTTGCCATCCAACAGGCTGATATAACAGTTTCTATGAACAACGATCGAACACATTTCGCAATTATCGTCGAATTCGTCGTAACGCTGAACACGCGGAACAATGCCCTTGTCCGGTACAAAATGGCACTCGTCGAGGAGGAAAGAATCGATTTGCATTTAATCCTCGGTAGGCGTCCAGATCGATATCAGGATGGCTCAATATTTGCTCGCAGAACGCCTTCAATGGGTACACGACGTGATTCAATATCCACGGCGCACATGGTCAAACATATAGGATCGGCATCACCGCCGTCGCGCCGCAAAGCGGTCAGTTGCAACGTCCATCTCGTCGGAGATCAAACGCCTAATGGCGCAGGATGAGATCTCGTTCGATTCGATCCTGGCGGGCGTGTTCTGATACAGAATTTCTGAACGGCTCGGTCGCGAAATGGTCCCGGTTTCCGACTCGCGTCTATAGATGCACTCCGCATCGTTCCATCGCAAGGGAACCAAACTGCTTCCAAAATGGTGGCGCGCAGGCGATTGCAGCAGTGGTCGCGTGTACCGACATGTGCGCACGCAGCTAGGTAAACGCAACGACGTTCGCGGGCGGATGTGTGAATCGAGACGGCGAGCGTCGCGTGACGATTGTCCGGAAATCTTTAAATAACCCATAACCATCCACCAGAGCACGGAGGGATCGTGTCTGTCCGTGATAACGATATCGCTCGTTTGGACTGCACGAAAATGAAGCCGAAACGCGTGCCTCGCTGCGACGAGATCTCAATTTCTTCGAGGCTCGCTTCCCCATTCGTCCCTGGGTCATTTTGAATTTTGCTGGAACTCTGATATGTTTATATCCTCAGGGATGGGATTGTTAACGTCTCCGAGTCTCGATATTCTTATGTTCTAAACCTCTTCTTTATCGACCATTCTCTTTAATTTCAAAAAATACTGACATTTCAAGATTGCCCATACGAATATGTATTCGAGCTACTCTTCCGAACCATCGCTATCATCCAATAGGCTACCATCCAAAATGAGGGGCTGCGAGGGGCCGTCGGCGGCTCGTTAAGATTATTACTTTATCCGTTTCTACACTTGCCGCGCGCGTCGATCGTCCCAGGAATTACACATTGGAGGATCGTTTATCCGGCGGTGGAATGTCAACTGCCGCCGGCTGGGGACGAGAAAAGGAAGAATTGGTAACGCCCCGGGTCCTGGAATCCCGTGGCCGATCCTCGACGAAACGTGACAGAAAACTTCCTATCGAGCCTGCAACGAGAGGCCATCGAAGTCTCGATAGGTGTCGTTTCACTTGGCTCCGTTTTCTCGCTATTATTATGCAAAGTGTCGTCTCTTTGACCATTCGTACACTCTGCCTATTTCACTTTCCTTTTAGCTTTCGATATTCTGACGCTGTTTACTTGTACTTCTACTGTTTCGATCTTAACACTTGCAAACCGCTTCAGCTGCAGATCGAAAGCGATGGAAATAGTTTATGCAAAGTTTGCGTTCCATTTGACACCACGTTCGTAGCTGTTTCCAGTCTACCAACCTGGCAATTCTGGATCACGAGATCGCGAATGTACAGAGAGCATCGTAACGCGTGAGACCCACTCACGCAGATGCGGATCGAGGACCACAACTCCTTCGGTATCTCTCAACCTCGATGACTGTTCTGTTCTTTAAGTCCCATTTCGTTCCCGTGATACGAGCACAAGATACTTCTGCAACTTGTTACGTATCAGAAGCGATAATGAGTAAGTATTTCAAACCAGGAAACCAAGCAGGCATGCGTTTAATGCACGGACTCGGCGAACGTAATTCAACCGCGGGTACATGTATGCAAATCGTTTCCCTAATAGACGTCTGCCGAATAAGAAAACATTTCAGAGATTACACGAACGCCTGTCAGATAACAGGTTCGTTTAAAAAACGATTATCAGACGGCGGTAGACCAGCCGGTATCAGGTCAGCGAATCTCGAAGAGTGGATCCTGAATCACTTTGAAGAAAATGATAGCAACAGTAATTACAAAATGAAATTGCAGCAATTGAGAACGTTGGACGGACGAGGGCTTGACGGGAGGGAATTTTGCAAAATCGACTTGTTTGTACCGTGGGCAACCAGTACGAGCACTTAACGAAGATTGCCCGTATTACAAAATTAATTTTGTTATATGCCGTTGCGTCCCAAATCCACTGCTGCAGTAAATGCTACGTGAATGCTCTTTGCCGACTCTCATTACAATGTATTTATCCGTTTCATTTTTGGCTAGCAGTGTCGGTCTCAGACCATGCGATGCAAGGCACTCCTCTGTTTCTGCTCGTGCCTTGCCCATATCAATGACTAGATGCGTTCGATGCACCCGAGGCAGATAACACGTGCTGGCGGCCAATGGCTTCCGCGATGGTCTTGCCATACCTGTCTGTTAATATGTTTCCTTTTCTGCGATTTATTCTCTGCATCCGTCTTTCTCTGATCCTGAGTCATACTCGTGATATCATTCGGCATGAAGAGAGCCAACTTCTGTCATCCTCTATTCAGCACCATTGCCGTATATTCTCTGACTGTTCCACCCAGTCGATAGAATCTCCTGTCAATTAAGACCTTGAACCTCCAATCAGATATACAACTCCAGATATAGATACTACATACTATCAAATATTCAAATTAGAATCACCTGCGTTGGCAAGGGCTGTTCTATTTCGAGCGGTTCCAGCGAAGGTAAGCAACTGCACCATTACCGGAGCGTGGAACCAGGAACAGGATCACGCGAGTGTGACGACAACGTGATCGAGACGTTCAGGATCGTTGACTCTCCGTACGACGTAAAACGCCTCGACACCGTGCATGATCGATAAATTTCAGGCGTAACGATTATTTAACGCTCTTGAGTATAACGTTAGTCGCCTGGGTGGCGAGCTTGTTCCTTCGCGACGTATTCATTTTGATAACGCGAACGAGCGTAAAGATAGGGCTGAACGGGATGTTTCGTAGGCGCCAGGGGACAGCCTAGCTGAAGCTAGGGATTTCGAAGACAAGAAAGGATTCCGTCCAACTTCTACTCCCATCAAGATTTCTTCACGAAATATGGTCCCACGCTTTCGTCTATAGCTTGTACATCTAGCGACTTTCGAGTGGACCAGGCTGGCGGGTCTTTGTCGCGGTTCTTGCCTCCAGCTCGTTCGGTTTCGGTCGCGTTCTTTCGCGACGCGTCGGTGATTTGTCACGTGGTGGGTGGCGAACGATTACGTTGCATTTGCAATTTCACGCGGCACTCCTCCCCGCGACTCCATTTCTTCCTACCTTCTTCTTCTTCTTCTTCATCTCCTTTATCCTCCTTGTCATCCGTCTCTTGCCGCGTTTCCGAAAATTCGCCTCGATTCGCAGGGATATTCGAGACGTTTCGTCGACGAGGACGCCAAGCGAAATTACTCGCGCCGCGGATGATTGTCTCCGCTTCGTTCCTGCGGCTCGACGTCGCCCTGAACCCGCCTGGCTAAATGAGATCGCGACAAAAACACCTGGAGAAGCCGTTCGTTCTATTAAACTCGAGACCTAAGTTCGCCCACAGCGGCTGCGGACAATGAACGCTACTATATTCTGAATAAAATCGATCGAGATACTCAAGGATGTCGGGGAGATATTTATTGCAGCAGGACCTTGATTATCGAGGGACGAGGGGATTGGAATGTCCCGTGGTAAAACGGGGTCCTTGTACTCGTCCCTCTACACCTCCGCTGTAATTACACTTATTCCAAGTATTCGTTCATCCCTCGCCCTAATATTCGGCTTCGATTTCGGTTCACCCCGTCATAAATCTCGCGTGGCGAGCAGATAATCGATATTGCGGTTGCGATAAGCGACCGCGGCGGTCTTATCGCGGCCTTCACGGAAACCTGTGAAGATAGGTCAGTGACTGGTCGAAGGAATTTACCAAGAAAGTACTTATTAAGAAAGAAACGTCGATTTCTCTCTCTCTCTATCGAATAAAACTCCCTAGTTTTAACCAGGGGGCCGTCGTAACTCGGACGGAATAACAAGCGGGGCAAAGAGGCGGTGGATGTGGAAAAAAAGTGTCGTATATACTGATAAACGTGTGCCATTCGAGGGAATTTATCGCGCCCCCTCGGTGTTGTTCTACGTCCCGTGGAAGGTCCTCTTTATCTGGTGGAAGGAAATATGTGCCATGGGCGACTCGAACCGAACGAAAACGTTAACGCGTCGAAACGAAGCGTGTACTGGAGTGTTGGTGGTACCCACGTCATCGATTTCCTCGATTTTTTAGAAATTTATTTCGTGCGATCGAGAGGAGCGCAGGACACGAGGCCAATGATTGAGATAGCGAGAAAGGGAGACAAATACGAAACGCGTTTGCATTAATAGGAGGGTTAATATTAATTCGCGCGCTAATTCCATGCCGATACTGGGAGATATCAATATCGATAATGGGCAGCGAATCTTTGACATTGCTCGGCCGTCCGTATTTCGAATACGATCATATTCACGAGCAGTGCTATCGAATTTATAGCGCAGCAAACGCGAGTGTATCATTACTGGCCAACCAGTCGACGTATTCGCGCTCTTCCACCCTCTAATGACAATCACACGCATTCGCGTTAATAGGAGCATCAACCATCTGTAGCAGCCAAACGGTAATTTTGCTTGCTCCGTTGCTATCGGTAACCCTGAACCGGACTTCTTCCTTTTAGAAGGAACGAATCCAGTTCGCTCCATTATGAAACCACTCCTTTCTCTTCTCTTTCTCGCTATCTAATCGAACAATTTTAATTAAAAGCGTCACGCTCGTGAATATTAATTTCCTGCGCATGTTAAGAACCGAAGTAAGTAAACAAGATCTGCATCTTTTTTATCGCACGTAGGTACCATTTCGATCCAGGCTTGTCGTGCATCGGCGTTATTCGCTGCGAAAAGAGGAGATATCTCGCGACGAGACCGCTCGCGAAATCGATTTCCGACGATAATCGCGTCCAGTCACTCGAATAACCACTGTTTTCGAACAGACACAACTGGCGTGCCGCGAACCAACGTCGCCGCGGGTCATTAACGATAACGACCATCGCGCTTTTCCACCGTTTGTTCTTCCATGTGTTTGGTGTTGACCAGCCGTCAAAGGAGTTCGATCCCACGGCGATAACGTCGCCAACGTATCCGAGTCGAATCTCTCGCGTGAGCGGATAACCCGTGATAATAGCTCGCGACGAGAAAAAGAGGAACGACGGACAGGAGAGAATAATTACTTACACGAACGGTGGACAGGGTCGCTTTCGAACACGCTGGAAAATCCATTAACGCGCGCGTCGAAAGCCGGAGAAATAATCGCGCGCGGATAATTGCGATCAAAAGAGAGCAATTTCGTCGATCGATTGGCCTTTAACGAGAATTCCCTCCCTCGGTAGGAGTAAAAAAATTCGAAATGTCCTACCGTGAGCTGACAGAGCTGTAGGAGAGAAAATGCGATCGTCGCGTAGCCGAGGGAAATCATAACCAGTCGAATGGGGGGTGTCTCTTTTTACCAACATCCTGGACATTTTCGAATCATTTGTTGGATACCTACGATTCAATAGCCTCGACTATGAGGATGTAAACTCTGTCGATGCAACGAGCAAGATGGAACGCGCGTCAGACGATATTCATCAACGGTCGAATCGAGCGGTTAATTTTTAATAAACCTTGGAAAGTAATTACCCGACCGCGACAACAAATAGCCGCGGTCGAAGCGCGAATTTGGAGCGAGCGGCGATCGGTGCTCGTTGTTTTTCTTTCCGTTGCTGCGTTTCCAGTCTCATTAACGCGGCGACGTTTGAAGAATCGATGAAAACGTTATTAATTTCCGCGAAAGTTAAGGGCTTCCGGTGACACGACGTCGACCAGAAGGAAGCGAACGAACGCTCGTGAGTCACGAGCAGTCCGCTTCGAAACGATTTTTATCGTCCCACGTGACGGCACGCGTTAATTACGATGACGAGCGATAAGAAACGAGCGACGTTTCTCGGTTGTCGTTACTCGGGGCCTTTAAAAAAAGCATCGTCGGTGGCCTGGCCCGCGTCGAAGAAGGGAAAAATAGGCCAGGCGCCTAGATAAGATTCGATTTCGCGACCTTATCTTATCGTCCGTCGAGCATCGTGACGTTCAGACATAACCTGCTTCCAGCGAACGTTACGACTCGTTATTCAACAATGTCGATAGTTCCGTGCGGGATCGATACCGCGGCGAAACTCTTATCGGGATACAAATTCTTTTAAGAATGAAAGTCTAATTACGGAGACGACGGAGTGTTCGTTACGAGACACAATAGTTGCGGCATTTAGAAATCAAGCTAGCGTGGATGAATGCCGGTTGACTTCGAGGAAAGTAGCTCGTATCCTTGGACAATTTAATTTCTACATGTCTCGAAAGCCGATAAACGACTCCCGATAGCGGATACAATGTCCAACAAGCTAACAGGAAATTCGCAATCTGATTTACCGCGAACGCGCGACCGTTTGTAAAAATGCTTACGATAACAATTATCGATCCAATTGAATGAAACATAGAACTCTAAAGTTTAATCTGATCCGACTGTTTATTAAAGCAGCGATATTTTTGCAACGGTGTCCCGACAAACCATAAATATTTTCTCTAATTAAATCCTGTAACTTGATACCTATAAACACATTTAATAATCTTTAGATAAAGTGTTTAAGAATCCCCGATGTAACCTAATAGAGAGAGACTCTTTCGAGTTTGGCCCTTCCACGCGCCTGTCACAGCTGGAAACACGAGAATTCACGGCGTGGGCCAGGGTTTTTCATCGAAAAATCAAAGCCGAAGGAACGGATGGGCGTGCAAACGCCTCGAGAGATCGATGGTTCTTCGGAAAGGATCCGACGACAGACGCGTCGAGGGACTCCGGCAGGAGGGTTGCGGCACGAACGTGCCTTCTGCCCTCGAAAGGGTCGGGACGGATGACGAGCAGTCACGGATGCAGGGGGTGAAGAGATTCTCGACGCATATTTTGACAGGCACCGAGGAGACGCGTGCCAGCAACTGGCGAACTCGCTTTTGGCCCCCAGGCTGCCCGACCCTTCGAATTACGAGGGTAGCTCGCGACTACTTTACGGCGATCGGTTTATTTACCGAGTGGAATCGCCCCGCGCCGGTAACGGGACGTGCAATTAGGCTAGCCGTTCGGCCGCCGCCAGCGGAAGCTTTTTTAACCCTGACAAGATAAAGGGGCCTCGTCGTGTCAACCTTTAAGGACAGTTTTAAATTCCCCGACACCTCCAAAGGAAATACAGAATTAGATTAGCTACCTAAGCCAGACCTTTTTTCCAGCGATTTTATCGAAATTACTCGGGTAATTTTCCTCGGGTTGTCTCCTCCGAGTCGGCGCGGCGAGCCACCGCCGGAGAACGTCTCCATCGAGCCGGGCCACTCCGATTTGTATTCCGATTCGCCCAACGGTCGTCCCAGGACTATGCATCGGTCCCGGGCAGTGGAATCGGGCCGACAAACGGCATTCAACGCTGATACGTCCGTTCGGTCGTCCATTGGTCGCACGGTCAGCAATCTTGATCGACGGGACGACTTCATCGTCGTGCCGTGCGGCTGAAATAAAGATAACCGACCACGATAAGCGTTCCACGGGATCCGTCTACTCCGAACGCGTCTATTTGGTCGCGGAGGAAACGAAATTTGTTTGGGGAGCGTGTTTATTAAGATACATTTATTCCTCCATCCTCGTGCACGGAGCACGAGCTGAATTACGAACTTACCGAACGAGTTTTATCGCTAATAGTCCTCGCCGCGGTTAACCGAGTCCCGGCGATATCTGAGATGAAAATCTTGTTAGGAACTCGGACGAGAGAAGGCACAGACGTCCGCAGTATATCCACGGGATAACTAGGCGCGCGCCAGGCACGTGTAGGTGGTGCGCTAGCTCGAGTTGCGTTGCTTGAATGTTGAGCCAGAGAAGGACGGAGGATGGACCAGACGTTCTTGGTTCAGGAGACCATAGCGCGTTTGTTTACTTGACCGTTTGGTACAGAATGTCTGGAGAACCTATGGTTGAAGGGCATTCACGGTCACCGAGCGTCAGTACGCGGTAACGAGAGTAAATTTGAGTTCATATTTGGCTCGAAAGCTGACTGACTCTCCTAGGACTTTTGTCGGTCGGTGTTTGGGCGTTAAACCCCTGCCAGGGATCACGCATTTATGCGACGGGGCTTGGAGAAACCCTTTCATCGCCTTTGCATGATCATTTGAAGGGTAAGAGGGGCTCGAAAACCGAAATTTTATTCCCGAGCCTCGATATTCCGACTGAAAATCCCGTCAGGAACCGAAAATCCACGGTATTCGCAGGATAACGACTCTTGCTCGCCGGAACGCGTGGGTGGAGCGCGTGCGCGAGCGAGACAGCACGAACGATGAAACGTAGAGGGACGCGTGAGCTCCCAGATGAGAAGGAAAGACGCGGAACGAGACGGAGACGGAGAACGGGGAAAAGGCGAAAGAGGGAAAGAGAGGGAGCAAAAAGAGTGGGCGGCTACATAAAGACAGGAGCTGGCGCGTGCCAGGTGCTTCGCTGCACACAATGCATCTCTGTTAGGCACCGGTGGGACTCCGACCAACCGGAAGTCGAAATACAAGCGGTGTACACAGGCGGCTCTTATTAAAGAGAAAGAAAGAGGCGAACGTCTGCAGAATGCGGGATCTCGTTCGGTGGCCAACTGGAAAATGGCCGTGCACGTTAATGCGATCTAACGTCCGATGCGCGCGTGGTTCGCGGACGTGCACGTTCGAACTGACCCGCGGCTATGGCTTTCGATCGCCCCGTCGAATATTAATTAAACTCGTCGTGTTTCTAATAATGAACCATTTTCCTGGTAGCTGGCTCGAGGCTTGTTTGGCTCTCGCGCTCGTGGGTACAGCTTTCGGAGTGGTTCTTCCTTTAGACACAGAGGATCGTTCGGTATTTGCGAGCCGCGTGTTTGCTTTCGAAGATTAGCTTCGAAGGTTGCATCGTTTGGACCGAACGCAATAGTTTAGAATTTTTCACGCAACCCCGTCAGAGTTAGAGGGGAGGGTGAAAGCGATGAATGCGTGTACGCTCGAGACGAAATGAAACTGGTGACGGACGAACATATTGCGGCCGCGGGAAATTCGCTGGGGTAGCGTTGAAGAGCGTTATTAGATTCGCTGGATATTACTTTTCCCGGTTTAACGCGGTGGCGTGCGTGCGGGCCGGCCGTATTGCGACGCTTCAAGGGTACAGGTTCGCGAACATTACCTGAATGAAGGCATACCTGGAGGCTTTGAAATTGAAAGGAGAATCTACGCGAATTAGCAAATAACGTACCATTTAAATACCAACGGCAAACGACCATTCGTCGAAATGGTAAACGACGGAGTCACGGAACGAGGAAAGCGCAGACAGCCAAATGCGGAAAGAAACACCCTTTAACCCCTTTTGGCTAGAGGGCGTTGAACAACGGGCCTCTTGGCAGGCCGATCAGAGATGGTTATCCAATTAGGTTATCGTCGGTTTCTCTCGAAACCTTTGGCATTTACTTGTGCATTTTTACGCGTATGTTTAACCCTTTGCGCTCGAGAACTGACTCTTAGTCACCACCAGGCACGACGGAGTAAATCAACCAGCAATAATGTTTGTTTAAGTTTAATTTCATTGGATCTCGGGGTGACCTGATTTTCAAATCTCAAATTATAGACTCGCGGAAGTTAATCACACAATTTCTCAGAAACTACCGTGTTCTCTGTGCAACTAGAGACGACATCAACGAAAGTTCGTCCAGCGCGGTGACCATAAATCACCGAGTCGTTTTTCAGAGCCAATGGCCGCGGAGGTGTACCAGCCCCCGAAAGGTGTTCGTGTCGACGTCGGCCAGCGGAGAAAGACGTCGGAGGGAAAGGCATCGTTGGGAGAGTCGCGTGCCGTCGGACCTTTGAATAGCCACCGACCCCTCGTACATAGCCCCCATTCCCCGCAGTGTTCGCCGCCACCCCCGTAGGTGGAAGGCCAATCCATAAATATCCTAATGGGCTTAAACTGTCGCTTCTACCCTCGACCACGGGGACTGGCACCCTGAGCGAACCACCTATCGCGTCTCATTCTCATTTCGGTGAATCTTTTCCGATCCCCCTAAAAACGCAGTGAAAAACCGTATTTACGGGGGGCTTTCAGGCGTTCCGCGCACCTTGAATTCGTTCTTCATTCAAGCTTTCTGGCTGGACAACCAGAGCGTTTCGTAAACTCTTCCTGGAAAACTGAGCAGAGGGTGGGTCTAGCTATGACAGGCCCAGATGTTACTTATTCTCCGGATACGAACGCGTGGAGGTCTTAATTCGATCAAATTTGCTCTCGCGTGCTCTCTGCTTACTACCTGCCGTTGGAATTATGGCCGTCTACCTTGTCTTGTACTTTGTTTCCTGTAGAAGTATTGGTACCCGTCGATCGCACCACTCGCGAGGTACAAGACGCTCGGAAGCAGCGAAGCATCTGCCTCTGGGAATTGTTAACGACGCCGGTTGCTTTCGTCGAACTACCCAACCTATCATCCCGCCCAATATCAGCGCCCCTTTCGTCCGGAAATATTCGCCTCTTTCGTTTTTTCGTCATTCCGTCAACGATATCGGCTACGATACCCTCGCGACGCAACTCTCCGCCCTCCCATTCGCCCTCGAAAACCTTGCGTCAATAACAGTGTACCCGGGTCTCCTTCGTATTTCGTTTCAAAAATTGTATGGCCCCAGTGAAAACAGCGATACCGAGTACATTATAAAAGAAAGCTTTCTTTAAGATTGTAAAGTATAAGGTCTCCTCGACGAGAGCAGGCGACTAGTTCCCTAGATTTCTCTTGATATCTCGTTCCTGGACATTTTCCTTACATCGTCTTCAGTTCCCCGAGAAGAGACACGTCGCTTTTTCCATTGTTCCGCGCGTAGCTCGTTTACAAAGTTACATTTATGCGCGGCGTAACTTTATCCTGCCCGCGCGTCCCTGGACGAATCGACTGCGAGCTCGTTGAATTTTATTAAAACGAAAAATATAAAAGGGAGAGAGAGTGAAAGAGCGAGAGAAGCGCCAGCGGCGCGATAACAAACGTAAGGCGCTTGAAGTTTCGTGTAATCCCGGGAAATTGTTAGCTTGAAAATGTCAATAATTACGGTAACCATGGTTACCAGCCGGCAAGATGGGCTGCATCATCCGTTTCGTCGAAACGCTCCTCATTCAGTCGCGTTTATTTAATTCGAGCGCTAATCGTTACTACGGATTAAAATATCTCTCGTCGAGTTTGCCGTTCCGAAAACCGTCTCTCCCTCCGACAGTGTCAAAGAAGCGTTTTAAAAATTGTATCCCGAATTGAACGCAGTCCAGCCTGCCAGGTTAAAATCCATCGAGCCCTCTATCTCGAGAAGGGTGCACCCAGCCGAGAGTAATTTAACGTGGCTCCGACGAATGGCCATTGATTTACGAAGCATCAAACTTCCGCGAAAGTTAGTCGCGTATCGGGACCCACGGTACGCCCCTCGACCCCTTCCGGTTTGTTCTTAGGCTGCAGTTAGCGGATTCGATTTAACTTCTCCTGTGGGCGAGCGACACGATGGTCGACTGCCTGCGAGCTCACGCAGACCAACCCCCGATACATTCAACGATCGACGAGGACCGAACGAAAAAGTGAGACAGAGAGATACAACCAACCGAGAGTAATTCGCCAATATCGAAAGTGTTCGTCGATAATCTGTTCCCCGAGTTGTTCTTGCTAGTTACCAGAAACTTGCTTCCTCCTTCATTTTTTCCTTCCGCGTCGACTCGAGCAGCCTTGATCTTCTATATACAAGCGAATTTTTATTTAAATACTCGACAATAGATGACTAACGGAACTAAGTAATTTCTTGTTTTAATAAAATTCATTTCAACGGATATTTTAATAAAACTGAGTTTCGATAAGTTTCGAAAATTAATTACCGCCATCTTTTTCCACTCTTGAAACTGATTACTTTTTCACTGAACAATTTTTCAATGCGACTTTAAATTTCACAGATAATCGCGTCGGTCACCTTGTAAGAATCACCCTGTATATTACGTCCAATAATCGTGCATCCGTCGACTGTAATTTCTGAAATAGGCGCTGGTAGTAATAAAGGTACCGAGGCTCGCCGAATTACCGTGATTTTGGAGACGTCCGTGATTTGGGATCCTGTCTCGTACCTTGCAATTAGCACCACGTGTGCTCTGGTGACTCGTGAAAAGCGATAAAAATTGTGATCAACGATGAGAGAGGAAAGAGGGGAAAAAAACAAATATTGAGAACATGGATAAGACATCAAGAACGATCGAATTTCAATTTTAAATTAGGGTACTCGAGGCGACACGATTTTTTATTTCGCCGTACAAAGGTTGAAAATTCTCCAAAATTGATCGAAATTGTTCAAAATCCAGGATATAACGTATCGCGAAATTCGACACTTGATTTTCGTTGCCTCGTAATAGAAATTAATTAAAAATAGCAATTCTGTTCTTTGCGTTCTCCATTTGATATTTTTTACGTCATATTGGCGTCGGATCCAGAGCTTTTCAAAATGGAGCACCTCCCCAAATTGCATATTTAATATAACTTTTCAACCCTCGCGAGCTATATTTCGTCGCGCGTGCTTTCCCGTTTAATTTTAATATTTTTACCATTCTACCAAATTACGTAAGTGTAAGATAAAAGTGGCGGTAGTTAACCGTGTGCCAGCAATTAACACCCTCGGACAAAATAGGATGAATTTTGTTTAGGAGGTTCCAAGATCAAACTTTCAATTTTTAATTTCTGGATTGTCATTTCAGGTTGCCACTCGAGGACTGCCAAAATAGAGTTCGCTGATGAGGTGAGTTGTATTTCTTATAAAATTATCAAGTATTTATTTTACAAGTGAAACAAGTTGAGACGTGTTCCATTGAAAATAGTGAAATACAAATTTGACGTAACGGTCCTATAAGAACTAAGGAAGATACATAATTTTCGTGACAATGTTCTCTTAACTGGTCAACTACCGATAGATTTACCTTCCTGGCTTTTAGAGTCTTATCCTTGGTATTGCATTGGAAACGGTCCGTTCCTCTTTCGCTTATCGCCGGTGTCGATGGTTTCAGGACGGTTATTTGTCGACCTCGACACCAGTTTGTCGAGCCAGCCGCGTGGCGCGTTCTCGATCACCGGGCTCGAACGATCGAGAGTTCACGATCTTGATTTCTCACGGTGACCAATTGATTCTCGCTCGACGGTGAGGGTTTATCTCGCGCGTTGAATCGCTGCTCCCCCAGTATCCCCTCCTACCATCTACAGGAACCGGTTATAGTTTACATTCAGCGACATTTTTGCGATATTTAAGATACTCCCATAATGCGACACTGTTTATCTTTGTGTCAACCGAGGCATGTACTCGTAACAACGGGCACTTTTTTACCCGTTCATGTTGAACAAACAAATGCAATTTCGTTGATACCACAAATGCGAATTTAACCAAAATTGTCAAAGAGTTTCGCCAGCACTATTTCGATCGGTTTATAAATAATAAACCGAACCGCATCGCTCCGTTCCAGCATATCCAAGCGTTAAATAACCACGCGTTCGAATGCCCCTGATTAATCGTCGTGTTTCGTTTTGTAGCGGAATATTTACGACGCGTTCGTCAGGATAATGTGTCGGTGACAAAATCGACTCGCGTTTTATTACACTCGAAACGTTCTCCCGCGAAATAAACTGTACCGATAGATCGTCTTGGAACGAACTACTTCGCTACGATCTTATTCATTTTCCTCGCCATTCGACGACGAATAGACAGATATTTACTGCGACTGGGGTAATATTCCTTGTGGAGTTTATTTGATACGAAGGCAATCATGAATTGATATTACCTCTTTCTATATTGTTTTCGAGTCTCGGCGACTGTGCCAACGTTCGCCAAGATTCGAGTGCACGTACTTAGCTTTGGGGGTGTCTTATGTCAAGCGTTTAACAATGCAAGTCATCCGGTTCGCGTATCCACAACCAAAGAATAAGAATGAAAATCGACTTACCTTACTTAATGCGTTCGTAATCATCTCTTAAGGAGATTTAAAAGGTGTTCTTTTAATGGAAACAGGTGGTTTCCTCGAGAAGCGCGGTTCGTTCTGAGTTACCCCTCGACTCTTCGACAACTCTTCCCCGATAACCTTTGCCTCGGAGTAACGCTCATTAATTAAGCCCGTGCGTTAAAACAAGTTAATTATTATACGGTCAAGATTAATCTAGATGGGTAAATCTATACTTCCCACGAAACTTGTTCCTCGTAAGTTTTCTTAAGCAAATGACTACACAAGAGCAAGCCGGTGCTTATTAATCTCGAGACCAGCCAGAAGCAAAGAGAATGTAATAGCTTTCAGGGAGGGAAAAAAAAAAGCTCGAGAATGTTCATTACCGGTGTTTTTGCGTTCGCGGCACGTAGTCAGCTATTTACGTTAATTCCTCTAATTTCAATTGCGTCCCGAGGAAGGAGAAGAAGTAAACACGGTTCCACGCGGAAACCGTAGTCGAAACATTAATTATGACCCAGCGTGCTTAAGTGTCGCTATTTAACTCGGAATTAATCTGTCACGGGACAAGCGTGAAAAACTACCCGTTTAAGAGGCTGACTCTCAGCGGCGGCTTGTTTGATTGGCAGCTCTCGAGGAGTGTTCCTCTTGGCCGTCGTTGGCGTGCTCCCTCTCTCTTTTAAAAACCTCTCGGAGACTACTCGGGAGCGCGTTCGGTGTATTCGAGTCGGAAGCAACGCAAAGAGGTGGGAAACGAGAGGAGCCACGGAGGAAGGCTTGCCAGCCAGGCGGCCAGGGAAACGAAGGAAGACTTTATTTTCGGTTGCCCGATGACGCTGATCGGCGCAACGCGTGGAAGAGGAGGAACGACCCGTCGAACGTTGCAGCAAAAGAAACTAGCAACGTGGAGGAGTGGGAAGACACGAAGAAAGGGAAATGTCCTCGAGACTCGAATAATGGCTACGAAAACGGTGACTGGTGATTCGTAATAGTTTCGCGTTTCATGGGAGGGTCGATCCGATCGAACCGTCTGTCATCGCGTCGCGTTTTTAACCCTTTGCAGGCAGGTGTCAGGTTATGGCGAGCGACGTACTTGTAATGAAAAGTTGAAGGAAAGAAAATTAGGAATACATAGCTGCGGGAAGGGCTGACAACAGCTCCGTCGTATCAGGTAGATGAATGCGCTGGGAAATGCTCGGAGGCATAATTGAGATAGCCCTGTTCTCGACGAAATTTTGACGAATCGATGATGTTTCTTGAATTAGCGTAGTAGCTGGATGATACAGGCAAAGCACCGATGACCGCAGACAAAGTGCGAGATCGAGCATTGTCCTCGAAGTTTGCAGGTGAGAGTATGCCAGTACTATTCTGGGAATTAGAGATGCTGGTTGAGTTAGAGGTTACGGTATGAGCGAGAGTTGGATCTTGAAGTTGAAGGTCAAATATCCTATTTCACTTGGTAGCGTATGTAAGTCATTCCGAACTATGCGCATACCAAGTCTGCAAAGGAAGTGACGTGCGTGTAGGCGAGTTTCGATTATGTTCGGATGCGGGTTGACTCCTGCAGCGGCAGCGATGGATTTTACCTTCTCTTTGAGTTTGTCAGTATCGTGCTTTCGTTAGCAGATGGTGTTTCTTCTTAATAGAACTTTCTTTAATGCTATCTACGTTATCGCTATCTACTTTATCGATATTATCTGTCTTCTCATTCTGGTGCAAATATGATGCAACACTTTAGAGATCGCCTAGGAGCGTGGACGATTGTTCATCAAGTTCCGTAACTCCTGAATGAAACCTTGGAAAGTCGACTTTCTACATTAGCATATATTAATCTCAGATGGCACCAACTTGCGCACACCATTGTGCGAATCTTTCCAAACTATGATATACCTATCGTGTGTAATGTAAAACATGAGGCACGATGTAACTTGTCAATTTTTCTGTCGCCAAAAGTGACGCTAGCGGAGCGTTAGGGGTTAGAGGTCTCGGGTATCGAAAGGTTCGGGAGAGGACCTCCACCGGAGGCTAAGTTTCGCTCGAGCACAACGAAAAACGAAGGATCATCGCGCGTAAAAACAAAAAAAATTGAGTTACTAACGAGTGAACCCGATGTACGTTTCATGGCTGGGAACGAGATTTCCTCGGAACGTAAATAAGGCTGGAAAAAGAGACCAGAAGAAGGATAAAAAGAAGCGCGCCAACGTTGTCCACTAGATTGTACTTATGAACGTCTGAAACGAAGGACAATCTAAGAGCGGCGCCGCGAGCGACCGACAGAGACAGGGAACAGACGTTTATTGCGCGCTGAACCGTGTCGCCTTAGCGCACCGAGCAGAGTGAAACATCCGCAAAAAATCAAAACAAAAAATGAACATGACGAGGGTCAGTAGGACCTCGTCGTACGTAAAGGCCGCGTGAAAATATAGCGCAAAACAAGTGAAAGATAGTTAGACGCGCGAAGCACAGCGAAACGTGCGAATAAAAGCGTTTCCCAGCCGCGTTGAGAACTTCGGCGTTCATAATTGTCGGCGCCGTCGCGCAAGCGCGAACTTTCGGCGCCAGCCGTGACCGATCTATCGAACAGTTGCGCGCGTAAATTGCAACTGACGCTACGATCTCGAGTTTCTTATCTCTAGTGAGCGTTCTAATCTTTTAATCTATTAATTCGTCATGACTGATTTTCATCGCGGAATCGAACAATAATATCTAGATAGGAAACTAAAGTTCTGTTTGCTGTGAGAGTGTTATTGGCGAAATTATTTTGAAACCAGGTTTATGCTCTTTTTACTTTTTAGTAACGAAACCCTATTAAGAGAGAACGCGACGATTTATTCGTGTTTAAAATTTCAATGATACGTTACCACGTATAATAGATACGGTACCGCGTACGATAGATACACGTCGATCATAGGCGTAGTTCCATTGTTGATAAAATAATATTTGTCGCGACGCACTAATAGAAGCACCGAATTAAACGGAGAGAAGAAGAAGGAAGAATGGGGTTTGCAGACAGGAAGGAGAAAGAAGGAGTGGATCACGCGTGCGGTTCCTCGGTTGTTAGGTCGTCGTTACACAGGTTCTTAAAGGTCCCGTGCGTGGTCTCCCTGTGAGCCCGCGTCTGGTTGTGTCTGTTCGGTTGGTCGCGTATAACCGAGTGCGCGGGGGTTCCCTGTGTCTCCGCTTCGGACGTTGCGCGCGCAGAACCTCGACCGGCGTCCACCAGGAGTCGCTGCCGCTGAGGCCGGCCTCGGGCTGCGCGAGCGGGCCGTTCAGTCTAATTTGAACCGTCGCGCGCGCCCGACGCGGGGCCACCGACAATCCCTTCTCCGCCTCGACGTGACACGAGGCTCCTCGTGCATGCCGCGTGCAACACACGCGCCAATCCCCCGCACGATATTAACCGCACGCGTGGCTGCTATCCAGCAGCAGCAGCAACTGCAGCCGTCGTCGCGATCGTTGAATCGGAGCTGTGGACGGTTGTTTTGGAGCACGCTCTCACCTCGCCGAGTACGACCGCTCTCGTACGCTCCGTTTGGAATTTTCATCCTGCGAAACGGGTCCGACCGACCCGTAGACGGTTCCCAGCGCGAGCATCGTTAGTGCCGCGATTACCGTCGACGACTTTGGACGGTCGCGGGGGTGGAGGTGGTGGAAGTATCGTGCGGTAAAACTGAACGGTGAAGTGCGCGTCGCGCGAGGGCTAGACTTCGACGGTCGACGCCACCGACCAACCGCGAGAGCCTCGTGAGTATATTTAAATAGTGTGCCTCGGCTGGTCAGAGGAAGCCGACAGTTTCTTGGTCTTCGTCTTCTTCGTCGTCGTCGTCGTCGTCGTCGTCGTTGTCGTCGTCGTCGTCGTCGTCTTCTCCGTCTTCTTCTTCTTCTTCTTCTTATTCTGTCGCTCCTTCCTCTACCTCGTGTGTCATCATCCTCGGCTTTTCCTCGTTCGGAGTGCAACGTGATACCGGAGTCGGGACCGCGCCACGACACGACGCGTACGGGGGTGGCGCGAGATTCTTTATCGACCTTCGACGATTTATTTCGAGATACGGGAAGAGTGCCGCCGATTCGCTCCGAGGAAAGGGTCGGGGACGCTCCGAAACGGTCGAACGGTGTCGTCGCCGAGGGAATTGAACGAGAGTCGTACGACTCTGATCGAAAATCTGTTTCCATCCGAGGGTCAGGCTCGCCGAACGACGAGGGATCGCTCCGAATCGCTCGCCTTTGATGTATCGGCGTCGCGTGGCGTGCGTATAATTGGCACGCGGAAGGCGAGAAGATCACCAAAACGAGCGAACGATCGAGGATTCACCGAGCACAGATCGACGGATCGCGGCCACAGACGTCCTGGCATCAGGATGTTCCTCTTCATCGATCGACAGGATGATCCCGTCCTTTGAACTGTACGTTTTGATGCCGTTTGCAGCGACCGCGATCGCGGCAATCGTCGATCGGGATCGTTCGCGATAATCGGTGCGAATAGACGCAGTACGACGCCGTACGGCGGTGTACCTGTCGCATCCGTCGTGGCGTCGAGGATGAAGAGGACGGTCACGCGTTGGACGAAGAGCAGACAGCCAAGAATCTGTCCGATGGAAGTCCCGATCTCTTGCTACCGGTGGTACAACACCTCGTGAAGAGTGTCTCTTTCTCCCCCTCCCTCCCACGAGGACACAGAGTCCGGCCGCGAGAGAGCAGTTTCGGAACGAATGAGGCATCCCTGAAGGATTCATCGAGAGAAAGGAGAGGAGAGGGACGCGATACCTCTGCGAAGAAAGCGAGAGAGATCCTTTCGTTAGTATCCAGGCGAACTCGCTCGCGAGAGGCAAGAGAGTGCCAGAGAGAGTGTGCTCGTTCGGGGTGACCGAGGTGTCGACCTCTCACCCCCGATCAAACCAGCAAGCAGGTCGGATGATGTGGGCGTCTCTGCTTTTGGCCGGGATCTTAAGCGGCTGGTGGGGCGCACTGGCTCTTGCTGCGGCACCCCCCGCCAATCGTAACTCCCTCGAGAAAACGTCGACGAGGACCACCAGCGATCATCCGCCATCGATGACCATCATCGCCGCCGTTGAAAACTCCCTTGATCACAGTCTACCGACTTGGAACTTCGTCGCGCGAACCTTAGACGATCGAGGTTTCGCTCGATCGCCACGAGATCGACGGCAACCGGTACTGAGCGCGTCACCCTTGAGCCTTCGGGTCACGGAGAATGACAACCAGCCGGGGAAGTCGCGTTCGTGGCGATACCCGCCGGAGAAGGTGGTACCCGTCCCGACAGATGATCAACGCGATTCGACGAGCCTGGACGACGACGTGTCGCAGAGAAAAATCGAAGAGCTGTTGGACGATTCCATACGAGACGTGTTCGTCTCCACGTCGAAGCAGGCGTATCGTCGCCTGGAGGACCGTCGTCCGGAGGACGCGATCGTTCACCCGAAGACCGACGAGTCTGGTCTGACTCGGCTACCCGGTCACTCGTCCACCCAAACGCCGTTTCTCTATTCTCATGGCGGCAACGAGTCGTCGATGGAGAGACCACGAGCGATCCGCTCGACCAAGCAACGACCAAAGAACCGCACGAAAGCGGACTCGCCCAGGGAGCAGCGACGACGATGCCGCACCAAGGGCTGCCGCGGTCAGAACTGGTGTCCCGACGTGGACGTAGGCAACCGGGCCTATCTGGCGCCGACGGTGTTCGAGGGAAAGGTCAGGAGCATGTCCTCCGCGAGGAAACCCGGCTCCAACTACGCGGTGACATTCGAGGTGAAGCAAGTATACAAGAGCCAGCCGGGTTTTCAGCCGTTGCAGAAGAACGACAGCGTCAGGTTGCACTTTCGCGACAAATCGGCGCCTGGCAAGTCGACGGTATGCGGCTACGATACCGACGGGAAGCAGCAGCAACAGCAGCAACAACAGCAGCAGCGCGATAATCAGAGTGGTGTGGTGCGAGCCAATATTAAGAGGGGCAAAGTGTATCTAGTGTTTGTGAATCGCGTGGGACCCAGAAACTTCACGATCCTCGGTGAACCGGTGATTCGAAGCAAGAAGAACGAACAGGCGGTGCAGGCTGTCGTTCGACCGGATTACGGTGAGCCCTATTTTTCGAGCAATTCGTCTTTTCGTCTCTGTAAACTGTGCTTTCAGCCTGAATTTTATCTACGGACAATCTCTGTAATTCTCCACGTAGTGATAAATTCATCGCAAACGATAGTCGCGAGACAGTAATTCTCACTTTCTAGTGACAGGTTTTACTTCAAATTTAAGTAACGAGCAGTGTCCCGAGTCCCGAGTGCCGATTTTATTACTCCAACGTTAGAACCGCTGTACGCTCTTCGAGCCAAGTTGGATTCGTCGGAGGATCAACAATCGTCTTGATTCCATTACGTTGAACAATATTCACCCCGCTTCTATTCGAATCACGAATGTCTTTGCTTAAACATTCGCTCTTTGGAAGAACGAAGGAGCCAGTTAATGCGTTTTACCCGAGCTGCCAAGTTGTTAAACGTTCGTATTGTTCGGAGAGATCTCGCGAAAGATGGTAATCCGAAGGGAAGCTGGGTGAGCATGGTGGATGAGGCAAAATCTCCGAGCTTAACTTCGCAATCGTCTGTCGCGCTGTGCGCGATAAGGGGTGCTGGGTTGCCTCGCAGCGACGAAGACCTCTTCCGATTGTTTCGACAGCAGCAGGTTGCTTTTCCCGGGGTTTCTTAATAAATCTTTGCCGCGATAGACACGTCCTTCGTTCGATACCTCGAAACAAATTAGTCCCTTGGCTGTCCAACAGGGGAGTATTTTTGGACCGAGAGTTAAACTCGGCGTCTTTCCACGATGATTGGACGCACGATGACGAAGGGTTGATTAAATTACTTTCATCCCGCTGCTTTTAATATTTCGCACAACCATCGCGTTCGGTCTCGGGATTCGATAGAATTTCTATAATTCCCTCGGATTCTGTGGCGTATGTATAATAACGAGCCTTTCCTCGTCCGATAGATAAATAAATATTCAAAAGTGTTCCGCGGCGTTCGGTATCTCATTGCAAGTATTTTTTTTTTTCAACATTCCAACTCGTGGAAGGTTGTATATCGAACCGCGGTCGGTGACGTTTCTCCGATACTGCGCGGATTATTATACAGATCAAATAGCGATGCTCGCGGACTTTAAAATAGGATTGGGACTTTTCCGAAATTCTCTGTGTTCGCATAGTCGAACAGTTCGGTGATTCAACTACTGGAATGCTACGTGCATAGATGAATACCGAAACGTACAAATAACTATGACGTTCTCGAGTACTCGAGTACCAACGAAATACTGGGATACCAAAGTGCCCGTAAGATACACGAATATTAAATTATTCGAGCATTCGCAGCCTTAGTTAGAAATCTAATCCGCGTCGTAAGCTCGACAGGGACGTCTTTCAGGTTCAGCGAGACCAGAACGATAAATCGCGACAACGCTTTGGCGCTATTACTTATTGTATCCCGAGACTCGTTTCTGGCTGCCAGCACGCCCACGTACAGGGAAGAGAAGAGGTGCTTTCCTCGAGGCGCGTAATCGAGCCGCGAACACGCGTATATTTAAACCGCGCCACGTAAGTTGGATCGCCTTCGAGTCCGCGCGCTCGCGTTCAACTCGCGCGACTCGTCGCTCGCGATGCTCTCCTCTTGTCTCCGCTTCGAAAAGCGTTCGATCCCGAATCGATTTTCTAGGGACACGATATTCAAACTCGGGTGTTTTTTAAACACGAAAATAAAATAGAGTATACGGGGATATCGTCGCGAGGGGGTACTATATTTTCAAAGATGGAATATTATTAGATATTAGATGGAATATCGACAATGGCGCGCCACTTTTGAATCGCACTTAGAAGAACTCCGTTAAACGTCTATACGCCAGAGCGATGTTTTTGAAGGTGGTCCAATTTGTTGGCGGTTCAACGCGCTCCGCGACCGATTTGCCCCCCTCCGCGAGGTTTCCCGCGGCCAAAGACTTCTCCGCGGCGGCGATGACTGCTCGTCGCACCGCGACGACGACCTTCCTTACTTGATTTATCGCGGCAGCGTCGCGCGCGGCCGCTACGGCTCCCGAGATATCGAAAGTTGCTCGTCACGGAACATCTGTGAAACTGTTGACGAGCTGACGCTGCCTGGCCTGTGGCGGGACTCGGCGCCGCGCACATGTGGCTTTCCTCGTGAAAAGGCGAAACTATCGGAGCAGACCGGTAGCGCGACGTGTCTTCGAGCGTCTCGTAGATCGGTCGCGATGGAATCGATGCCGGCAAAATTTTACTCGAATATTGGATCACTCCTCCGAAATTATTATATTATCATTACCTTTAAGAGGAGTCCAAACGACACGGTCGATTCCAATGAAACGCTGCGAAGTGTATTTACTCTTCACCTGGAATTCAAACAAGATTTCGCTCGGCTTCGCGCCGGGACATCGAGGCGCGTTTACACGAGTTTTGTTTTATGCATAAGCCGGGGCTCTTCGCAAATATCTTGAGCATTTTCCGAATAGCCGGGCGTCGGTGTCGTAAGCCGGGAACGAGCAGGGGTTTGCGCAAAAGCGAGCAAACTTCTTTGACAGTTCTTTGGAGCAGCGTCGGCTCGGGGCTTCGTTAGCGTCGTTTTCGTCGTCCACTTTCCTCGTCTCGTTTACGGAGTTCGAAACTGTTGCGCCCCTGCGTTCGCCTAAGCGTCGCGAGCCCGCGTCCCCGTGCGTATTACGCATCCGCCTTGACGCGTATCGACTCTTTTCTCGACTTATTCCATTATCGAGCCACGAAAGTATCGCGTCTCCCGAGTAACGAAGAGCCACTCCAACTTGGTGAGACGCTTCGCTGAGAACAATATTTAGGCGTCATCTTTCTTTAATAGCGGAAACTCGCCTCGAGGAGCATATAGTTGATGGAATTTGGTTTGACAATATATACATTATTTTTCCGATTGTTGGACATTTTATGCTTGCTAGTTGCGTAGTTTTATCCCGAGACACACAGGAGAGAGAGAGAGAGAGAGAGAGAGAGAGAGAGAGAGAGAGAGAGAGAGAGAGAGAGAGAGAGAGAGAGCGCAGCGCAGCGCAGCGCGGATTTCCTCGGTTTCCTACCACGCCAACATACCTATGTCTGCTTATTGCCATAATTATAATCCTATACGGTCGCGGCTCGGGTTATTGACTCTCCAGCGACGTCGTGCGACAGCTGACCTGCTCTTTGTGTTTGAACTAATCGGTCGACTAATTACCTGCCTCGATATTCCGCGCGAAATGAATGTTCAAAGTACACACGAACACGATCTAATCGTTTCGAATCATCGAATCTCGATAATCCCTATTGAATCATCGTCGCGAATCGTCAAAAATTCCACGTCAGTGTCCAGCGACGCCTTGTCCCGTTTCCAGCGTCATTATCTCGGAATGGCTCTTATCGTCATTATCGTTGAGCATTGTTTCCTGTTAATCGAAGTTACCTCACCGTTCCTCGCCTTATCGCCTTTCATTGTAGTCAGCGACGTCACCACGAATTATCGAACTTTAACTCATTCTTGCTTGGCAGACAGACGAAACAAATAAGGGGTGGTTGTCCAAATTGAAACCGCACTCGACGTTACCTTGAATTATAACACTCGAAAAGAGCCAATCGAAAATGTTTTAATATACATTTGCGAAAGTACACGCGGGCTGTTCTTCGGCCGTGGGAGAGCTGTGAGCGGGGTTAGGCGCGAAAAGAGACGCAAAAGCGGCGCAAACGCGACGTCTGGTGTCCAGCGACGGTTCGTTGATCCACGATCCGCAAAAGCGGGTCCGTGGCGGCCCTTCTTCCAGTTGCCGGTGACTAAGCCAGACGGGGGGACCCGGGACGTCAATTATAAGGCCTTAATCGGAAACCCGTCCTTACTTCTGTTGGCTTACACTCGAGCCGTGTGCCACCCGAGCGAAACAACGGCGAATAGAAACGGAATATCGAGAGCAGCGTGTAGCACCGGTCGTCGTCGTGCGTCGACAATTCAAAATCGAGTAGTTCGATCGAATACTCTGCGTTGGTCTTACTCGTATACGAATAAAATTTAGTCCGTCTCTGCTACAAATCAGAGAAACTGGAAGCAGCGGGAGATCGCGATACACAGAATCAGCTGTAACGGGTCGCTGAAAGATACGAGATCGCTCCTCTCTTGGGAGCAGAGAGCGTAGTTTCCACGGTACACGCAGCCCGTGTGCTTGCCGGATATCGACCGAGATCGATTAATGAATTAAGCCGAAAAATCGTCTATGCTCGACCACCACTTTCGAGTACCGATATTCTTATAGCCATCTGAAAATTTTCCTTAAAATATTGGAATATCGAATCACGAAGATTACGCGTGGTCGTACATCCGCGGAACGAAGTACCAGGAACACGGGTGACGTTTAAAGTCGTACCTCCGATTTACGGGGAAGCATTTAGTCATCCGAGAAACGTGGAAGCGTCACGGCGGGCTATCGGTGTATCTTGATGTATCATTGGTAAGGTTCACGTCTCCGGTTTCCGGCGGATATTAGCGCGCGATCGCTCTCGAAACTCTTTCGCGATAACGGAAAATCGATCCGCGCTGGTCCTCATACAAGGGTGCCACGCGATGATCGTTTTTCGTAAACGGTTCACGATGCGATTAATACGCTCTCTCGCGTCCACGGAAATTTCTACCGACTGTTCTATTCTTGGACGCCGTGTGCACGGTGCACGGGCCGCGATTGCGCGTTATGGTGTAACTATGGCATCTGGCTCTCGTTCGGGGCTGTCCCGCAAAGCACGCGCGAGCTTGCACGACGATATCGCGTTATCTCCAGGGCGGCTAGAATCCGCCGTCACGGTGTGACAGGCCCTAAAAGGGACGCGTGAACCGTACGGTGTTGAGAGTTATTTTGGCGTTCGGGAGAGCATCGAGAGCAGATGCAAGTGTTCGTTAAGGGGATACCGCCACAGTCGTGGGGCTACAGCTCGAAACGGTAGTTTCGAAGGAGCGCGGTACGTTTATTTGTTTACGGTTACTGTGAACAAAATTGAAAATATGAAAGACCTTGCGCTCTACAGAGACGGTGATTTGATCACCGATGACGTTCGTCGCTGAACGCCACTTTCCTCGAGGCTGCATCGCGCCGCCATCGGAGCAGCGAATTACTATAGAAATTAATTGACGTCAATTATCGCTACGTTCGACGGGTGTATGTAGGACGCGTGGTCGTCTGGCGGTGCAACGGTGCTTCGAGCGGATAGTTAAAGGACTGGGCGTTGCGGATAATGACGAACGTCTTTGCCGTGACACTTTCGACCCTATCGAGCCGACCTCCGATCGTAAATCCTATCCATCTCGTTTTCGACAAGTCGTAGATCGCGGCCGACGTTATCGGATAACTGTTCGCGAAAGGTGCCCGTAGGCTTCGTTCCGGCGACAGGGAAACATTCGCAACATTCGCATCGTCGAAATGCTAGCTGCCGGTGTTGCGACTCGACGTATTTCACGTGATATCGATAAGCCAGGAAACGTGTCGTTGATCGATCGTAGACCAAGGTATTCCGAATATGGAATGAATCCGGAGTGCATCTCGCGGCCTGTAGACTCGATGTGATTGCCACTTGAATTTTTGTATCGAGGTGCTAGCCAAACCCATAGGCAAGCACGCGACAATTGGAGCCGCGCGTTTCCGTGGATGCTGCGATGGCCGTTCGACGAAGCATAATCGGCGACTCGGCGCGAACCGGAGCTCGTACATCGGCCGTCAGATTGATCGTCGTCCGAGGAAGGGGAGTAAGGCACAAGGGCATCGGGAGGAGCGGATAGACGCAGGCTAGAAGCGCGAGAAAGACGGCGAGGAAAGAATAAAGCGGTGAAAAGACAGCGACGAGACGGTAGAAAGAGGGACTGACGCGGGAATAGGGGAGGGAAGTGGGCCCGTTGAGAGGGAGGAGAGGGGAGGTGGAGGAAGAGGAAGGGAGGGAGGGAGGGAGAAATGGGCCCGCACGTATCCAGAGCACGTACGGCCCTGTGCCCATACTCAGAGGAACCCGCGGGTACGCTCTATATACCGCGGACGGAGGCTCACGCACAGACGGTGTACACGCACGTGCAGAGTGGCGAGGGGGTGGGGTGGACGCGAAGGAACAGGGTGGGGGACCACACGTGTGGTGTGTGTATACACCGTGGCGGCGAGGAGCAGGTAGACTGCTGGGCGGCCGGCGATCCCAGCCTCGAGCACGAGGTCTCCGAGGTGATCCGCCGATCTGGAGAACCGGTGCTCTCGATTAGGCCTCGGATCATTCCGACAATTTAATTTTCAAATATTTTCTGGACACTCGAGTCACCGGAATAAGTCGAATCAACGTAAAGTGCATCAATCTTACGGACCGTCGAAGTATTCGACCGTTTCAATAGGGAACGAGCGAACATGAAGTCCTAGCTCTGCTCCGGATGTTGTCAGCGCGGTTCACCTGGCTGGCTCGGATCTAGTCCGCATCGAAATTAGTTTAGTCGGAATGCAATTGTACCGATGCACGCCATGGACTGTCTCGTTGCGACATTCGGATCGCGTTCCAGTCGGCTGTTTGATGTTCCTTTAGAAAATTAATTTAAGGGCGAGCTCGATCGACAGACGCCCTGCGATCAAAGCGACCCCCGATGATACGCCCGAGGCTTCGTTTATCCGGAAAATTCCACGCTTTCCCCTGGAATCTCTCGATCGTTTGGTACTCTCCGGAACGCAAGTAGACTCAAACTTCGAAACTCAAGCCCAGGTGAATTTGCTCTTGGTTCGTGTGTCTTTCGTGATGCGTGGGTCACCCGTAGAGTGTCTAGTCAATAGTGCATTAAGCACAAGTCCGTATTAATTCACATCCAACCTGACCTTACGTCACCTAACGACCTTAAATTTGTAAACCTATTTTGTGATCGAACGTGGTAAAATATACCGATGAGCAGACGAAATTCGAGGACCGATCGTGTACAATGAATATATTCGGTTCCTCCTCGGATTACATCTCGTTGCTGGACCCTATCTTGAGATTGCTGCATAGCTTGTCACAGAATGCAACTCTCCTGAATGGGAGGACGTTGCTACCGCTATCGTCGCAACTCGAGGTATGACTATTTATCGAACGAATCCTTGCTTCTGTGTCCCCTATCAGTTGCGCGTCTGTTACAGGGGCCATAGACGCGATGATTTATTGTACGGATAAGTCGTATGCTGAATTGCAACGGTGGTTGTATAGCAGTGCTGTAATGCTACCCAACAATACCTTCATCTTATGGTACCTTACACTCCCTACATTTTACAGTAATCGTTAACGTTCGAGCTTCGGGTCGTAATACTTAGAAATTGAGAAGTCGTGGAGCACAGGTACAAGTATGAGCGCGGCATAGGTCGAGCAGTGTCCTTCGTCGTGCCGGCCCCTGATATCGCGTAGACTGCTGGGCGACTGCCGATCTAATGTGTCCGGTCACTCGAGCGTGATTATTTTTAGCGATCAGTGAACGGTGAACAGCCTGTCGACGGTTCGCACGAGCCGTCTATCCGCTCGAGTTATTGCTCGAATTTTTCGCCTGTATAACTCCAATCTCCCCAAAGAGCCTGGTAATTTCAAACGAAAAAATCGATTTTTCGTCTATTTACGTACGCAAACATCGCGTAACTCGAGTCATTGCTCAATAGCAGCTTTGGTATCGGTCGTAATTCTCGATGGCTGGTCCACGAAGAACCCTAAGTCCCTCCGAGTTCTCCTTCGGCACTTTCATCCTCCTAATATTCATATTCTCTACAACACGATCTCTTCGCTTCCAGGTCGTTAATCTTCCCTCCTTATAACGTCCAATTAGCGAAGTTAAATCCTGCAGCGATGAAAATACTTCTTTCCCTTCGCCGAGTGCTGCGTACGCGGTAAGGATTATGGAGGATGTTCGACGCTGAAGCGCCTGATATCAACGCGCGTAAAGAAGCGCCTCGTTATTGTAACAAAAATGCAGCGTATCGATTCGTGCAACATTTCTCGCGACACAGTGTAATCCTACGAGTCCTAGCAGGGAGCCAAAGACGTTGAACGGATTGATTAATGCCCCGGGAATCCCAGGGAATCCCCGCGACGGCGATAAGGACGGACATGTATCATTCCAGCCGAAGGAAGAGAAATTTTTAATATCGTCCGCCTTTTGCCGAGAGAATTTATGGCTCGGCTCTTTCCTAGCGTGGAATTGGCCGATGTTCACCGATTCGACGACGTTCGCGAGAACATCCAACCCCCTCGTTGTCCAAATGTAACCCCTCCTCTCGACCCACTCCCGTCCTCACGGGACGGAGATTCGCGAAATTGGCACAGCTGGCCAGACTGTTGCCATAGGACAATCGGTGTTCCCGGATACAATGCGATAATTTGCTATCGCTTGTCGCCATCTCCGATTGAATTACGGCCATATTATCACCGTACCGACGCATTTCTGACGCCCGACTACTTCTGCCAGGGACAAACGCTCCCGTGATTAACGAGGGATCGGCTGTGTCCGCTCGTCGACCACGCCGGGAATGTCGTTTCTTCCCTGAAATCCTGCCAGTTTCGTCGAGAGACGTGTCATCCCTTATCGTCTCACTTTTCTCCGCCGCAAATCCAATTAAATGCGATCATAATTTCCATCAGCGTCGATCGAGAGAATGTCGGGGACCCCTCTAATCAGAGACCCGTCCTGAAATCATAGAATATCAGCGTTACTCTAGTTCGGTTAAACAGTTTCGCATAAATTTTTCATCTGTTTCGTGAATATCGAAACGGCTTGTTTATTGCAACAGTTGCAACTCCGGTTTTCCGTTCGTTGGCTTATTAACCGGCGTTCTAATATCGGTTTTAAGTGCGCAGTTTGAATGCCGTTGATCTTCAGCGACTGGAGCTTGGCAGCAATCCGAATCGGTGTTCCGCTTTCGCGAGATTCAAGGTTCTAAACTTGAAAACAGACGCGCGTCATTTTCGACCAGCGCCGCGACAAATCGATCGATTACGAGGCTAGTCGCGCTTTTGGAAGGATTTGGACGACTTCGGGGGGATTCGACGAATGAAAAATGCGCGGTCTTTGTTATCGAGCTCGCGGGAAAGTGAAATAGGAACGAGAAACTAACGATACCGCTATCCCTGACACTCGATTTTCGCCTTTCTCTTGGAAATCTACGCTGAATCTATCGAAACTAAAAGGATTCGATTGTTTCGTGACGATTTGTACGTGTTTTAATTCGTCGTTATTCAAAAGCACAGGAGGAGAAGTTGTTTTATACGTGAAAAATAGTGATAAGCAATCAAAGCTATAAGTTTCGGGCTTCGATGAATCTAGATCCGCCGTTTCTCCTTTTCTCAGACTTCGACTTCTCTATCGGCCGTCGAAAACGCTTCGGTATCTCGTTAAAAACTCGGCAAAAAGTTGGAGTCAGGAGCGAGTCCCTTTTTTCCCCTCGGGCTGGTTTTCTTTTTAACCCCGATTCGAGCCTCCGCCACGAACGAGGCAGACAAAAAAACGACAGCCTGTCGATAACATGTGTTTTCCCCGTCGGTTAAGCCGCGCGGGGGTTGGTTTCTCTCTATCAGCTGCCCTTCCAGCGCACGCTTCTTTTCTAGTCGGAATAAGGGATGAGGGGGCTTAAGGACTCGCAGATTGAATATCACGGCTGCGAACTTGCGGTCCCGCGCAACTCGCGGATATCTCTGACGATTTGTATGCCAAACGCGAGTTGACTATTTCACCCTTGCGCGGCTTCTTTCTACTCGTTCCATACCTTCCTCGTTCTCCGCCTTCCGGGTTCTCCGAGAAGCGAGGAACCAGGAGGGAATCTCTGCCTCTGGAATCCCAGGCTATTTCCGAGAGTGGACCACTGATTTCTAAACTCTTTAATTTAATGTCACCGTAGACCGCGACGTAATATTTGAACGACTCCTTTGAGGCATATTGCGTCGTTGGTGTTGTGGTTCATCCTTCATCTGGGAATTTTGTTTTTACGTCCGAGTTTCGGCGGCGCCCCGCTGGGACGATTTGTGCATCGCGAAGGTCGGCCGAACAGTTTCCACCGATGAAAAAATATACTTTGAAAACGGGTCTGACGCAACGCGGCTAGAAACTGGTAGATCAGACGTCCCGGCCCGTTGTCGCGGTTATAAATAACCTACTCACGGAGTATTATTTCCGGACGGTCTAGAACACACATTCGGATCTGTGAAAGAGGTCACGTAATGCGTGGAAAAAGAAGGAAGTGGGAAAATCTGTTCTACCCGAAGCCTCTCTCCGCGACGAAAACGTCGCGACATCGATCCTAACGACGACCGTAAAATCGCAATTATTACCAGCGAGCAGCGGTGTCTTCGCGACTGCAGGTTTTCCATCTATTCGATTCTCAAGTTCTTTTCCACTTTAATCTCTCATCGTACACACGAAGGACAGCTGGAAATCGGAGTCTTGATTTCCTACTTGTAGAAATTAATTATACGTAGATACTCGACAGAGCATGGATTGGCAAATTTTGTATTTGATTATTACCGGCTCTCTCTCTCTCTCTCTCTCTCTCTCTCTCTCTCTCTCTCTCTCTC